>NC_141610.1:17567139-17939639 GCF_047967505.1 Dipteris shenzhenensis
TGGAGAAAGCATATGAGGTGGAGGCTGAGGTGGACACCGAGGCTGAGTCAGATGCATGGTCACTAGCTAAGTTTGAAACCAATGGCAAGGCCGAGGGCATAGGCATCCAAGCAATGACACTAGTGGAAGGAGCAGGCGAGAGTACCTATCTAGAGGCTAGCCACTAGCAAAGCATACACAAAGGAGGGCTAAGCCTATTTTGGGCCTACCCTTTGGCCACTTTCTCAAGCTATTGAATCAAACCTCTTTGTGAAAATGCTCAACCAATCTACTAGCAGGCTCATCTTCTATGATATTGTGGTGGCCAATTGAACAATATTGCATGTAATGTTGCCTATGCTTTTCTTAAGGCCAATGAATTCTGAATGAAAACAAAAAAAAGGATGAACTTGTGGATCAATCAACCTATTGATGGTATGCCCCTGAGATGTGGAGTAGGTACTCGGCTCAAAATACATGTTGTAAGTGGCATGATCCAAGAGTAGAGCTGTAGTTGGGCCAGCGAGAACCAAAAACATAGCTCCATATAATTCTTGACTTCGAGGAATACACCATTCGTCAAGGAAGAGACTTTTATCATCGATAATGTAGGTGATCATGATGCCTTGGGCAATGTTGCATTCCAGACTTTTGCCCATGAAAGAGAGGCAAAGTAGGAGATATGATTTTGATGAAAACATGAGCGAAGAGGATCTTGAGTGGCATCTATGGGGTGTGGAGCTTGGAAATGAAGGAAAACACAGTGAGAAGTTGACGGGGTGGAAGACGAAGTACCTAGGATAGAAGTGGTAGTAGATATAGATGGATTGGGTTGATAGGATTCATGCTGGGAGGATTCCAATGAGGATTCATGCTGGGAGTTTAAGATGAGGTGGCTTAAGCCATGAGAATGAGAACACAGAGGCATGAAGGGCGCAGACGTGTAAGCAAGGTGAGAGCAAAAAGTTGAAGATGACAATGCTATGGAAGGAGAGAGGATATTCTGAAGAAGAACAAAACTATGTATCTTTCTTTAGCTTGCATGCTACAACTGATAGTTTGAATTCCTAATCCATCATTAAGTAAAGCATAAGTGCAGTCTTAGATTCTATGAACCCCAAGTTCATCTCATAATCCACCAAATTAGATCAGTCATTAATACCACCAGTATGCTAATGCGTCTGTTGAACAATCCACTTGTTGGACCAAGGAGCATTAGCTAGTTATGTCTTTTCTTCGTATGGCTTCACTCAGCTCCCATTGAATAGCTCTAGAATTACTTGCCCCTGGAGCTCATCTAGTTGCACTATCCCATTGTTAAACACTTCAATAAGCTGATACGGTCCATCCCAATCAAGCTTCAAGTTTGGATTTAAAGGACCAAGCTTGGCATTATGTGCCTATTGTGCTAAGCTTTTTGACATTGCTGGATGACTTGGTGTGGCCAAGCTACTCAAAGTTGCAATTCATCTAGCTCAGCAAGTTGATGTAAGTGCTTTTGGTGCTCGGTAGCAACCCGAAGACTAGGTACCAAGAACTCCAAAGGGAATACTATTTCTAATCCAAAAGCCATATAGGTTTGTCCTTGTAGGCTGTATGATGGTAATCCCACATTGCTGCATGTAGCTTGGTGTCCCAATCATACCAGTGATTAATACCTATCTTGGTGATAATTAGCTTAATTAGTTTGTTCGAAGATTGGCTTGGCCATTGCATTATGGGTAATAAGTTGTAGCAACCTGGTACATTACCATGAACTCATTGGCTAGAGATTCAAATACTTTGTTCATGAAGTGAGTTCCTTGGTCAATAACAAATTTAATTGGATACCCAAATCTGCATATGGTATTTTCAAATAACAACTTGGCCGTGCTGCAAGCTAAGTTATCTCTCAATGCTTTGACCTCAACCCACTTGGTAGGGTAATTTGTGGCTACCAAGACGTATTGGTTTTGCATATATTGAGAAGCCTTGAATGCTCCCATGAAATCTAATCCCCACCAGGTCCTTTGGAAATCTTCCCAATGTTGGCTTGGTTGAAGGGGTGTATGATCTTTCAAAAATAATTGGTGTCTTTGCTACCTATGAATTACATGTGGATTGCATCCATGGTGTAGATATTCAAGACCTACATCATGGAAAGGTGTACTTGTAAATCCACAATTGCTAACTTGTGAAAAATGAATGAATTTTAATTCTTTAACTCTAACCCTTACCTTGGGCAACATCTAAGATAATCCTTAGTCATCGATTCTCCATAGAAAAGTGGTTTGCACTTATCCAAATGTTTGGAGCCAATTGTTTGCACTTATCCCAGGGCATGTGCTCAGGAAAAATCTCTTGAGATAGATACTACACCAATTCATCATAGTCGGTATCTACAAATCCAATAGCAAACAACTGTGAGTCAGGGAGTTTAGTTGAAACACCTTGATTTTCCTCTGAGGCAGGTAGCCTAGACAAACAATCTACCCTAGCATGGGTCTTAGCTAGTTTGTGAATGTTTTTGAAATTTAACTCTTGGAGTAGAATCAACCATCATACCAAATGACCCTAAATGACTATTTTATTGATCAAATGCAACAGCGCTTTGTGATCCACATAGAAGATTAATTGATTACCAAGAAAATAATGCTAGAATTTTTGTACACTATAGATCATGCCAAAGTTCCTCCTTCTTGATGGTACTATAGTTGCACTTGACTTGAATCATTAGCCTACTTGCATAGTAAAATCAAGTTATCCACCATACCCTCTGGTTGAGCCAAAATAATCCCAATAGCATAACCATATGCATATATATGAACATGAAAGATGACATTCACCTAGGCTAATGAAGGATGGGCATCTCAATGTCCTACTTCTTTAGGTCATGGAAGGTATAGCTAACTCCTTGGTCCATTGAAGCTTGGTGTCCTTCTTTCATACAATGGACTAGCAATTTTGGGAAAATGTTTAATAAACCTTTTGTAAAAAATAATGAAACCCACAAATGACCTAAGTTTAGTAAGGTTCTCGAGTTTAAGAAATTTTTCAATGGCCTTGATTTTATCTAGCTTAGTCCAAATACCATCCTTAGAAATCACATGACCAAGCAATATACCAACATGCATCCAAAGATACTTTTGGCTGGATTGAGAGATATGTTGGTGTTTTGCATCTATAAAAGACTTTGCCCATGTACATAATATGTTGGGTGGCTACTGAATACACACAAAAATCATCCAAGTAGATGGCAATGAAATCAATGAGATAAGCTTGAAAAGTATCAACCATGAACCTTTGAAAGGTAGAAGGTGCATTCCGCAACCCAAAAGCCATGACTTTTGTGGCATAAGCATCCCATTTTGTTTTAAATGCTATCTTGGATTGATCTTTAGGTTCAATAGATATCTAATTATAACCATTGTAACCACCCATAAATGAATGCATCTCATGTCCTACAAGTTGATCCAAAATCCTACCTATAAAGGGAATTGGAAATGGATGCAGCACTATTCATGCATTATGCTTCCGGTAGTCCACACAAACTCAAAGCTTGCCTTTTTTTAAAAGTACCACAACTATTGGAAGTAACCAATAACTTTGATCAATGGCATGAATAAACCCTGCTTGAATTAACTTGTCCGGTTTGGCTGTGACTTGTTTGGCATAGGAAGGAATAATTCAGTATCATTGTTGGTGAACAGGCTTATCATTTGGAAGCAGAGGTATCTAGTGCTAATAGGCTATCAATGGCACTCGACATAGGTTTGCATAGCTCCATGCAAACACATCCTTATATTGCAAAAATAAATCCTTGAGTTTTTGTAGCTAATCACCAAGTAGATGTGCACTCACAAGTACTATTTAAGGATCTTCCTCAATTGAGCTCTTGCATTGGTTTTGGAATTAAATGTTCCAAACTAAGCTAGGTAATAATGACGGACTACTCAGTAAGCTCCCTTTCACCAACCACATTCTCTGTGGAATTTCTTATATAATGGCTCATTTCTTAGCCTTTATCTTCTCCTTGAGCTAGCAACAACTAGAATACATCAATCTCACCCATTATATGCTCCCAGTCTAAAAAATTATCAATTTGGAATAGGTTATACCACCTCTGACTAGTTCTCACCAAGGTATAGGGGCAATATCTATATATATATATATACATATATATGTATATACACATATACATACACACATACATATATATATATATATACATACACACAAAAAAAAGTATTCATAAGGAAATTAATAATATTCCAATAACCTAGTGAATTAAAATAATAAATTATAATGTAAGTTAAAAATAAACAAGGCCATAGGAATAGAGAACACATTAACCAAACAAATAAAAATCAAGTTAACTAGTAAATAAATGTCCAAATTTTGTTTCATAAACCTCCATAAATGTTTTCAAATAATTGGGGCTTGCTGACTAACACGCTTGGGCCAAGTGGTCAAAGGGTTCAATTGTAGGAGGGGTCCAAGTGACCAAAGTGCCCAGATTTGGGGGGTCCAACTAGAGCACCCCTCCTACAAATGCATCATCAAAATTGGCAAATCTTGTGAGGTGATTGGGGCCCCTCAGCATTTTTCCTCTGTTCAAATGAAACCTTAAAATGAGAGCCATAAAGTGCCAAAATGAAAGAGTTTAATTGCAGGAGGGGTGCCCTAGCTGGACCCCCAAATTTGGGCACTTTGGCCACTTATGCTAAGCATTTAAAATGCTTAGCAAAAGTAGCCAAAGTGCCCAGATTGGGGGGTTTAGCTTGAGCATCCCTCTTGAAAATGCATCATTTGAATTGGCAAATTTTGTGAGGTGATTGGAGCGTGTTCAAGGACACCCTTGGGCATTTTTCCTCTATTTGAATGAAACCCTGAAATGAGGGCCATAAAGTGCCAAAAAGTTAGAGTTCAATTGCAGGAGGGGTGCCCTCGCTGGACCCCCCAAATCTAGGCACTTTAGCCACTTCTGCTAAGCATTTAAAATGCTTAGCAGAAGTGGCCAAAGTGCCTAGATTTGGGGGCTCCAACCAGGGCACCCCTCTTGCAAATTCATCATTAAAATTGGCAAATTTTGTGAGGTCATTGGGGCTTGATCAAGTACACCCCTGGGCACTTTTCCTCTCTTTGAATGAAACCTTGAAATGAGGGCCATAAAGTGCCAAAAAGTTAGAGTTCAATTGCAAGAGGGGTGCCCTGGCTAGAACCCCCAAATATGGGCACTTTTGCCACTTTTTCTAAGAGTTTTAAGATTTGGGGGGTCCAGCCAGAGCACCCCTCCTCCAAATGCATCATCAAAATTCATAAATTCTGTGAGGTGATTGGGGATTGGTCAGGGACCCCCGGTGAGGCATTTTTCATTTGTTTGAATGAAAACCTAAAATGAGGGCCATAAATGCCAAAAAGTTAGAGTTCAATTGAAGGAGGGGTGCCTTGGCTGGACCCCCCAAATTTGGGATGTCCAACCAGGGAACCCCTCTTGTAAATGCATCATCAAATTTGGCAAATTTTGTGAGTTGATTGGGGCTTGCTCAGGGACTCCCCTAGGCAACCATGAAACAAGGGCCATAAAGTGCCAAAAATTCAAAGTTTAATTGCACAAAGGGTGCCCTGGCTAGAACCCCCCTAAGTGCCTAGATTTGGGGGGTCTAGCCAGGCATCCCTCCTACAAATGCATCATCTAAATTGGCAAATTTTGTGAGGTGATTGGGGCTTATTCAAGGACACCACTGGGCTTTTTTCTTCTGTTTAAATGAAACCCCAAAATGAGGGCCATAAAGTGCCAAAATGTAAGAGTTTAATCGCAGGAGGGGTGCCCTAGCTGACACCCCAAATTTGGGCACCTCGGCCACTTCTACTAAGCATTTTAAAATTGTAGGAGGGGTGCCTTGGCTGGACCCCCCAAATTTGGGCACTTTGGCCACTTCTGCTAAGAATTTTAAATGCTTAGCAGAAGTAGTCAAAGTTCACAGATTTGGGGGGTCCATCCAGGGCATTCATCCTACAAATGCATCATCTAAATTGGCAAATTTTGTGAGGTGACTGGGGCTTGTTCAAGGGCACCCCTAGGCATTGTTCCTCTGTTTGAATGTGAAGATCGGAATGGGAATTAGAGCCTCCACCTATTCTCAATGCAGATAACATGGATGGACAGCAATCCAAACAGGTTCCAAAAAATGAAATGTGGAACTCTACCAAAGAATCCTACAACTCATTTCAGTATTTCTACCACAACAAAAGGACTTGATAGTGGAAATCCAAGAGGAGACCATGCCACACAATGACTTTACAAGTGAGCCAAATAGCATTCCTCTTCAAGAATCACAAGTCACCAACGTTGAACAACTCCACGGCTCTAGAGTCACAACCCCCAAATGTCTCTGGTGGTGCCATACAATGGACTGCTATTCAAGAAATAGATCAAAATTCCACATGGGCACATGGGATTCAATTGTATGTCCAATACAAGCAAGGCAAATAGCACATTCTAGATCATACAGCATCACAATCAATAGTTGCAACAATGGTCATAGTTATTTGCTACCATGGCATCAGATGAGTAGGAAAGAGAAATGGAAAGGCAGATGCTCCCATCACTCCAAATTAAGTTGCAAGGTGCCAAGATTGAAATTCATAAACTCAAGGAAAGCATGGTAGAGCAAATGCAAAAACAGCTCCTTACACAAAATGCTCTAGCAAAAAGTAGAAAGGATGCCTTACAAGCCACGGTCTCCCTCCAAGAAAAACACCTATATCTATCTGATGCCTTGAACAAAAAGGAAGAGGTCAATTTATCCCTCTCCCAAATTCAAGTCACTTGTGATGATCTTAAAAAGGAAATGGTGAACTGAAATGCAAGCTTTTGACTTAAAGAGCATCTAATCCATGCCACAATAGACACAAACAATGAGTTGCAAAATAGCCTCAAATAAGGTAAACATCAAATTCAAGCACTAGAGAAGGAATGCATAACATCAAGGGAGACACTTGTGAATACCAAAGCAGAATTGGATCCTCAAGGACAAGAGATACTCCAACTCCATGTGCTTAATGATCAGTTGCCAACGCAGCCAAAAGTAGCTCAACAATTCAATAGTCTAAAGCTTGCATACACCTCAACACTAGTTAAGTATAAAGAAAAGTGCATAGAATGGCAAAATCAAAAGGCAATAGTTTCCAAGTTGGAACTTCAACTACTAAGTTAAGCCAATCCCAGTGTAGGTGCCATAAATTGCCAAAATGCAAGCATTCAATTGTAGGAGAGGTGTTGTGGCTCGCGACGACCCCCCAAATGTGGGAACTTCGGCCAAAATTTTGTGGTTTGATTTCAGGTGAGGTACCCTGGCCACACCCCCCAAAACTAGGCACCCCTCCTACAACTAGGCCCAGTTCAATGACACCTTTGGGAATTACTAATGTAGACTAGTCATAACATTTAGTTATGAAGTTTACAAAGAAATGGATTATAGTATGTTTGGCAAATTATGAACATAAAAATGGATGGAATATTTGGCAAATTTTGAACATAGAAATGAAGTACATAACATGCACAAGTAGACATGAAACATCAAGATTTTATTCAAGGTTGCTTTCATGTGTAGGGCTATTGTTAAATTTTTATTGACATGGATAAGAAGAGGGTTTTGAAATTGGGTTAGAGAGAAAAGCCCTCTCCTGTCACCACAACAAGGGTGACGAGAAGGAAATGAAAAGAACCTAAAAGTGAGGGCTTTGTCTATGAGCTTGAGGGTGGGGATAATGAGCTTCCCTTGGGTAATTTTGAAGATATTTTTCCCTTGGAGAATGTTGAGGTGGATGGAGAGCCTTTGCATAGGGAGGATGATGAGGAGGTGAACATTGATTCGGTAGAGATAGAATTGTAAATGGAGAAGGGGGGTGACATGATCACAATAAGTGCAGGATCTTCAGTTCATGAATGCCCATGAATTGTATTGTGCTACTTGATTCCATATGCCCTTGTAAGAGGTCTCAAGACAAATGTTGCTAGCCTAAAGAGTGCATTCCAAGATGAGGGTTACATGCTCAAAAAAGGAGCTTTTATTGTGTCCTTGTGCAAATCACAAATGGGGAGGAGACAATGGTCTCAGATGAGATAAAAGATTCGTGAAGTCCTTTATGGAAAGAGGTGGACAGTGAGTTTAAAAGGGAGGTTGCAACCAAAAAGGAGTGCAAGTTTATATCTAGGAGAATTTTTTATGTCTCGGAGGGCAACCATCAAACCACTACATGGATGCAGCTCATTTCAGAGGCCTACATGGAGACCTAGTCGAGGCACATAACAGTTATGTGCATGATGATAAACCCTCAACAAACTTCTAAAATTGCATTACTAGCAGGCTTGCAAAGGATGAATTCATAACTTCATTTGTTTATTCTTTGGATAATTTTCTTTTTGGTGTTTGGAGACATGCAATGCATATGGTGAGGTATGCTAATGTGTTTGGGAATTTGCAGATTGAATAAGCATGTGATTATCAAGCCAAGCCTTTGAAAGACACTCAGCAACACAAACAACATCTGTGAGTGTGATGCAAACAATTTCATGAGTACATTAAGCATAGCACACTATTAGGTGACTGAGACATCACAAACAAAAGGCTTTAAATTGAAAAAGCAATGGTGCCCCTTAAGTAGGGGAGTTCTTACATGGCTGGTATTTTAGGTGAGGTTGTTGTGTGATAGTACTTTATATTGGTCTATAGCATGGTTGTTTCGCTTGAAGGTTTCAAATTGATTTTCTCTCTATTGGCTTTTCAAAAAGGTCGAGTATATTACCAACCTCATGCAAGCCCTTGAAGCTATGGCCAAGAAGGTACCTGAAGAGATGAGGAAGGATGCGCAGCATAAGGAAAGAACTAGAATACACAAAAAATATGTTGATAAATGGGAATGGTGAGGTCATGTCTAGTTTCATGTGTTTCTTTCTTGGTATTCTTATATGTACATCATACTTAGTTTTCCTTTGCAATGGTATCTAATGTTCTCGATATTTTGGATCCCAAGAATGGGGATGTTTGGAAGTCCAAGGTTTTCTCCTTGCGCTATGATGGGCATGACTCCATTGGGACCTTGAGCAAGTTAAAAAATCTGGCCAATGCAGAAATGTGGAACGAAAAGAGGTTGATGCTCCTTGCTCTCCTAGATGCCAATAAGCAAATGCAAGAGACCTACTACATGCCGTCTGACGATAATGAGTACAGAGGGTGATGTTTCATGATTGACTCTTCTAAGATTGGATTCATGTTTTTGGTTGAGCAAGATGCTAATTTGGTGGTTCATCCTTTAGGTGGTTGTTGAAGGAGAGCTTCCTTGAGAAGGTGGAGATTTCTTCATTGATGGCTTTAAAGACTTGTCCACAATTTGTGCAATGGACCATCCTTTGGTGTTGCTTATAGACTATACGCTACAATAATATATTGAAGACATAAAGTTAGAGGGTGATAGTTAAACAACATATTGAATCTAAACTGAGATCTAGAAGCTATCACCCTCCCAACATTTTAGTTATCAGAGCAAGACTATGTCGAGCTGCTTGTCCCTCACAATTGAGACACAACCATTCTATATTGTCTTATAATAGCATCCACATAGGTTCTAGGCAAGTATCAAGACCAACATGATCGTATCTCCATTGGCCTTCATAGATGTGTTATTGTTGAGTGAAAATCCTATAAACATCTCTAAGGAAATGGAGCTATTTTCTTTACCTATACCAAAACTCCTAGTCGCATCTTCAATACATTTGGATGCACCATAGGTTGACTATGAGTTTAAATTTGTGGATAGAAAATTAAAAAACACTCCTAGTAGTGAGAGAAAGAGTGGGATGGAAGAAAAATAGATTGATATACAAATACATTGCAAAACCACAAAACTTGAAAACATACACATATGCATGCTAGCTGCATGCTTACAAAGTTTCTGATTGACTACCTTCACTATCACAATCACTGGGTTTGTCACTATAAACAACATCTTTACATCATACTCTTCCATAAAAACGTACTCTCAAATCATGGAAGTCAACAAAAATGCATGATATCATCCCCATATATATCCTTTGGCACATCTTGGTGATCTCAATTTCTCCATAGCTTCTTTAATTCTTCAAACTCTTTGAATTATTTCTCTCAAAGAAAACCTTCTCAATACACCAAGCATGTGCATGCACATTTAAATCAATTTAAATCTTACTTGTTCAAGTTTCTCTTATACATGGTGCAAGAAATTTTTAAATTCTATTGTCAATGCTATACATGCAACAAGGACCAAATTCATGGAGCTAATGCAAGGGTGAGGATGCTCCATCAATCTAGAGACAAAGTGTTAAGGAAGAATTTGTAGAATTTTTTTAAAGAGAACTTTGAAAAGGAGCTTAAAAATGTGAATGTGTTCCAATAGAAAATAGGAACTTTAGAAGGGGGATGGGTGAAAATGGCAAATTTAGTAGGATCAGCAACAATAAAGAGGGAAGGGGGGACAAAGGGGGAAGAAGAGGGGTAAAGGAGGGAAGAGAGGGCAATGGAAAATTTACAAGGGGGAGAAAGGGATGATAAAGAAGGATGGGAGAAATGGGTAAGAAGGAGGGGAGAGAGAGGAGGAAATGGAAATTTTAAAAGTGGGATGGAGCAAATCTAGAAGGGGATGGGGGGAAACATAAAATTTAGAAAGGCGATAAAGAAAGGGGGGAGAAAGAGGGGAAAAGAGAACAAAGGAGGAAGAAAGAGTGGAGGAATTGGGGAAAAAGAGGGGGAAAGGATGTGAAGGATAAAACAAGGATAAATGAGGGAAGAAAAGGAAAAAACACTCCCAATGATTAAAAGAGTGGGATGGGAGAAAAAATTAATATACAAATACATTTCATAACCACAAAACACCAAAACAAATGCTAGGTGCATCCTTAGAAACACGTTCCAAAACCACAAAACATATGTGCATGCTAGGGAGATGCTTACAAAGCTGTATATTGACTACCTTCATCACTATCACGTATCACTAGGGCTGTCACTCTCGACAACATCATTGAATTCTTCCTTGAAGTATCATTGTCTTCCCTAATAATGTACACTTGATCCATGAATACATCAACACAATGCATGATATTGTCCATGATATCTTCTTTAACACATCTCAATGATCTCAATCTCTCCATATCTTTGTTAATTCTTTGAACCTATGGACTACCTCTATAGGTTATGTATTCTCAAATAACACCTTAACTAACCAAGCATGTGCATGCATATTGTAGCCAATCTAGAGTCTAATGAGTTTGAGTTTCTCTTATACACAACACAAGAAAGTTTCAAATTATATTATCAATGTCCACTAGCAATAGGGGCCGAATTCATGGAGCTACTACAAGGGTCTCAGGATGCTTCATCAATATGAGACACTAAGTGTATATGGAAGGATTTTTTAATGTTTGTATAAATTGAAAACTTTGAAAAGGACCCCCAAATTTGTCATTGTGTTTGCAAATAGGAAATATGAAATTTAGAAGGGTGATGGGAGAAATTTAGGAGGAGGATGGTGAAAAATGAGAACTTTAGAAGGGGGAGAAAGAAACAAGGGGGATGTGCGAAAATGGAAAATCTAGAAGAGAGATGGGAGAAATTTGTAAATTTACAAGGGGGAGAAAGGCGGATGGGAAAAAGGGATGATAATTAAGGAGGGGAGAAAGGGGGATGAAATGGGAAATTTAGGAGGAGGATGGGGCAAATTTAAGACTATCACTATCACTACCGATATCACTATCACCTCGGTTGTCACTCTAGACATCATTGACTTCTTCCTTGAGAATATCATACTCTCCCCTAATAATGGACTCTCAGTCCATGAAAACACAAACACAATGCTATGATATCATCCATGTAATATCTTCTTTGACACATCTCAACAATCTCAATTTCTCCACAACTTCTTTAATTGTTTGAACATGTGGATTGCCTCTGTGAACTATGGATTCTCAAAGAACATCACCTCCTCAATAGACCAAGCATGTGCATGAACATTGCAATCAAGCTAGGATTTATCTTATTTGATTTTCTCTTGTACATGGCATAGAAAACTTCCAAATTCAATTATTGATGCTATGTTAGATATAGGGTCCGAATTCATGGAGCTAATGCAAGGGTGAGGATGCTCTATCAATTTTGAGACAAGTGTGTAAGGAAGGATTTCTGTATGTGTACTAAAGAGAAATTTTTGAAAAAGCCCCAAAAACCGTAAATGTGTTTGCAAATAGAAAGTGGAATCTTTAGAAGGGGGATGGAGAAATTTAACCTTGTGGCAACAAGGGCCAGAAGTGTAGTCTAGAGCAACAACAATGAGATCATTGTGTGTGTAGAGAAGCGGTAAAGCTCCGCTTGTAATATCGTGAGCCTAAAAGATGGTATGATGAATCTTAAAGGATGAGGATAGCCAAAATCCTCTCTAGAAAAGATCCAATCATACTTGCAAAATCAGATCTAGAGAGAGAAATACTAAAAGCCTACACTTTTTGAGGTCCCCCACTTTGTGTAGAGACCCAAAAGGTCCCCCCACTTTGTGTAGAGATCCAAAATGTCCCCCCACTTTGTCTAGAGACCCAAAAGGTCCCCCCACTTTGTCTAGAGACTCAATGGTCCCCCCACTTTGTGTAGAGACCCAAAAGGTCCCCTTAAAAAGTGGAGGGCCTCTTGTACAAAAGGTCTCCTAGAAAAGAGGTTCCACCATGGAGGTACCCACTAAATATCTCTCAATGGAATGAAGCTTCCACTCTTTGGGGTTCAATGTTCAAGCTCACTATTGTGTTCATGTGATTGATCTTCATTGCATCCATGCTCTCTTACACTATCATGTTCTAGCATGCTCTTTCCTTTGTACTCCCTCCTCCTCCTCTCTCCTCCTCCTCCTCCTCCTCCTCTTCGCTCCTCCTCTTCCCTCTTCCTCCCTCCTCCCTTTTCCTCCTCCTCCCTCATCCTTTCTCCTCCCTCATCCTCCTCCCTCCTCCCTCATCCTCCTCCTCCCTCCTCCCTCCTCCCTTGTCCCTCCTCCTCAACCCTTACCCCTCAAAGTCATGAAGGACACTAGCTCTCCTCTTCTCAACCCTCGACTCCTCCTAAACCCTGCAACCCCCTCTAAACCCTGTAACTTCTAGATAGCTCTCTCAACGCTGCCCCTTTTCAAACCCTACAACCCCCTTTTAAACCCTTGAACTCCCCGGGATGCAAGAGCCTCCATCTCATCGTTGTGATCAAGCCCTCTTTCTCACCCATGCGTGCATGAGATCTGCTTTCCATGCTTTAGCCTACACCTCTCACCAAAACATGACCTGGACCTATTCTACACTTGTGAACACCTATTCTACAATGAGAAACAACATGACTATAGGTGACCAACACCCTTGGAAACTGCAATGGAATTAATAGAGACAATTTTTTGGCATTGTTGTGCCACCGGGCAGATTAGTGCTTGAAGTGAAAGCAGAGCAGATGTTTGCCTGTGTGAAAAAGAACACTTCTTCCAAAAACCATTCAAGGCACATCCCTCAAGTCAAAGGAGTGAAAATATTGCCAAGTGGTGCAAAAGGATAATGTTGACTTACATAATCACCTTAATACACTAAACACCCAAAATTAACCCTTAATCCCCCACATCCTACAAAAGCAACCCCAAAACCCCCCCCTCCCCCTCACACTTCTTTCCCCACACTTTTCCAAGCCATTTCCATCTTAAAATTCCATCAAGCCTCGATATTTTCCATCCACCTCCATTTTCCATCCTTGAAACTTCCGTCCATCATTTCCACCACCACCACCACCATCACTTTTTCCATCAACCTCCCCCCTCCACCACCCCTTTTTCCATCAGCCCCTCGTCCATCCCCATCTCCACCTCCCATGATCTGCCTCCCCACCACCTCCACTTTTTTTGTCCATCCCCCATCTCCGCCACTCAAGTCAATCCTCCTTTCTCCCTCCACCTCCCATCACCCTCCACTCTACTATCTCTCTACACCCCCATCACCCTCCACTCCACCATCTCTCTACACCCCCATCCCCCCTCCATCTCCATCTCCATCTCCACCTCCCACCATCTCCCTCCCCACCACCTCTACTTTTTTCATCCATCCCCCATCTCCCCCACTCAAAGTCATCATCCTTTCTCCCTCCACCTCCCGTCACCCTCCACTCTACCATCTCTCTACCTCTCTCTACACCTCGATCTCCTTACACTCCATATCCCCTTTTCCCCCTCCACCCCACCATCTCCCCACGTCTCTCTACCCCTCCCTCCTCCCCCCCCCCACCTCTCGCCTCCCCTCTTTCCTCCACCCCCCACCTCTCTCCATCCCCTTCCCCCCCACCTCCCTTCACCTCTCTCCACCCCTCTTTCCTCTACCCCCCACCTCTCTCCCGTCGATGAAGGTAGAACTGCAATATATAATCTAATCTAAATTACAACGCTTGTGGCAAATGATGCCAAAAATAGCCAAGAGGCTTTATAAGGCTCAAAATGATGTGCACAAATGCCACAAAATAGCCTGATTAAAGGCTTTACAATGGTGGCAATGTGAAGTGCAAATGTGGAGTACTCTCAATCTTGAGGAATAGACTCAACCCTCTACCCCCATGGTTATGGTGTGCCATTTGCAATGTTGCGGGCCATGGTGTAAGTACCTATTTCTACAATATGAGGGTACGACAACCTCGGCCCCAACAATACCAATAGCGACCAATCCAAGTATACAAGCAACCAGCACTGGCAGCTAATGCACAAGTGCCATGGCTCAACCCCCTCTCGGTGAGGACATAAGTGCCTCAACTATTGAGGAATCCCAATCCTTTGCAATATCCTCAAGCTCCCAATCTTGCTCCAGTAATTCCAATGCAACAACTCCAACCTGAAGAGCTAGAACCTCACTATGAGTATTAAACAAGACATAAAGTTAGAGGGCGATAGTTAAACAACATATTGAATCTAAACTGAGATCTAGAAGCTATCACCCTCCCAAGATTTTAGTTATCAGAGCAAGATTATGTCGAGCTACTTGTCCCTCACAATTGAGACACAACCATTCTATATTACCTTATAATAGCATCCACATAGGTTCTAGGCAAGTTTCAAGACCAACATGATTGTATCTCCATTGGCCTTCATAGATGTGTTATTGTTGAGTGAAAATCCTATAAACATCTCTAAGGAAATGGAGCTATTTTCTTTACCTATACCAAAACTCCTAGTCACATCTTCAATACATTTGGATGCATCATAGGTTGACTATGAGTCTAAATTTGTGGATAGAAAATAAAAAACACTCCTAGTAGTGAGAGAAAGAGTGGGATGGAAGAAAAATAAATTGATATACAAATACATTGCAAAACCACAAAACTTGAAAACATACACATATGCATGCTAGCTGCATGCTTACAAAGTTTTTGATTGGCTACCTTCACTATCACAATCACTGGGTTTGTCACTATAAACAACATCTTTACATCATACTCTTCCATAAAAACGTACTCTCAAATCATGGAAGTCAACAAAAATGCATGATATCATCCCCATATATATCCTTTGGCACATCTTGGTGATCTCAATTTCTCCATAGCTTCTTTAATTCTTCAAACTCTCTGAATTATTTTTCTCAAAGAAAACCTTCTCAATACACCAAGCATGTGCATGCACATTTAAATCAATTTAGATCTTACTTGTTTAAGTTTCTCTTATACATGGTGCAAGAAATTTTCAAATTCTATTGTCAATAATGCTATACATGCAACAAGGACCAAATTCATGGAGCTAATGCAAGGGTGAGGATGCTCCATCAATCTAGAGACAAAGTGTTAAGGAAGGATTTGTAGAATTTTTTTAAAGAGAAAACTTTGAAAAGGAGCTTAAAAATGTGAATGTGTTCCAATAGAAAATAGGAACTTTAGAAGGGGGATGGGTGAAAATGGCAAATTTAGTAGGATCAGCAATAATAAAGAGGGAAGGGGGGACAAAGGGGGAAGAAGAGGGGTAAAGGAGGGAAGAGAGGGCAATGGAAAATTTACAAGGGGGAGAAAGGGATGATAAAGAAGGATGGGAGAAATGGGTAAGAAGGAGGGGAGAGAGAGGAGGAAATGGAAATTTTAAAAGTGGGATGGGGCAAATCTAGAAGGGGATGGGGGGAAACATAAAATTTAGAAAGGCGATAAAGAAAGGGGGGAGAAAGAGGGGAAATGAGAACAAAGGAGGAAGAAAGAGTGGAGGAATTGGGGAAAAAGAGGGGAAAAGGATGTGAAGGATAAAATAGGGATAAATGAGGGAAGAAAAGGAAAAAACACTCCCAATGATTAAAAGAGTGGGATGGGAAAAAAATTTAATATACAAATACATTTCATAACCACAAAACACCAAAACAACATACATGTATGCTAGGTGCATCCTTAGAAACACGTTCCAAAACCACAAAACATATGTGCATGCTAGGGGGATGCTTACAAAGCTGTATATTGACTACCTTCATCACTATCACCTATGACTAGGGTTGTCCTTCTAGACAACATCATTGAATTCTTCCTTGAAGTATCATAGTCTTCCCTAATAATGTACACTTGATCCATGAATACATCAACACAATGCATGATATTATCCATGATATCTTCTTTGACACATCTCAATGATCTCAATCTCTCTATATCTTTGTTAATTCTTTGAACCTATGGACTACCTCTGTAGGTTATGTATTCTCAAATAACACCTTAACTAACCAAGCATGTGCATGCATATTGCAGAATCTAGAGTCTAACGTGTTTGAGTTTCTCTTATACACAACACAAGAAAGTTTCAAATTATATTATCAATGTCCACTAGCAATAGGGGCTGAATTCATGGAGCTACTACAACGGTCTTAGGATGCTCCATCAATATGAGACACTAAGTGTATATGGAAGGATTTTTTAATGTTTTTATAAATTGAAAACTTTGAAAAGGACCCCCAAATTTGTCATTGTGTTTGCGAATAGGAAATATGAAATTTAGAAGGGTGATGGGAGCAATTTAGGAGGAGGATGGTGAAAAATGAGAACTTTAGAAGGGGGAGAAAGAAACAAGGGGGATGTGGGAAAATGGAAAATCTAGAAGGCAGATGGGAGAAATTTGTAAATTTACAAGGGGGAGAAAGGCGGATGGGAAAAAGGGATGATAATTAAGGAGGGGAGAAAGGGGGACGAAATGGGAAATTTAGGAGGAGGATGGGGCAAATTTAAGACTATCACTATCACTACCGATATCACTATCACCTCGGTTGTCACTATAGACATCATTGACTTCTTCCTTGAGAATATCATACTCTCCCCTAATAATGGGCTCTCAATCCATGAAGACACAAACACAATGCTATGATATCATCCATGTAATATCTTCTTTGACACATCTCAACAATCTCAATTTCTCCACAACTTCTTTAATTGTTTAAACATGTGGATTGCCTCTGTGAACTATGGATTCTCAAAGAACATCACCTCCTCAATAGACCAAGCATGTGCATGAACATTGCAATCAATCTAGGATTTATCTTATTTGAGTTTCTCTTGTACATGGCATAGGAAAGTTCCAGATTGAATTATTAATGCTATGTTAGAAATAGGGTCGGAATTCATGGAGCTAATGCAAGGGTGAGGATGCTCTATCAATTTGGAGACAAGTGTGTAAGGAAGGATTTGTGTATGTGTACCAAAGAGAAATTTTTGAAAAAGTCCCAAAAACCATAAATGTGTTTGCAAATAGAAAGTGGAATCTTTAGAAGGGGGATGGAGGAATGTTACCCTATGGCAACAACGGCCAGAAGTGTAGTCTAGAGCAACAACGATGAGATCATTGTGTGTGTAGAGAAGCGATAAAGCTCTGCTTGTAATATCGTGAGCCTAAAAGATGGTATGATGAATCTCTAGAAAAGATCCAATCATACTTGCAAAATCAGATCTAGAGAGAGAAATACTAAAAGCCTACACTTTTTGAGGTCCCCCACTTTGTGTAGAGACCCAAAAGGTCCCCCCACTTTGTGTAGAGATCCAAAATGTCCCCCCACTTTGTCTAGAGACCCAAAAGGTCCCCCCACTTTGTCTAGAGACTCAATGGTCCCCCCACTTTGTGTAGAGACCCAAAAGCTCCCCTCAAAAAGTGGAGGGGCTCTCGTACAAAAGGTCTCCTAGAAAAGAGGTTCCGCCATGGAGGTACCCACTAAATATCTCTCAATGGAATGAAGCTTCCACTCTTTGGGGTTCAATGTTCAAGCTCACTATTGTGTTCATGTGATTGATCTTCATTGCATCCATGCTCTCTTACACTATCATGTTCTAGCATGCTCTTTCCTTTGTACTCCCTCCTCCTCCTCTCTCCTCCTCCTCCTCCTCCTCCTCCTCTTCGCTCCTCCTCTTACCTCTTCCTCCCCCCTCCCTTTTCCTCCTCCTCCCTCATCCTTCCTCCTCCCTCATCCTCCTCCTCCCTCCTCCCTCCTCCTCCTCCTCCCTCCTCCCTCCTCCCTTGTCCCTCCTCCTCAACCCTTACCCCTCAAAGTTGCGAAGGACACTAGCTCTCCACTTCTCAACCCTCGACTCCTCCTAAACCCTGCAACCCCCTCTAAACCTTGGAACTTCTAGATAGCTCTCTCAACGCTGCCCCTTTTCAACCCCTACAACCCCCTTTTAAACCCTTGAACTCCCGGGGATGCAAGAGCCTCCATCTCATCGTTGTGATCAAGCCCTCTTTCTCACCCATGCGTGCATGAGATCTGCTTTCCATGCTTTAGCCTACACCTCTCACCAAAACATGACCTGGACCTATTCTACACTTGTGAACACCTATTCTACAATGAGCAACAACATGACTATAGGTGACCAACACCCTTGGAAACTGCAATGGGATTAATAGAGACAATATTTTGGCATTGTTGTGCTACCGGGGAGATTAGTGCTTGAAGTGAAAGCAGAGCACATGTTTGCGTGTGTGAAAAAGAACACTTCTTCCAAAAACCATTCAAGGCACATCCCTCAAGGCAAAGGAGTGAAAATATTGCCAAGTGGTGCAAAAGGATAATGTTGACTTACATAATCACCTTAATACACTAAACACCCAAAATTAACCCTTAATCCCCCACATCCTATAAAAGCAACCCCAAAACCCCCCCCTTCCCCTCACACTTCTTTCGCCACACTTTTCCAAGCCATTTCCATCTTAAAATTCCATCAAGCCTCGATATTTTCCATCCACCTCCATTTTCCATCCTTGAAACTTCCGTCCATCATTTCCACCACCACCATCATCACTTTTTCCATCAACCTTCCCCCTCCACCACCACTTTTTCCGTCAGCCGCCCGTCCATCCCCATCTCCACCTCCCATGATCTGCCTCCCCACCACCTCCACTTTTTTTGTCCATCCCCCATCTCCGCCACTCAAGTCAATCCTCCTTTCTCCCTCCACCTCCCATCACCCTCCACTCTACTATCTCTCTATACCTCCATCACCCTCCACTCCACCATCTCTCTACACCCCCATCCCCCCCTCCATCTCCATCTCCATCTCCACCTCCCATCATCTCCCTCCCCACCATCTCTACTTTTTTCATCCATCCCCCATCTCCCCCACTCAAAGTCATCATCCTTTCTCCCTCCACCTCCCGTCACCCTCCACTCTACCATCTCTCTACCTCTCTCTACACCCCGATCTCCTTACACTCCATATCCCCTTTTCCCCCTCCACCCCACCATCTCCCCACTTCTCTCTACCCCTCCTTCCTCCCCCCCACCTCTCGCCACCCCTCTTTCCTCCACTCCCCACCTCTCTCCATCCCCTTCCCCCCCCACCTCCCTTCACCTCTCTCCACCCTTCTTTCCTCTATCCCCCACCTCTCTCCCATCGATGAAGGTAGAACTGCAATATATAATCTAATCTAAATTACAACGCTTGTGGCAAATGATGCCGAAAATAGCCAAGAGGCTTTACAAGGCTCAAAATGATGTGCACAAATGCCAGAAAATAGCCTGATTAAAGGCTTTACAATGGTGGCAATGTGAAGTGCAAATGTGGAGTACTCTCAATCTTGAGGAACAGACTCAACCCTCTACCCCCATGGTTATGGTATGCCATTTGCAATGTTGCGGGCCATGGTGTAACTACCTATTTCTACAATATGAGGGTACGACAACCCCGGCCCCAACAATACCAATAGTGACCAATCCCAGTATACAAGCAACCAGCACTGGCACCTAATGCACAAGTGCCATGGCTCAACCCCCTCTCGGTGAGGACATAAGTGCCTCAACTATTGAGGAATCCCAATCCTTTGCAGTATCCTCAAGCTCCCAATCTTAATCCAGTAATTCCAATGCAACAACTCCAACCTGAAGAGCTAGAACCTCACTATGAGTATTAAACAAAATTCCCTTTGTACTACATGGATGGTGCCAAAGGACTCATTCTGTTGTATGCTAATCAAGTAAGTCCAACCACATATCGAACACCCATTAAATGTTTTGGTTGTGGGGAAAACCACCACATAGTAGAATTCCCACACAAGGGTAGCCCTGCTACATTTCAACCTGTGTATAGAGAATGTGGAGTTGGGCATGTCTACATGGACTGCACACTAAGAACAAAGCCTAAACAAACCAAGGAAGTAAAACCTGAAGTACGCCTGGGGATAATCAATGTGGAAAATCACAATGTGGATGCACAAAGTGCGGTATCGTAGCTAGTCTTGATCATAACAAGAAAGCAAAAAGAAGCTGCATGAAAAAAACTCCTTTCCACTCAAAAAGAAAAGAGCCATCTAGCAAAACAAGCAATGCCAAACCCACAACCCAATGAAGCCATGCGCAACACATCTACAGACAATGCCACCCAAGAAACAAAGGAAGCATACCCCAATGCTAAAATTGAGAAAGCCCGTCATCAAGCCTTGAAGCAATGGGTACAACAAGAGCAAGAGAAATTTGAGGCTTACAAGATAGAAGCAGCTGAGGCTAGATCACTCACATCACCTAGTGTTGACATAGTGATTGATCCCAACACCTTCCACAGGGTACTCGAGCAACAGGCAATACATCCCCAATTGGATGGTACTGCACTAGCTAGCTTGATAAGCTACCCTGTCATGATGCCAATTGGAACCTTATTGAGAAATTGCCCTACAATGTGGGAGAGTTTCAAGGTAGGGATTGAATCTTCACAATGTTTCCCCCCATCTAATGAAGAGGAAAAGGTCAGATTCACTCTGTAGTTTACTATCTTGGATCTTCCCAAGGAAGCCACAACATACTATATATTTTTGGGAAGACCATGGCTTTGGGAAGCTTCAAAACTCCATGATTGGGGCACTGGTAGAATCACAATCCAAAATAGAGAAACCACTGTCAAAATAAATTTGGAAACAGGGGAAATCAAACCCACTATTCCTAGAAATGTTGAAGACACTTCTTTCACTACAACCACTAGTCATGCATCCTTCGTACCTATAAGTGTACTAAAACCCATAGAATGGGATATGAAAAGTGACATCAACAATTGGATATAGGCATTGGCTACAATAGATAACTGTAAAACAACACATCCAATGTTGCCAGATGTGGATGCCCAAAGGATCCAACTAGAAGCACCAATCTGGGATGTCAAATCAGAAGAGGTGGAAATGCCAGTCTTCATGGCAAGTGTTGAGTGGGACAATGATCTTGAAGAGGCCATTATTCAAGGTTACAGTGCAGACTTTGATTGGGACCTAGAAACAAAAGTTGATAATGCCACATTGGAAGGTCAAGTATTTGACAATGGCTTGGCAATCCTACAGGCACTCATGGTCATAGAATGCCCCAAGATAGACCCTCTAGCACTAGCCAAATAGCAATTGGTCAAGGAAAAAGGAGGATGTGCAATGCCAAAAAGCCAAGATAGAGCACTTTAATGAATTCGAAAGAATGTAGACCAAAGTGCTGGAATTGTATTTGACTAAACCCACAAAAGCAACCGAGTCCCCAAATTTTGGATGGGATCCTAAAGGCCTTCTTGAAGTTGCATGTATGGACAAAGAACCACTCCTTGGGAGTGAGACTCCTATTGAACATCCATCACTACTCTCACAAAGCAAAAAACTTTGCAAGTTCAAACCTAATGTGAGAATGAAGAGTGAAATTGTGGATACTAATAAAAAGGAAGAGCAAGGAGACATAGCTAAATTGGACCAAACATCTTCCACCATAGCCAGTGGAGCTAATAGCCAAGCAAGCACCTCAAAGTGCCATGAAGGCCTAAGGAAGTTTCGGATTACTTCAAAAACTACACCGGGGGAGAAGCAAAAATAGCAATGCCGAGGCCAACAGTCACAGAATCAAAGCTCACAAAAATAGATAATATTGAGGAACCCCCAGTGTATGAAGGACCAGCCAAGACAAGGAAAATGAATCTTGTCTTGGATGGAGAAGAAAGGCTTGTATACATCGGCAAACAACTCACTCTAGAAGAAGAAAAAGAATTAAAAACATTGCTGATGGAATATAGAGATTGGATGGCTTGGTTATACAAAGAAATGAAAGGGATTTCTTATAAAGTTGCAATATATATCATACCAATTAGGGAAGGATCCAAACCTAAGGTATGCGGACCCTACAGGACAAATCCCAAGTATGGCACCCATGTCTATGAAGAACTAGAAAAGTTACTAGATGCCGGATTCATTTATGAGATTGAGCATACCAATTGGGTGTCACTCATTGTGATTGTTCCTAAGAAAAACAAGAAGCTCATAATATGTGGGAATCTCAAGAACATCAATGTAGCAATAATCAATGATCACTATCCCTTACCATTGATTGAAATAGTTTTAAAAAGGGTAGCAAGGTCTGAAGTGTATAGCTTCTTGGATGGGTTTAGCGAGTACAACCAAGTACAACTTGCACCTCAACATCAAGAAAAGACAGCGTTTGCCATAGAATGGGGCATTTTTGCATACAAAGTCATGCCATTTGGCTTATGCAATGCCCCATCCACTTTTCAAAGGGTCATGTACATTGCCTCAAGATCCAAAATCACCAACCCACAAGTTAGCACCAAAACGACCATGACTAGTGGTTCTGGATAGTGATAGTGATGAGCAAATAAATGCAGCATGCCAAGGAGATATGCCACAAAACATGAGGACCCTAGAGTTAGGAGAAATCAAGGTAGAGAAATCGACTATGCAAGATGCATGTGCAAAACAGCTTGATGCCCAAACCAACAAAGAGCTAGCAATAGATGAAACAATACAGCTTGATTGGCCATGAGTCTCAACGTTCACCATGTCAACCGATGCATACAACTTCTTGTAGTCAAAGGGTCTAGGAAAGTCACAAAGTAGGGGGAGATGCCATGATATGATTCTGGATCCCATATGCAAAGAGGCAACCAAGTTTTTGGTTGACATTTTCAATCATACAAGAGTGAGAAAAAATTACATGTCAACAAAAACTCTTACACTCCTTGGCATGGAAAAACTAGAACCCTAAGCTCAACACATATCCTTGCTACTAACCAATTATGTATCCACTACATATAATGGCAAAAGCTACAGTGCCCATCTATTGGCCATTATAATTGGGTTTGCAATACAGCAAGAGGAAGACTCTACACCCCTCTCAACAAAAGATATAGAAGACTTTGAAATTTTGATTTTATCTAATTGCCTTCTCATTCCTTTGCTCCCATGCTGCAACTTTGTCCTCTCCTTTATCATCCTTGGGCTCCTTATTAGTTTTAGTTGACTAGCCCCCACAAACCCTTTAGCCACATCACCAACTACTAAGAAGGGAAGTTTTGACCATTAAATTTCAAATGTTAAAACAAAATATTCAACAAAATCCATATACATCATTGAGAAAACCAAAATTACATCTTTTTTTCATAATCAAATTACATAAATGAAAGTCTCTCTATTCTACATTCTCTTCTTCTTCATGATTTTGAAGCTCTTCACTACTATGGCTTCTTTTGAGCCTATTTTCCATAGTATATACCTATAGCCAGCAAATCTTAAAATACTAAAGAACCATGCATGCCTTCTGGAATCTTGGCCTTCACTGGTTTAGCAGGGATCTGACTTGTGTGTTGACTTTGACTACCAAGATCTTGACTAATAGGCTACTCTAGAACATCCCAGAAGGTTTGAGTTGTAAGCTCATCACTGCATGCTATAAATTTTACTTCCTTTCTTGCCCCACCTACTCACTAACAAGCTCCATTGGGTAAGTCTGTGAGATCTGAGGTGCAGTGCCTAGTAGTACATTGGCTTCATTGGATGGTGCTATACCCTTCAATAGTCCACATTCTTGTCTTAAGAAAATGACATTCTTTTGAGGTTTCATGCTTTAGATTTGGACCTCGATTGACTTTCCTTTTCCTTCCACTATAACCATTTTCATTTTCCTTTTCCTTCCACTATAACAATTTTCTTTTTCCTTTTCCTTCCACTATAACAATTTTAGTTGCTTCCTTACTACTGCCTTCCACTTCAACACTTTTAGTTGCTTCCTTGCCGGCCACCTTCCCTTATGACAAGTGGATATTCAAATGCTATTTGCAACCTTTCATCCATTAGCCTCATTGTGCATTGTTATGGTTGTGTTTCCTTTTTTGAAGAGATGCTATCCATAGATTCACTAGATGTAGAGCTACCAAGGCTTATGTTCAAGAGATTCCAATTCATCTATGACTTTTACACTCTTGTCCATGTCTAAGCTATGTTCCTCTTCATCCTTGAATGTAGGTATGCAACTAAGTAACTATTACGGTACTCAATTTGATGTGGAGCATCAATGATAATCACATCAAGACCTTCCATAGTAGAGCCTCTACAACTACTAACCCCATTCCAAACAATACCACATTCCAACCTTTCATTTGGTAAGCTTCTACCATGTCTCCTATCAAGGAAGGATGCTTTGGACATGGATAATCAAGAGAAGAGGATTCTACTTTAAATGTTCCTTTCTCTTTGAAAAAGAGCTCAAGAGTATTTTGAGGAACTTTTAATGGTGGGACATTGCCCATATACACAAATGCAACATTGTTGATTGCAAGATTTATGTGCCAATGCCATCTATGTAATTATGCTTGTGCAGCAACACCATACCATGCAGCACCTTTCCAATCACTCCCTTGAATGTAGATGTCAAATTGACAGGCAATGCATCCTGTTGTGCATCTATGATAAATAGGACCAATGTTGCTCTTTCTTGCCATGCCATAGGACCTTGTATCACAACTTGTATAAGCTCAGCAATCCTTGACATTGGAAGATCATGTGGCTCATCAAAGAACACACATTGGTTCTCCCAAAAATCACTACCCATGGCCTCAAATCTTTTTGCATTAATTCCTTTAACAATGACAAAGTTTGAACTATCCCATGATAGGACATGTCATTAGAGAACTTGAAAATTTGGTGGCGGACTTCAAGTCGCATTGCCTTTTTCATGGCATTTGCCTTCATCGATGCACATATCAACTCCACACAGGTAGGTATCTTTGCTCGTACATACTTTATTGGTGTTGTATCAGTGTCCCATTTCATCCATTTCATGGCCCAACTCTTGTCAACAACCATTTTGCCAAACTTGCGTGCTTTTTTCTTGTCCACTTTATATTCTTGGTCCACCAACTCTTCATCTAAATGCAACAAAAACATCAATGCCCTGTATGCCACGTCAACCTTCACTACATGGTTGACTCTTGCTTTGAACGCCTTCTTGTTCCTCTTTCTAAAGAAACATTCACCATGGCTTTACTTTGGTAGACCATCTTTACTCTCTTATTAGTACAATATCGCAATGGCCTCCACCAAATTATAGACATAATGCTTGTGATCTTTTTCCTCTTACCTACCTCGTGTTAAAGTGACTCAAATGATATCATGACAACCCCAAATGTAATACATATATCCACAATACATCAAAATATTTATTCATAATCTATGTGTAATCCTTGCATCTCACAATGGCTCTTTTTAAATCTTGGGGGCTATTTGATTATCATTTACTACACATGTCAAGCATTTGTAAAATCTAGTCTTCCTTCCCAAGAGCTCTCTAGTGGGTGACCCCTTCAAAAATTGTGTCTTCCCACACCTAAATCATAAGTTCCTTTCTCTTTGATGAGGAATCTTTAAGAGTGGACTTCTTCTTCTTTGAAATGTTTCATTATTGAGCCTCACATATTCCAATATATATTTTGAGTAATCTTCAAATTGATAAAGGTAAGCTACGACTCTTTCAAACTTCTTCATGTACTTGTTGGATGGCAAGTTTCCTTTTCTAGCTTCATCACATGCAATTTGCATGCTTCATAGATGTGTTGCACATTAGTGTGCTAGGACTTGCATCTCTAAAGGAACCTGTTTTGAGAGAATATACTTTTTCTCATCATCAACCTTGTATATGATCTCATAAAGTGTGGCTTCACAAACTATGACAAACCTTTTGAAATCATCAAATGCTACAAACAAATCTTGGTGCTTTTGGCAAGTCACATCATGCAACAATGGATCATCAATTGGAATCCTCTTGAATGACATTAGGCGTAAATTGATTACTGGGGGATGGTGTTTCGGTCTGCCTTGCATCCTTGTATAGTTTTCATGCAAACTACTCATCAAGGCTTCTTTGGTTGGTAAACAAAGAAGCTTGATCAATATGCAATGTGAGCACATAATATTCATAGGTTTTCCATATGTACGCTTATCACCTTCCAAGTCTAGGTCTATGGTTATAAAATCTTCTATACGAAGTGAATATGTAACTGCAGCTTCTTCATCCTCATTGTCACTACTATTAGCATCACCATCCAACCTCTCACCTTGTTGTAATTGGGTCACTCTTTGGTTAGGTTTTTGAGGTGTTTTTCCTCCTCTTCTAGGTACAATCATAGCTTCCAAATGAGCATCAAACTCGGATAGTGTCTTTTTATTTTCCTTGCCCACTACTACGATTTGCACTTGTGGTTTGGTACTTGCAGCCAAAGGTAAAGGTTGTACAAAACCTTGAGCAAATGCTCTAACTGCACCACTAAACTAGATGTCTACCAATTCATCCCATTGGCTTCAAGGGACAAAAGGAATGTTATTTATATCTAGATACTCTACCAAAATTGGCTCTTCTCGCAAAAAGTATTAGTGATCACCTTTCGGCAACTTCATTGCATGATAGTCTGTCAATCTCTGATCACATAAGGCTATCATGAACCCGTCTCCAATCATATATAGCCTCAACATTGCAGCAGCATTTCCCAAATTCTTGGTCGATAAATATGGGACTTGATACTTTGAATGAAGTGATAACCAAGTGACAAATTTTGGTTTTGCCATCAAGAACCAACCATAATCAATGTATTTCTCAAGCTCATTGTTCTTTTCCACCATTGAAAGTTCCTCGATTGCCATTGCAAATTCTTGAAATTTTGAAAATCATCACATGAGATACCTTTCTGGGAGTTCGCTCCTAAATAAAAGGCCATTGCAAATCTCAAATTTAAAAATTTCATGCAAGCACTTATTAAAATTATTTTATAACAAAAATCAAATATTTGAACCACCATAGGTATTGCCTAGTACGATGAACCCTCCCCGTGGTGCTGGGAACCCCGACGCATCGAGATGGTCTTTGTTCCCAAGGTTTGGGATGTGTTTCATTGATAGATGTTGTCCATCAACAAGTCTAGGAAAGGCTAGATTGTGGTTATCTAAAATATTTGAATCACCATGGGCATTACCTAGTGCAATGACCCCTACCCTAGTGGTGCGAACCCAAAAGTACCAGGAAGGTTTTTGTTCATAAGGGTTGGGACAAATTACATTGATAGATGGTGTCCATCAACAAGGTTAAGAAGGGTTGGATTGTGTCTATCTAAAACACTTGAACAACCATGGGCATTGCCTAATGCAATCACCCCTACTTTGTGGTGGTGGGAACCTGAAAGTACCAAGAAATTCTTTGTTTCCAAGGGTTGGGATGAATTTCATTGATAGTTGTTGTCCAATCAACAAGGATAACAAGTGCTGGATTGTGGTTGTCTAAAATATTTAAACCACCATGGGCATTTCCTAGTACAATGACCCTTACCCTATGGTGGTGGGTACCAAGAAGCTCTTTCTTCCCAAGGGTTGGGATGAATTTCATTAATAGATGGTGTCCAAACAAGCCTAAGAAGGGTTAGATGGGCATTCCTAAGTGCAATTACCCCCACCTCAGGGGAACTAAAATTACTGGAAAACCTTTGTTCTTGAGGATTGAGACAAGTTCAATGATAGATCATAGGTAAGAATGTCTAAAGTTTCAAGATTATTATTTAAAGATTTTTTTAAAATATTTTTTAAATTATTTAATGATTGAAATAAATATACTCAAGGTCTCTTTTTTGTAAAGGACTTTAAATAATATTATACTAGTTACATGATAAAATATTCAAATCTAAACTAAGGTAATCTACTAATTAATCCAATACTAACTACTAATGCTGACTTAATTCTAACTAATCTACTAATACTAGATAAATTAAATATATTTTGAATCAAATATACTTTAAATATATTTTAAACTAATCTACTACTAATGCTAACCTAAAACTAAATAAATCAAATATCTAAATGAAATATACTTTTAAATATATTTTAGACCAACAAATCTAAACTATTCTTAAAAATACTAATTACAAATATTAACATAATACTGAGTAAATTAAATATAATTTATATTAATGTGCTAAAAATTATATTTAAATTGACAAACTAAACTATGCTAGCCTAATCTTAGCTACTAATACTAACCTACTAAGTAAAATAAATATGTTTTAAATTAACAATCTAAACTGAGCTAATCTACTAATTATTTTTTATTAAAAATATTTAGACTAAGCTAATCTACAAACTAATCTAATGCTAAGTAATCTAATTTTGATATATAAATAGCTAACTAATACTACTACTAATGCTAACCTAACCTACTAACTACTAAGCTAACTAATCTAATAACTACCAACCTTACATAACCAAACTACTAACCTACCTAATTAATTGCAATTAAAAAGGTGACCTAGATGTGGTGCATGCCATATGTGGGGGGAGACTCCCCTCACATGTGGCGCTCTCCATGTAGCTAAGGAGTCATCCCCAATGCCAATTCACTACCATACATTGCCACAAACAACAACCAAATCATCGCCACCTCGTTGCCAATGGGCAAGTCACCATTGAGTGAGAGGACGAGGAGAAGAAGGATAGGAGTAGAAGTAGAAGGAGGGAGAAGGAGGAGAGGAGGGAAAAAAGGAGGAGGAAGAAGGAGATACCAGGAGGAGGAGGGTAGCCGAGCGAGGGGGGCAGTAGGAGGGTAGGTAGCTCGCTATCGAGGAGGAAGGGTGATCGGTTGAGTAGGGGATGCCAAGCAAGAGGGGAGTGTGGTCGGGCAAGTGGAGGGTAGTCTACCAAGTAGGAGGGAGGGAGGAGGGCAAGGAGTGGAGAGGGAGGGTGAGTGTAGGCGGTTGAGGGAGGGAGTGAGGAGGTAAGGAGTGGAGAGGGAGGGTAGGGAGTGGAGAGGGATAGGGAGTGGAGAGAGGAGGGATGTGGAGTGAGGAGGTAGGGAGTGGAGAGAGGAGGGATGTGGAGTGAGGAGGTAGGAAGTGGAGAGGGAGGGCAAGATGGAGGGAGAGTGAGGAGGTAGGGAGTGGAGAGGGAGGGCAAGATGGAGGGAGGGAGTGGAGAGGGAGGCAGGAGTGGAGAAGGAGACCAAGCATTAAGGGATTGTATTGACCCTTGGTCAACAAGGAACTAAACCCAATTACCAAGTGACTAGGTATCCTAGTTGGCCCATTGAGCACCTAAGTGCCAAGTGGTGGATCTCCGAGTAGCAAGGGCAGGCAGCAAGTCACCAGCATTGTGGTTCAATAAGAGTTAGTAGTTTAGAAAGGTTCCCCAGTAGGATCTTAGCAGGTCGGTTGCTAGAACCGCCTGGTAGAATAGGAATCCGATATAAGAGTTATGATGTATTAGGAAGATGGGCTTCTTGGTTCGCAGGTGTCTTGTGTGAGTGGCAAGTCCCAGTGAGTCTCAAGTCCTATTGCAGGTGAATCTACCTTGAGCCAAGGAGAGTGTCTGTGCAGCCTGTATTGGGTGTGGCCTTTGATTAATTCAAGTTTGTTGCAATTGGTTGTTTCTTTACTTACTTGTTTACTCATTCACCCATCGTCATACAATTTTCACCATGCAACACAGACCTGTTAGTTCACGACATTGTTGTATAACCAAGCACTAAGTAGTAGCACTATGATAGGCTACTTGTGGAGTGCAAAAGAGAGCATCTTCTAGCAAGGCACTATGCACGTACTAGTCATCGCCAAGCATTGGAGACCAGGTAACCTAAGGGGTGAATGGAACCAAAAGCATCAACCTTTGGTGATCCTGCTAGGGATATATGCGTTGAAAGGCTTGAGAGGCAAAATTGAGTAGATTAAGTAGAGAAGGATTGGTTCCAAGTGCACAAACAAAACCTCCAAGCAATGTTCATCTTGACCAGTGAACGAGCTATGGCTTTACTTGGTCAAGCACAATATTTCACAAGATATCTATGCTTGTCTGCTACTGTTGATTTTAGAAGCTTACAGACTTGTTTGAGGACTGGTGTTTGGACCAAGGAGTGCTCCCAAGCAAACCTTCACATATCCAGGCAATTGAAGATGTTTGATTCATGTGTGGAAATAAGAAAAATGATAAGATGTCAGTAGAGAGGAGTACTTGCACCAAGGCTATAGAGTGTGGCAAGACTTAGGAGATAGAGAGGCTACAACGAATTTTGAATCGGGTATGGATGAGTGGGAAAACCCAAAAGTGTAGCTAACAAACCTAGGGTAGTAGTCCAGTCAATCTAGACAAAGCACCAGTAGTGGACCTAGAGGAGCGGGTTTCAATTACCACACCAATAATAGGAGTGAACGAATTATGGGGAGGCATCTAAGATGATCTGATGTCTTCAATCAAGAAGCAACCTTAGTCGATGGATGGAAGATTCTGAGCAGTCATCCACAAAAAGTCTCCATGTTGAAGAACTTGAGGAGCCCATACTTAGGCCAAGTTAAAGGCTTGGGACTAGGTCTAAAAAGGAAGCATCTGGAGTAGAGATAGAACAAGCTTCAAATCAGGAACAAAAAAGAGATTCTACCCAGGAGTCAAAGACGGAATGGGAATAGGATCATGACAATAGGTGGGCTTCCAACCAGGAAGTGAGCTGTGCTCATGACAGGGCAAGTCGACCATCCCAGGATGTAGTATCCAAGCAAATGACTCCAAGTCATTATGTACCGGGATTTCAATGGCAAGCACCTAGTCTTATGCCTTTCCAAGTGCATGTTTGTGTTGGAAGACCACCATGAGGACCAAACGTGCCTAAACTACCAATGGCTAGAAGACGTGTTCAACCCAAATATTTGTTCCCACCGATCTATGGTCATGTTCATACTCAAACGGAAGTCTATCTCATCAATAGTAGGAGAGATATGAAGAGCCTCCCAAGGAACTAAAACTAGAGCAGAAGCCAATGGTTGTCAAGCCCAAGGTGTCTCCACCAATTAAGGTAAAATTTTAGAAGTACAAGGGAACATGACCCATATAGTCACTTGCAAAGCTTCTTGTGAGTTTGTCACATTAACAAGGCCAAGACCAAGGAGTATATGAGTTTGGGGGTATGAGGGAGAGGGAGAGTTTTTGAGAGAAAGAAGGAGTTTTGGGCTGCTATGGAGAGAAAAAGGGAAAGGGTAGGGGCTGCTTTGGAGGGATGAGGGAGAGGGTGGGTTTTGGAAGGGGTAGGGGCTACTTTGGCATGTTTTGAAATGGGTCATACACTTCCAAAAACTGGCGAGTTTTGGAAGGAGTGATGCACTTCATTTGGAGGAGCTTTTTTTGGAGATGGAGTCAAGGGAGAAATGATGGGATGATGAGAAAGAGAGGGCTTTCATTGCATCATAGCCACCATATCGGTTTGCTTTATTGCATCATAGCCATCATATCTACTGTCTCGCAGGAATTTGGCACGTCTCCACTGTGGACAATGATTTCGAATATTTTGAAACCGCCACATTTTAATGAGGTCAGCAACTACAACCATACTAGTTTTTCAATAGTTCATAGGTTGGGTTAGTTTGGTGAGATGGAACTTGCATGGACAAAAACGTGTTACATGACACTTTATGAAACTTCTTGCGCCTTTGTTTTTGCTCTATTGCTCTCATTGAAGGTACTTGAAGCTCCTCCATCTATTGCTTTTGGTGTTGCACCCATCTCCACTGCCTTCTCTCCTAGTCAACCCAACTTTGTGAAGACATTGCTCTCCTCTGCCCACAAAATGCAAGCAAGTATAAACTCCCATCATTCTTTCTCATATATCCTTTTCCATTGATTTCTCCATCACACGTGCCACTAGCACCTCACTTTGTATAGCTACGTGCTCTTCTCCGACAATTCTCGTGTTGGATCCTTCTCCATTGCTATTGCTTTCCTTCAATGTTTCCCTGCTGCCAAAGTTTCACATTCTCCATCTTTCACATAAAGCCCAAAATAGTCTTCCTTCACTTCCATGAGGCAAACACGCTTGCCTTTAGATACGACATCGAGTTCTGTGAGATTTTGACTGGCGATATTAAATAGCATTTTGACATCCGAGATGGTGAGATTGAGTTGCACCAAGAAATGGGTGCTGTGGATGTCGCCATCACACAGGCAGTCGTGGACTTGGATGGTGGAGAGAAAGGCTACAAATTGGGGGGTCATCAGTTTCAACATTTCAAAGTAACTATCCAGAGGACATCTTTGATTGTGACTTCTACTTAACAAGTGAGTATAATCACAATGTTGCAATGCCTTCCACTATCAAGTTCTCTGCATGTTGCCTTCTCAAGCATAGATTCAGTCGAAATGGTGCAAGAGCTCCCTATGATATATGATGGGTAGCATCTTACAAGAACATTGAGATATCGGTGACAAGAGACATACTGATGGACATGCTCCTTGTTGAAGAGGGTGGCACACATGATGAGCTTGATGAGTCTAGGTTCAATGAGGTGCTTTAATCAATTACTCCATTGTGCCACTATAGGCGTCTTCAGAGATCGATCGAATGTGCAAGAAAGGATTCCTACATAAGTGGCGGTGGTTGAGATGCAATTTTGGCTTTGAAGCAGTGGTGTACTTATCCTTTCTTGCAAAGCATATTGTTTCCTGGATAGCTTGAAGATAAGGGTTAGCTACATATTTTTAAAATTTCTACTATCGGTCCTGCGTGAGGCTTGGGGGAAATGTGGGTGCATTTTGATCACATTCAACCTGTTAGAGGTTGGGTAACCATGGGTGCTCATGTTTATGATCCATATGTTCGAGAGCTTTTGACAATAGCAACGTGTGAGTTCAAAGTGCAAAACACAATTGCTCAAGTGCAATTTTGGGAAATGTTGAATGAACAAATGCTAAAGGATGGGTTTGAGAAACCAGAATTTTGAGGATTTATGGTAGATAGTGCTAGTACAAATTGCTTTGCTGTCAAGGCTGTTTATAATGGTGGGCCTAGAAACAAAATGGAAGGCAAGCAAATAACATGTGTATTTCATTGGGAAATGAGCATGGTCGACCATACTAGACGATGCATCAAATCACCATTCAAGGAAGAACACAAATCTTTATGCAGAAGCTGGAGAACACAAATCTTTATGAAGAAGCTGGAGAAATGCAACCACGGAAGGCAATGCAACATAATTGTAAACATGATAGTAAAGTTTTGGTCTCCACGGCACATGTAAAGGATGGAGAGCTGTCAGTGGATGGCATTTTGGGACATTCACGTCAGTCTCAATAGGGGGGCGTGTTCTTGTTGCAACAAGTTGTTGTTGGCTTTGTTCTACATTTAATCTATCTGAGAATAAGCATTCAAGCATTAGAGCAAGTCATGGGTTAGGAAAATATGTTTCTCTATATAGTGCTTGCATAATAGTGCTTGCATTACGGATGAAAAGCAAATAATATTTTGTACTTTGTAGTAAAGATTTTTTATGCTTTGCTAGTGAAGATCTTGTACTTCAAGATTTCCTACCCAAGCAATCTTCTATGATGCAAAGATTTGAAGATTTGTTGCTTTGAAAAAAAATTGTCATGATGGAGCTAAGTCTAGTATAGGTTAGGTTTGTCTAGGTTAGTATTGTACAGGCATGCACACATGCACACATGCACACTGCACATGCGCAAGCACATGTGCAGATGCACACACACACACACACACACGCATGCACATGCACATGCGTGCACACACACACACAGAAAGCATGAGTACTCCCATGAGTACATGTAAATGGAATTGGGTCTTTATGGAGCTTGTACACCACCACACGTGTGCATTTTTTGCAATGCTATCTAGGTAGCCTCCAAGTTAAGACCTCAGAGGTGAAACCATGGTTGTGTTCTTGTGCACTGATGCCTTTGTAGTGCGTGTTCTTATGACACTGTCAATGCTTGGGTCCTACATGGCATGTCTTTTAGGATGTGAGCACCAAAGCATCCACGCACCTCTATGACTTCATTACTTACAATAACTCACACACCACACACTCACACAAGGAATGTGGGGGTGTAAACCAACAAAAAGAACTTGACTAGGTCATCCTTGAGGGGATTTGAATGGGGAAAGCTCCCATAAGGGCCACTCCCGAAACCACCTTAGCTAGACATGAATATATTGGTAATGTGAGAACACATACTTGCGCATGGTGCACACACAGAGAGGTCTTGTTGACCCATCAAGGGTGCTATAAATTGCATGGAAAAAGTTAAGCAATTCATAGCCCTATTTTTGATGATGTTCTTTGCACATTAGCACCCTCTACATCAATTAGGAGGACATATTAGAGGACCTCCTTGATAATATTTTATTCGGGTTGAGATAATCCCATAGTAGCTCATTTGAAGAGCCCTACGTTGATTGCTATGATGAACTCTCTTTTTTCTCAGCGCTACAGTGCTAGCCCAAGGTCTCCGTTTCAAGGCTTACTAGCCCAACATTGCAATGCCCAAGGATTGGGATTGGCCTACAAACTTTCATCTCAGAGTGATTGGTTGAAGCATCATGCAAAATCATTGCCAGGCCTCATCAATTCTTCTCGACAATCGGAGCAGCCTTTGTGGAGACGTATATCTATAATGCCAGCTTTAGCAGCCCACTTGCTGGCATTTGAGCTCCAACTTGAATGTAAAGGCCGCCTCCATACCCCCCCCCTACATCTGCTGATACATTTATTAGGGTTGTCCCCATAGAAAACCTCAATCCAACCACTCCTTTGTCAGACTGTCCTGCTGAAGAGGATGTGGAGGGTACTCCCAAGCCTCCTTCCTTGCATCGTTACCTATGTGGACCACTGACCTTCACTCTTGCCAGTTGCAAATTATAAATTTTAATGTTAGCAGATAGGGATGAGAGGTTGCACCTTGTGAGCCCCTTGCCTAGAGAACCTACATCCCTGTAGGGAGGTCTATGGGGGTGGCCTCTTAGAGTGCTTCCCAGCGTGCTTGCTAGCACTCAATGTCTAGGAGCCGTCTGCCCACCTAGCAGTGCAAAAGTCAGGCCCCATGAAGGTTGCTTTCTTCCAAAGTGAATTTGAAGATCATAAATTTGCAGGCCGTATCATGGAGGGGCATGAAGTCGGAGCATTTTGGGCCAATGAGATTGTTTGGGCATTGCAAAGCTGAGCTAGAATCTTGAAATTTCGGGATGTTAGGTGGCTGAAGTTGCAACGCTAGTCGAGCATGCTCATTCCGGCCGTGGCCATGCATGGGGTTGTGACACACGAGTGCTAGTGGGGCTAGGTGAGCTGCACGAGCATTACATGGGGAGGCACACTCGTAGGTCGAGTGTCCACACAAGGGAAGATGCACGCACGAGGGAGAGCGCATCGGGCGGAGCAAGTTCCCAACGCGAGAGGTGGGAGTGGAGAGCATCAGTATGTTACGGGATCGGGATGCACTGAAGAAAAGGGGTGGGGGCACCCACAAATAGAGGTAAGAGCAGCTCCGTGGGCAAGGAGAGGAACCGGAAGGGGGTGGGGGTGGGTGATTAAGGGGGGGAAGGGGAGGTCTGGGAGGAAGGAGGGCCGTTGGATGGGGGATCGGAAGGCGGGGGATGATCGTCACAAGAATGACTAAAAGGGGAAATGTGGACGGAGAGGCAAAAACCAAAATCAGAAGCAAACTCTGCGACATGAAAAGCTGAAGAAAAAGAAGAAGAAGAACAAAGACGAAGACGAAGACGAAGACCTTGTAAGACCTCCCTCAACCTCCTCCTCCTCCTCCTTACCTCGAGCTTCAGCTCTCCCCCCTTCTCCCTCCAGGTTTCCCTCCCCTCTCCTCTGTTTTTCCTTCTTTTTGCCTCTTTCATCCTCTCTCCCACCTCCTTTTCTTAAAGCTTCCCCCTCAGAGCCTTTATGGCGAATTAATGGCCCCCCTACCCCGCTTGAGACGCCTTATTGGGAGAATCGGCTTTGTGCTTTGGAGCGGCGCCAATACCACCCATGTTGCAAGCGGAGAGATGCTCTTCTAGAGCCGCACCCCGAGGAGACGAGCAGGACTTGAAGAAACGGCTTGATGCTTTCAACGAAGTGCCAATAAGAAGGTGCGAACGAAACAGAGGAGGACTGCGACTAACGGCTCTGTGCTCGCTTTAGCCTAGAAGATTTCTCTATAGCTCACGTGAAGCGGAGGGGCTGGAACGGAGCTCATGCCAGAGTAAGCACGACTCACCGGTGAACTGCCTCCATTGCGAGGGGTTTTGCGGTTGGAGGGTTTTGAGTCCAAACTCGTGCGTGTCGCTGGGATTTCAGGTCAGGAGTGTCCTGATGAGAGGACATTGCTGCAATACATGATGGAGAATTCCATAACGGGCTGGTTGCTCGATGGAAAACTTCTACGCTCCTCCTTTCCCAGCTATAGTCCGCCTTCTATATCCAGTTTAGTGCAGTTTTGTGTCGTACATTGCCTCTGTTCCTTATATATTCCGCGTTCTCTCCCAGCTTATCTGTTTCTCTCCCAGCTTATCTGTTTACCCCGATTTATTGTCTCAAATCAGCTTCGCTACAGTTCTGTATTAGCTTTTGCTGCTTATCCGTTTCAGCTTTACTTGGATGCTTACGCTTACCGGTGCTTTGCCATTTTCTTGCTGCCTGCAGGAATTTTTAGCCGTTTAAATCCTTCCACCCTGTTCACAGTATAATAGAAGATGGACAGTTCTTACGCTAGATCGAGAGGTAAGCGAAGCTTTTCCTATCATGACCGGGAATCCTCAGAGTCCAACGGTAGACATAAGCGGCATGCTTCGGCAACCTCACGAAGTGGGCCAATTGCACCTCCTCTGCCCAGACCAGCCCCTGGTGACACGGTTTTCCGCATCTTATGTCCGGAAGGGAAGGCAGGAAGTGTGATCGGCAAAGGTGGTAGTATTATTAAAAAATTGAGACAGGAGACAGGTGCCAGGATTACGATTGCTGATGCAGTGCAAGGTGCAGACGACAGGGTCATACTAATTTCTGCTTCGGACAAAGACAGGGACCATGCTGGAGATTGGGAAAAGGGAAGAGAGCGTGATGGCCGAGAGAGGGATAATTCATCTCATGGAAGTAGGGAACGGGAGAGGGAGGACATAGATAGCAGGGACAGAGATGCAAGGCACAGAGAAGGCCTATCTGCTCAGGAAGCCCTTTTAAAAGTTCATTCTCGAATTGTGGAAGGAGGTACTCTCAATGGATCAGACATAGAAGAGGAAGACCCTTTGCGGACAATCACTACACGTTTGTTAGTGCCAAACAGTCAAGTTGGGTGCCTGCTTGGAAAGGGCGGGAAAATTATAGAACAGATGCGTGAAGAGACCAAAGCTCAAATCCGTATTCTGCCCAGAGACCAGCTGTCGTTGTGTACTCTGCCATCTCACGAGATTGTGCAGGTGAATCCAGGTCTTTTAAACATATGTTGTGAACTCACACTGGAAGTTAAAAAAAAAGCTTTATTCCTGGGGTCACCTAATTTTCCTGCGTAGCTCTATGCTCTCTCATGCCCCAATTTTCTAAGTATAATCTAGCGCTTTGTCTGGTGCCTAAAGCTTTAAGGTCTGTCATGGGGCCGCCATTAAATTTGTTCTTTAGCCACCTCCATCTGCTAATTGCAAAGGATAACAGCAAGCAGTGGGTATACTCTGTTTTACATACCATTTTCCAGTACATTTAACATTCTGGAAGTAAGACCGAGTTAATGTTGCAGTTACTCTGAACTAGGTGAAGCTTATCACCAATGAAGTACTAGGTCACATAGCCAATATTTGCTCCATCTGTGTCTGATATTTGCTCCATCTGTCTGTCTGTGATAATTGTTGTTTGGGGTTTACTTTCACAGATTGTTGGGGACGTGGATGTTGTGAAGAAAGCTCTACACCTTATATCTACCCGGCTCTGTGAGAACCCTCCACGTGAACGAGCTCAAAGTTTCTCTTCAGGTCCACGCTCCCCAGAGCGACGTGTGTTGCCACCAGAAGAAGTTACTACTCGCAGAAATTCCTTGGGTTCTCGTGGAAGTGCTGATGGGCATCATCGGAGTTTTTCATCATCCTACTCTCATTCAGAAACAGGCGCAGGTGTCAACTCAGAGTTTACAGGTCGTTTGCAGGTGTCTCGAAGTGCGGTAGCTGATGTGGGATGGCAATCTCCAGCTATGAGTGAGGAGCTTGTGTTCCGCATTCTATGCCCAAATGACAAGATTGGAAGCATCATTGGAAGAGGAGGCAGTATCATCCGTAATCTGCAGGAAGAGATTGGTGTTAGGATTAGAGTCTCTGATTCATTGTCGGGATCCGATGAACGCATCGTCATCATTTCGTCTGTTGAGGTAATCTCACACTGACATAACATATTCTGCTCAGGTAATTCTATGGATAGATTTCAATCTGACAGGTTAGTGGTTCCGTATTTCTAGCAGGATTTGGGCATCAAAATTCTAGTTTGAGGAATTTGTGCAAATGCTTTTTTGATTATACTTCTTTTGTGTGTCCATCTTGTAGGTATTCCTTTTTAAGTGCACATCAGGATTTGGCATTTTTTCCCCAGAATTTGTGCTCTTCTTGTGGACTTGCACATTTGCGTAGCCACATGTGAAGAGATGTAAGACTCTTTTATTAAAAATGGCCATAAAAGGTTCTTTTTAATCATCAGCCAGGTCACTCAGCACTGTAATGACAACAAGCTAGCGCATTGGCAAAACGTCCAGTTCAGCTGCCATCACAATATTGCACCTCAGGATGAAGAATTACTACCAGATCCTAAAGACCCCAGAGAGATCCTGCTAAGTCCTTACCTAGAACCAGCACTAAACCAGAACATCCATACTAAAGCTTTAAGCATTGACATATTAGAACCAACAAAGCCTTACGCCAGTCCATTGCAGACCCAGACACTCCTCCATAATTGATATGGTGCAACCAAAACTTTGCAACCATAGCAAAAGATTACAGCAGCCCTTGATTGCAACCATTGCAACTGCCCTTTACCCAGAGACCAAAACTTAAATCTCTGTTCCCATGAGCCTAAGACAGGACTTCAGAATTGCCTGCCTGACACCAAGGTATCCAAATGTCACGTATGCATCAACCTTCAAGCTGCCAGCCTTCAACTGACATGCAGCTCCTCCAACAGCGAGTGCATAAGGCTCTCACCCAAGCCACAATGGTTTAGTCCCAACGGTAATAATTGTAGAAAGCTTAATACTGACACTTCTCAGCAATTAAATATTATGCTTCTGCAACAATCCAAGGTATTGGCAACAAGTTACCAAAGAGACGGTTCCTGCCTTCCCAAGAAGATCAGAAAAGCTAGCAGTTTTCGATTTTTTTTTTTTTTGACATTTTTCCTTTTTCACCTGAGTATGCACTAATCAAGACAACTGTCTGAGTTCATGGAGTGCTTGTATTCCAATGGAAGCTGGTCAACAATGCTGACTATTGTTTGTAGCTGCAAACCAGCTACAAGGGGTAGAGTACTTACGATGCAGTGTCTGTTATCAATTTTGATTTACTTCCTTGGAGTATTTGCTTCACTTTTTAAGTAAACATTCAACCGAATTGTCCACCATTAATGCAGTATCTTCACTAACACCTATGTAGAGGTTGAGGGGTGACTCCTGAAAGTGGCTACAGTGAATAAGGCCTCATTGTCCCAATTCGACTTGGGAAGCAGAGGGCTTTGAACAGAGGCCATAGCTATATCAGCATCCTGGCTATCTGAGACTGGCCGTTACCTTAGGAGGGTTAGTAAGCTCAAAGGCACATTAAGTACCATTCCAAAAGTCTCCCACTTGAACTGTGATTTTAAATTCAATCATCCTGTATTATTCAAGTAAATCTGCATAACAGCATGTGGCCCTCATCTGTTTGGCAAACCTTGGATTTCAGTGAAGATACGAGCAGCCTTTCTCAGCAGAGCAGCAGTCAGTGTCAATGCATTCTGTATAGGATGATGCAACATTCTTCTGCGAATGACCTAGGGTTGAGTGAAGATGGAAAACCCCGGTGACTATTGGGACAGGTCAATTGTAGGGCCATTGAATGACCAGAACTAATAGAGGCCACAGGAGAAGCTGTCTTTAAGAAGCCTCGTGTGATGTCACTCAGTGGGTAGCCTACAAGGTGCACAGCATGCGTGCAGCAGGAGGGAGGGATGTACAACTGCCTGCATCAACTGTACAGTGGCCAAATGATAGCACCAGGTGTGACACTCTACTAGGGTGAGAATGCACATGACACAGAGCCCACAGTAGCAGCTGCACTGACTTTTTACAAGCGGGAGGGATATAAGGGGTCCACTTGCCCCCTCTCTCTTCCACATCCCCGGCAGTAGCAAGAGCTTAGCAGCAGGACAGTCAGGGGCAGCAGCTCATGCACAAGGCATCTGTGTGAGCCATGATGAGGCAACATATTTGCATAGCTTGCAGGCATCACCCTGGTCCATCCCCTAGCCATTGTTTTGAGCAAAATCTATTGCCATGTGGGCAGCCTTGAAAATGAGGTCAAGGTAGACATGTTGGCCCAGCTAGATACGACATATCAAGGGTTGCTCATGCCAGGTAGCCAACTGGAATGAAGACCAATTATTGGGTGGGGTTCATATCCAACACGGTGCTATCATCTTTACATGTTTGCTGCTGGGTCTATGTTAGCATATATGCTAGTCTTGTGCTGCCAGAGGGAGGATGATGTGAGCATGCACAGGGGATATAGACCTAGTCTTAATGCTAGGTACATTGGTATGAGAGCAGGAGACTAAGCTTTTGTTGTCTGTGTTTGTGTATACTTACATTTATTATATAGACATGCTCTGACACACTCAAAACATATCTCCACACCACACGCACATGAGCATCCAGATATACAAAAGTCTTCATCCTGATGTCTATTAGCATTGTGGAGGTGAAGGGCGCACACAATGAAAAAGCACCTAGTTACAACTTTTGAAGATTAAGAGTGAGCTTTGTGGACAAGCAACACATTGCTAAAAATAGACTGCATAATCAGAATAACAGCAGGCTAAACCTGGAAAAAATCTTCACAAGGTGAAATATGTAAGACTAATCACAAGACACTAAGGCATTTTCACACAGCTCAACTTGTCACCCAAGAAGAGGATGGCTGGCAGTGGGGAAAGAAAGTGCAATTGTGTATGCCACAAAAGTGCAAATGCATATGCCTTGTGGCATACACATCATCTGCTGTTCTTCTATTTATCACAATTGATAATGGCATTCGATGTGTACATTGAGAATTGCAACAATTGAAGTGTACATGCAGAATTCTGATGCAACCAGAGTATTTCTGCTTTTACAAGACAGGGCTGGTGTGGTTTCAAAGCAGATTGTATCGGTCTCTAGGTGCAAGGGATGCCTTAAGCTATTACTGTATTCAAACTTAAGGAATGGAATCAGCCTTGGAGACGTGTAGTTTAGTATGTTTTTAGTATCTTAAGAGAACGTTTACGATGTCAGCACAGTGGATTGGTTGACAGGTCTGAGGTTATTGGCTGATTTATTGTAGCCACGACTTTTTAGTGGGTCACCTTCAGGCTTCATCTCAGGGCTGCCCTGAACAAAGAAAGAATGGAATAGTAGCTTTGTGTTGCAACTGACCTAATGCATATACCATGCAAGCCCAATGTATTCCAGCACATCTCGATTTAAGCATCTCATTTTGCCTGGAAATCTCTACATAATATGTGCAAACAGCATCGTCTTCTAGGGGGTATCCTTAATGACGAACGCAAAGTTTGTGGGATACTTCGACAGACATTACTCAAAAATTTGGGAAGAGAATTCGCCCCTTGTTACAAATTGATGATCTGAGTGTTAGAAATGAGGAAGCTTGCTGCAGAAAAGGGGACGGGGCAGATTTAGAGAAGGGGGACGGAATAGCAGAAAGGAGAGAGAGAGAGAGAGAGAGAAAGGGGGGGGGGAGTTGAACATGAGAGAGAGAGAGAGAGAGAGAGAGAGAGAGAGAGAGAGAGAGAGAAGGGGGGGGGGGGAGTTGAACATCAGAGAGAGAGAGAGAGAGAGAAGGGGGGGGGGGGAGTTGAACATCAGAGAGAGAGAGAGAGAGAGAGAGAGAGAAGGGGGGGGGGGGGGAGTTGAACCTCAAAATGTAGGGTACAACATGAGTAAGGTGGGCTTATATAGCCCTTCCAGGCCCAAACATGCCCTAGCCCAATAAGTCTCAACCTCGTCGGCTAACTTGGACTAATTATGGGCTTCACTACAAACCAAAAATAAAATTTCCTCAAAATTGCGCCACTGCTTGTGCATGCCACTTGGGTGAAAAGGAAACGTAAAGCATTGATCCCACCTAGCACGCTCATCATCAAGAGGCTCGACAGTCACATAGCCATTAGCTCTCCATGGAGGCTACTATGCACAGCTCTTTTTGCCTTGCCGTCCTTTACCCACATTGGATGCTTTTCCATGAATCCATTGATATTGGCTATTCTGTCTTGCCCAAATGCAAGAAACTGAAAATCATCTTCATTATGGCTGCTGTATTTGGGTTTAAACAACTTCCTGCTCATGATGATTTCCTTTGAACCTGTGGACTGTTGATATACCTTTCAGGTGTATGCCAGGTACATGCCCAACCATGTCCTCGCCAAAATCTGTTGGACAAATAGGGTCAATGCCCCAGCTGTTAGCCTTCATATGAGGAGTGCAACATGGCTTGATACCTGTACAAGTATGGGCATGCAATTATGGGTATGCATTTTGCCATCTGGGCATGTGAAGAGGTAGCTGCCACGTGGGCAGCATACAGGTTGCAGAAACAGATAGTCCTGTTCAGTTTAGGGCAGCCAATAAGGCTACCCTTGTCAGCAGATGTGGCTCACAGTAGGCCCCAAAGTGTGGGCTGGTTGAGGGGCTATGTATAGCCCAGCCAAGTGTCCATTGCGAGGGCTATTGGGCTGGGGAAGGATGGTACAACAGATGATATGGAGCTGGGAAATACTCGCAGCAGTTCCAGTGGGCAGGAGCCCACACAAAGAAATCTGTAGATGGCAAGAGGGCTACCTGTGTGTCGGCAGTGTTCCAGACAGGTCAGCAGACCTGTAGAAGAGGCAGGCGGCTACCACATGGGAGATCGAGCGAGGTCCTAACAGTAGATGTAGGGAGCAGTTGCCTACAACAGGCATGCATAGGGCAGAAGAATAGCCGTAACAGGTCGGCAAAGGGCCAGACCTGGTCGGCTGGCGGCAGGACAGATCGGGTAGGTTAGCAGAGCTGGTCGTCTGGATAAGCAGGGCCTTGAGCCTTATATGAAGGTCCATTGAGGCTGCAGTCAGTTCATAGGAGCATATGTACCATCCAGGTGCACACAGAGCGGCAGATCTACATTCTGTTAGAATAAATTGCATCTCATGTGTGGTGAAGGCATAGCTAACCTTATGTAGGACGGGACAGCGGTGCTTGGGAGTTTCTAAGGTTGCAGGGAGAATCATGAGGCGAGGAGTCAATGAAATAGAGGACATTTAAGCACACTATCTCCATGTAAGAAAATAGTACGCAGCGGAAGATAACAACAAAACGCAAGTACACGATGGAAAGCTGGAGAGAATACAAAAATTCTGATATACCAAACTGCTGATACAGATGGTTGGCTGTCCACCCGTGCGCTCTACAGACAGAGCTTCGATGGTGATCTAGACAGATGCTGGACGGAGGACTATGAGCGTGAAGAACTGGTGATCTGATGATAGGGGGTGGCCACTTATATAGTGTAAGTGGTTGACGGTCGGCCCTGTAATAGGCAGTCGGCCTAATAGACAGTCGGCCTGGAAGACCACCGACCCTTCAGAAAACATGCCGGCGGGCAGATGAAGGATCGCGCATAGGTCATACCGTCGGGTCTGGGGCTACCGGCAGCCCCCGGACCCTGCCGCTGGGGGCTTTGCCCCCAGACCCCCACCGGGGGCCTGCGCCCCCCGGACCCCCTGCTATCGGGGGGGCTATCGCCCCCCCCGAACCCCCCCTTTGTGCAGACGGGTATCTACTCTTGGCTCCTAAGCCGTCTCATAACCATCTGGTCTACTCTAAGACCCCTTCCAGTGTCTAAACTGGGGATCCCTCCCAATATCTGATACCCATCATGGCTTCTCCTCATATGGGGGCCTTACAACATTGGGTACACAGAATATTGGTGGGTTACATGAGAGGTGGACATTTGAGCTAACTCTAACACTCCAAACTATTGAGCAAAGCATCATTTCATACTTATAATCAGCGCACGTCTCTTGGGCCTATTACCAATATTGTCACATCCTAGAGAGTTCTTGAATCACCCTTTGTTACTCCAAAACTATATTTACATATTGGGGTAGCTTCTAACAGCCTAGTGGAAGACTTTCCAAGCTTTATTAACAATAAAGATCATGCATAGACGATTTGTGCACACAAGTTGACCCATGGAAGAGTTACCTACAGCAATGTAGGCAGCAAAAAACACCATGCAAATATATTGCTCCAAGTGAACGAATCTGATACAAAATCTCCCTTTGTGTACCTCATGTCTCCAGCATTTGGCTGCTTAGTTTGGGTACTATGCTGCTATAAATGCCTTTTGCCTGTTTGTTTCTGGATGCTCTTCCTGAGCTTCAGTGGCTTGCTGTTTGTTCGAGGAGACTAAGGTCTTATGGCCCCTTTCACAGGCAAGAGGCTGGTTTGTTTCCCACCCTCAAATCTGGCCAACCAATTTCTAGAATAGGGATGTAGTCTGAAGCCTGGCTGACCAGGCCCTAGCTGCAGACATGACTGACCCTATAGTGGGCCCATCGACGACTCCTTCCCCCTGATTACCAGACTCCGGGCTATAAAAAGCCCTATCAGCCCACTCTTTGCTCGGCTTTTGTCAGCCCCATCTCTGCCATCTTCAAAGGCCATCCAACATGCCTTGCTCGGCCACACAATCAGCCCATGTGGTATGCCTATAAAGCTGCCCACATGCCGGCCGCTGGTGCATGCACAGCATGCTGCTGCATGTCAACAGCCCACATGGCTCTCATTTCTTTCCACTGATCTGCACATGTGGCACCTCCACAATGTGCGCACATGCCCTCTCACACCCCATCCTAGTACAGGTGTCTTGCCCCTTGTCCACCTCATGGAGTCTCATAGGTGGGCAATGCCCCAACTATTTCAACAATTTTTAGTGTCTTATAGACAGACATGGAGATAATCCTTGAAGAAATGGGGACTTTTAGATAACTGTTAGCGTTGGTGAAAGCAAGTGTCCCAAGAGTAGCTTGAAATTCATAACCATAAATAGAAAGATGAAATTGTCACGATCTGTGACGTATTCCTTTCTCTATACCTTAGACTTATGGATGGTTTGATGAATGGACACTTGTGGAAGGGTATGCCCTTGCGACGGGACACTTCCTATGAGGCACAACCCTTCACAAGAGACATTCTATTGAAGAGACACTACCATTGTAATGTACCCTCTCATCAAGGGTCACACCCTTCACAAGGGGTACACACCTCTTCATGCACATACACTTTGGAGTACACACCTTTTCATGTGTGACTCTTGACTCTCTATATAAGAGAGGCCCAACTGTATGGATGACACACTACAAACATTCAAGCAATACAAATATTCCTTGTTCTCTGCTATTTCAGTCTCCTTTTCTGTTCCTTAGGACATTTCTAAATATAGTAAATCTAGGATTTCTTACAGTGGTATCAGAGCAAATTTCGCTCCTGCCTGTAGGAAATGCTCCCCACCTTCTAGCGCCTATCTGATACATCTCTTTCCGCTAGAAGGATATCCACGCACGTTGTGCATGGAAGAGATGGAGAGAATGAGCGTAAAAATTTTTAGCGCCAAACCCACCTAAAGTCATCAGTGGCCTCTCCATCTCCCTCACATCACGAGTTGATGTGAATGGACACGACAAAAATCGTGTCTTTTGATGTGCTTGGGTTGTCCCAAAACCAAGGGACGCACCTTTTTCACCATCGGACACACCTTTTGATGAAGAGTTTTTGACTCCTCACCGAAGGGACACACCCCATCGTGGAAAAAAGGACACATCTTTTCGTGTGGGGACACCCCTTTTTAAAATAGGGTTGCACCCCTTCATGAAAAGGTACATCTATTCAAAGGGTCATACCCCTTAGAATAGGCACACCTTTTGGCACCAAGCACCTACCTACAAAAGGGTACCTAGAGGGCCAAAAAAGGGCAACCAGCCCTACACCCAAGGCCCAACCCAAGACTACCCTTGCGTTCAAGTAACCCAGCTTTTAATTTTTGGTAAAAGCAAGGCGTCCTAGCAGTTATTTCAGCCATCGCAAATCGGCCAGAGCCGTCTCGAAAGTTGCGCCTGCTGCTCCGTACAGCTTATCACACCGATTTCTGCTCCCCCCTTGCCGATTCTGCTTGCCAGCCCACGCCAAGCCTGCTCCCACCAACACTTCTGTTTCCAGGCTTTGCTCATCCCTTGGCAGCCTTCCATAGTCACGCCAATCCCGCCCTCAGCTTGCTGAATCTGTTCGCCAGCCTTTGCTCAGCCATGGATGTTTTCCATTGCCTTTGAAGAGTGACAGCCTGACGCCAATCTCTGCACAGCCTGCTCTATCTCTTCACCTCGCCATCTCAGCCTGCGAACAGAAGCCTTGCTGTCCAGCAAATCTCCTCAGCCAGCCCCTCTTGTACAAGAAAATCTCTCCTCTACACAACAGATCGAGATCCTGGGTGGTTTGTGGTTTTGCTGGCAACATATTCTGCCCACAACCGGACTGTTTGGTCGCTGAATCGCCTCCCTCTACAGCAAACCCTAATTTCGAAATTTGAAGCTTGACTATTGTCTTCTACCAACTCGACATCAGGACCTTCTTCAACTCGCAATTGATGCTGTACTTTTTCCAGCCCGAAGCCCACTGTTGGTACACGCTTTTCAGCATAGTCTGGCAGATCTAATCTATGCCAGGTGGATTCTTTTCATCTGTGACGTATATCTTTCTCTATACCTTAGACTTATGCATGGTTTGATGAATGGACACTTGTGGAAGGGTATGCCCTTGCGATGGGAGACTTCCTATGAGGCACAACCCTTCACAAGAGACATTCTATTGAAGAGACACTACCATTGTAATGTACCCTCTCATCAAGGGTCACACCCTTCACAAGGGGTATACACCTCTTCATGCACATACACTTTGGAGTACACACCTTTTCATGTGTGACTCTTCACTCTCTATATAAGAGAGGCCCATCTATATGGATGACACACTAGAGACATTCAAGCAATACAAATATTCCTTGTTCTTTGCTATTTCAATCTCCTTTTTTGTTCCTTAGCACATTTCTAAATATAGTAAATCTAGGATTTCTTACAGAAACAATAATAACATTCATCATTCACACGTGGTTATTAAAGAGAGATAAGAAACATAAAAAGAGTGATGCTGCATGGGATTTGAATGAGGATCACCCCTTGCCAAGGCTAAGCACCTTGCATACTTTTGTATTCCAATAATCTTGAATTTTCCAATACAAATAATATTTCAAAACTTTGGACAAAACCAAAATAGAATATTCTCACTCCTATTATCATGTAGGAGGAAATTACAAGGAAATATAACAATAGTGCTTTACAAGAAATTTCATGGAAGCCAAGAGAATAGGTAGAACCATGGAAGCCAGTATAGGATTCCAAAGGTCAGCCAAAAGCCTAGATCGAATCGACAAATCTTCTATAGAGTCACTTCCACCAGTCTAGTCAATATCTCAAACCCACAATCACTTCCACCAGTTTAGTTAATATCTCAAACCCACAATTAATCTCTTATAAAATGACGCATCAATACTCCAACGAACCCAAGTAGAATATTCTAATAGGTGCCAAATGAGGGAAACACCAGCTGGATGATGCCGGAAAGTTGCCGGAGAGTGGAATCATTAGGTTGGTAAAGCCAAAAATCGCATCAATGCAAATAGATTTTGTCACGAGGACATGAAATTATGGGACTTTTGATTTGCGACTCTTGTAATTTGCGCGTGACTGCCTTGAGCTTCTGGGGTGCGAGGGTCCGGCCATGTGTGCGGGACTTGGGGAATTAAAATTCCCTAGTGGGCCCTTGGGAATTGTGAATGTGCGTCCAGTTACTAGGCAATTAATTCCTAGTGCCAAAGTGTGCAACAGGGGGCCAAAAGAGTGATGCAATTAAAAATTGCTATTTTTAGCGCAGGGTTCTAAAACGGGAGGGAGAGTCCTTCTTTTGGACTCAGAAGGCCAAAATCAGTTCCAGAGGAGCTAGATCATCAGTTGGAGGCTGCCCGAATATGCCAGAGTCAAATCGCTTTTTGCCAGGTGGATCCAGAGCCTGCCAAGGGAAATCGCCATTAGCTAGGGCCAGTTCTAGTGGATTCTAGGGCTGCTAGGAGAAATCGGACGTGATCCAAGAGCCTACTTGCAATTTGATTTCTAGACCTTTCGAGCTGTTCCAGTTGGCTGCGACCTGTTTAAGGGTGCTTCTAGGTGTTTTGGACCTATTCAGGTTGCTCCGGGTAGATTGCGACTTGCTTTTCTAGGCTTTGCAGGAGATTTCGACCTGATTTTTGGAGCTTTCTGGGTGCTGCTGCTGATTTTGGTAACTTTTCAGGCGCGGGTGTTCTATTCTAAGCTGCTTTTGGGATGTGCTCTCCTTAAGCCACGTGTACAATTTTAGGCCCTTGATTTTAGATTGATCTAAAAGACTAAAACACTCCTTCCAAATTTGACCCAAACGCATACTTTTTTATTCATTCTTCCCACAAAGAGGGAGATAATTGCATTTTTTCTTTCTTGCCATAACTTGATTGCGTAATTATTGGACAAAGCTCACGACCTTGCTACTGAAACTCCAATTGGATAATAGTGAGGATTCAGGTTCAATTTGGAGTTAGAGCCATGACGGAAAGGCTGCCTACCGCAACCTAGTTATATTGTTTCATGTCTTGTTTAAAAAATTCTCCGCGTTTTTTGTAGGAGACCCATGTATTCTAGTCTTATGAAGATATAAATGATTGCTTTTCGTCTTTTTTCTTGATGTGAATATTTATGGTGTGACTCAATCATTCCCCTGCCCAGTTCCATATTATTCTTCCCTGTATGTGTATATGATTATAGAATATTGCATTTCCATTTAAAACAAGTGCAGTGTCTACCATTTGTTAAACTTGATGTTTGCCGTTTGCAGCATCTGGATGACAATATATCACCTGCTCAGGAAGCTTTGTTGCATGTGCAAAGTAAGATTGCAGATCTTGGCCCGGATGAAGATGCTGTAATAACATCAAGGCTTTTAGTACCTTCAAATCAAGTGGGTTGCCTTCTTGGTAAAGGTGGAAGCATCATAGCAGAGATGAGAAGATCCACACGTGCAAACATTAGGATTCTGGGCAAGGATGAACTCCCTAAGTGTGCCTTATCCACTGATGAGCTTGTTCAGGTACACCTCAAACATTTTAAAAGACTACCTTTTTCTTTGTTTCTATGAATTATGTACACTGTGGTATTATGAAATTGTGCATTTGAATGAATGTCTGGTGATTTTTCAACATGTGCTTACACTATGACTTTTCAGGCAGTCTTTCTGATTTTAAGTTTGCCTTTTTTTGTTTAAGCTTGTGACCTCCGTCAAGCTTATGTTTGGCGTGGTATAGCTAACTGTCTTAACTGTGCTGTCAACTTTGGCATAACATGGAATGTTTTATGGACTCTTGAAATGCTCAGATTGTGGGTGATATAAGAGTTGCCCGGGAGGCGTTAATACAAGTGACCAAAAGGCTTAGAACTAATTTATATCAGGAGAGGTCACTTTCTAATCCTGGTGGAGGTGTGGTCACATCTTTAAGCTCAGTCTCTCAAAGGCAGCGTGATCATGGGTCTCCAAGAAGAATGCACTCTTCCTTTTCAGGATCTGGCATCCATAGTGGTGTACGGTCATCCTCGAGTTACCAAAGTTTGTCTGCTTCTCCTGCACGTTGGGTTGGACAGGTTAGTTTTGTTTCCTTAGCTGGTGTATTGTTTCTTTAGCTTGTATTGATGCTCATTGCACTTACTGCATCTTTTTTCTATCAAGCATGCATAAACTGGGGTTAAAGGTCAAATGACTTGCCTATGAAAGCTGGATTGCTTCTCATGCCATTTTTTAAATTTAAATATCCAGTTTTGCAGTGAATGGCTGTTTCTTTGCACAAGCATTGCGAAAGACGGTAGATATGGATAAAGGCAGGCTTGTGCCCAGTTTATGTGGATTCAGCTTCATGTCTTTCACCTGTGAACTTATTTTAGGAGCATTGGCAAAGTCGAAGAAGGCCTCTATCCTTTGTAGACTACCAAGTTCACTGTTTTCGTCCGACGTGAAACATCCAGCATCTTAATGCATTCTTGTTTTCGAGCTTTGAGATCTTAGACCTGGCTTCATTTGATTAGACTATTCATGATGTGAGCATAGGACCTTACACATTCTAGAAAGGGAAAAAGGACCAAGGAGCATAAACTAATAAGGCTGATTGTACCTCTCTGCTTTTTAGAAAACAAAGTACATAGTATCGTATAAAATGTAGCAGTAATTTAAGCCATGTGAAGAAAAGCATCCTGAATATAATCCTCCTCCCCCCCCTGAATAGATATCCTCCTCACCCTCCTCCTAAATGTATGTCGTCTTTTCTCTCCTCCTGTTTCTCTCCCTTTGTTTCACGCTTTTTTCTTGTAGGTGTCTCTGTCACCTTTTTACTGCTGTTTATATGCCTTACTTGATGTACCTTTCTTTAATCTGTAAGAAAACAATACAACGTCTGTGCTCAACAGATAACAGGATCTCGTATGCAAGAGAGAAAAGCAGATAGTAAGGAGAATAAAAAATTTGATTACTGTAAAACTGATACAATAGATGGCGCTGCCTCCCAGCCGTGCGCTCCTGTGTGAGAAGCTTCGATGGCATGCTGGAAACAGTAGAGGACGGAGGCTGGATGCTAAGGAATCAGGGTTGCTGTAGCGAGTGATGATGATGGGCTTCACGGGCTTGCTCTTATAGAGCCACCAGTGCTAGTCGGTTAGACCCAATTGGGAGACCGACCTAGTCGGCCCAAAACGGCCGACTGGAGGTCGGTCCCGAAATAGGCCACCGACCACACATTAGAACCGTGGCGCAAAATAGAGCAACTGACCTACGAAGTCCGTTTGGCCGAGAGCCATCCAGGATCATCTGGGGCTCCAAACGGGCCCCGCAACCCGAGAGTGGGATGCCCCCAGGAAATGCTCCGTCTACCCTCAGTGCGGTCAGTCATGGGATGTCTTCCCGCACTTGCATGTAGCCTAGTTGGTAGTGTGCCAACTCTATCTAAAGCCGTCCAACCATCAGGCCACACATGGCCCCTATCTGGTGTCCAAACCAGGACCTACTGGATAACCTAGCTACTCAAATGCCTTCTCCTCATATGGAGGGCTTACAAGCAGAGTTAGCTGGTTCCCGCGTAGTTACACGAGAGTGGAGCATTGATATCTAACACCCCCCCTCAATGTCCACCCATAAGTGAACTTACTTTTTCGGCCCAATGCCAAGTCGATGAAGATGCCTCTCCAGCAAGTCTCTTCCAAGAGCCTTCGTGAAGATGTCTGCAGCATTCTCTGTAGTCGGACAGTACACCAAGTCGACCTCTCCATCCATGATGAGCTCGCGTACAGAGTGATATTGAATCTCAATGTGTTTTGTGCGAGCGTGGAACACATGGTTCTTTGCAATTGCCATGCAACTCTGATTGTCACATGATAACTACGTAGGCTTGTTCTGCACTGCACCCATGTCACCTAAAATCCTCCTCAACCACACTGTCTCACATGAAGCAAAACAGGCTGATTTGTACTCAGCCTCGGTAGAAGAAAGAGCAACTGTGGGTTGCTTCTTGCTGACCCATGACACAGCTTCAGATCCAAGTGAGAAATAGTAACCTGTCACTGATCTTTTGCTGTCCACGTCTCCTGCCCAATCCGAGTCACAGAATCCGATCAAGGTGTTGCTCTTGGTATAGGTGATGCCATAATCAAGTGTGCCTTTGATGTATTTCAGCACCTGCATCCCTTTCCTCCAATGGTTCTTCCAGGGCTTATTGAAAAACTTGCTTAATACACCAGTCGCAAAACTGATGTCCGGTCGCGTGTTGCACAAGTAAATCAAACTGCCCACAAGCCTTCTGTACTTCGCTTCGTCCACCAGTGGTGATGAATCCTCGTTTGAGAGCTTCACGTCAACCTCCATAGGAGTGTCAACTGTCTTGCACTCAGCCATGCCAAATGCCTTCATTATCTCTCTAGCATACTTCAGCTGTGAGATGAAGATCTGTTTTGGCTCTTGCCAAACTTCAATCCCCAAACAGAAATGCATCAGTGCGAGGTCTGTCATTTTAAACTCTCTTCCTAGCAACTGCTTTGTCTGCGACATCTTTTCTTCATGGTTCCCTGTTATGACAAGGTCGTCCACATAAAGGACCACGATCATACACCTGCCTCCTTCTTTGTAGATATACAAATTTGCATTAGATGGGCTCCTCCTGAACCCGTTTTGCAGAAAGTAGGCATCAATCCGCTGGTACCATGCTCGTGGGACCTGTTTCAGCTCATAAAGTGCCTTCTTCAGCTTACAGACTTTACCTTTTGAACCGGGGATCACAAAACCTGGTGGTTGTTCCAGGTATACCTCCTCCTTGAGATCTCTATTCAGAAAGGCGGGTTTTACATCCATCTGAAACATGGGCCAACTTTCCTGTGCTGCTAAAGCCAAAACATTGCGAATTGTGGTTAGTCGAGCTGTGGGAGCAAAAGTATCCTGATAATCAAAACCATGTATCTGTGCGAATTCTTTTGCCACGAGCCGAGTCTTGTACTTATTCAACGTGCCGTCGAACTTGTACTTGGTCTTGTACACCCACTTGGTGCCGATTACCTTGCGTTTTGGTGGTCGATCCACAAGGTCCCAAGTGTTGTTCTTCATTATGGAGCCATACTTCGACTGCATAGCCTCCATCCACCTATCATCACCCTGTGCTTCTTCAAGACACTTGGGTTCTTCAGCACGGATCGCCTCTGTCATCAAAGCGTAGTTGACCAAGTGTTCGTGCGTCCTTCTTTGCTCCTCTAATCTCTTGGACCGGCGGTGTTCGGATGGTTCCTGAATCTTCCTCAATGGTTGGAGGTTCTCTGCCGTCCAAAAGTTGCTTTACCCACTTCAGGAATGGTCGTTGCTGCTGTGGTTCTGCAGGCTCTTCTTCCTTTTCTTTATCTTGAATCCTCCCAAGCACCGTTGGGGGAGTTCGGTGTGCTGTTGGTGGTTGTACTGGATGGATATCCTGGTCCTGGTTGTCTGGGAAGGAAGCATCCTCCTCCAATTAATGCAGCTATTCTGAGAAGACCACATTGTGACTTACTATTACCTTCTTGGTAACAGGATTATAGAGACGGTAACCCTTCGTCTTTTCACTGTAGCCCAAGAAAATACACTTTCGGCTCTTCGGTTCCCATTTGGTCATGTTAGCATCAGGGACGTGCACAAAACAGAAAACTCTGAAATGTGCAGTTGAAGGTTTCTTACCAGAAAAGGCCTGCAGTGGAGTCATCCCGTTCACAGCCTTTGTGTAGCTACGATTCAGAATGTAAACTGCCGTGTTACATGCGTCAGCCCAGAAAGTCTTTGGCAAATCTTTCCCTTTCATCATACTCCTGTCCATTTCGCATGCGCATCTTGCGCTCTGCTACTCCATTTTGCTGTGATGTATGTGGCGGGGGTTTCTGCCATCTTGATCCCGTGACTTTTGCAGTAACTTTCGAATTCACTTGATGTGAACTCTCCACCTCTGTCTGATCTCAACTTCTTCACCTTCCTCCCCGTTTCTTTCTCGACCATTACATGCCATTCTTTGAACTTACTAAAAGCCTCATCTTTAGTCTTCAGGAAGTATATTCATATCCTTCTACTATAGTCGTCGATCAGCGTCATGAAGTAGTAGGAACCACCCAAAGCTTCCGTCTCCATCTTTTCGCAGAGGTCCGTGTGAACGAGCTCTAGAGGAGCCTTTGCCGTGTTAATCTCTTTAGGAAAGGGTTGCCGATGCTGCTTACCCATCATGCAAGCTTCACATACATCGGGCAGATCTGTAATTTTTGGTAGGTCTGCAATCATTTCACTTTTATGCATCTCCTTTAAAGAACTAAGGTTTAGATGACCAAACCTCTCATGCCACAGCTTAGTGTTGCTCACATCGGATCGAGCACTGAAAGCTAAGAGTTCGTAGATGTTGTTACGCCGTGTACCTTTACCAATGACCTTCCCTTGAAGATCCAAAATCTGTGCACCATTCTTATCGAAGTGAACTTTGAGGTCCCGATCCGTGATCGCAGAAACGGACAACAAGTTTCTCTTGATATCTGGCACATAAAGAACATCGGACAACTATTTTACAACTCCATCTGACTTGAGAGCAATCGTACCTTTTCCTTTTGCTGGACATTTTGCATCATTGCCGACTGCTACCAGGATGTCATTGCCTACCGGATGTAGAGAGGTATATCAATCCTTCCGACTGGTCATCTGGCGCGATGCACCACTGTCAATAATCCAAGGTTCATCCGCAGGTATATGAACTGCCTCGTGCAAATCTCCTCAATTGCTACGAACAGCTCTACTAGTACTGCCTGCGCGCTGTTGCTGGACTCTTTCTTTACTCCGTTCTTCTCATCTGCAATCTTCTTCCGGCACTCATTCTGCTTGTGCCCTGCCTTGTTGCAATAGAAGCACTCGATCTTCTTCTTTCTCTTTTTATCATCAGAAGAAGATGGGTTACCAGAGTCCTTACCCTTACCTTTATTTGATCCAGCCGAGAAAGTCGAATCTTCTCCAGTCCTCGTCTTTTGACGCATCTCCTTCTCCAGAAGCATTGCGCTGAAATCCTCAAAGTTGAGGGACGGATTTTTGTTCTGCGTATTCAACGTCGTAACAAGACCGTCGTACTTTGGTGGGAGAATCCGTATGCACCTTCGTGCTAGATTCTCGCTGGTGATGGTGATGCCAATCGCAGTCATCTGATCGCGCAGATTCTTCACCCTGGTGATGAACTTCTCTGCGGTTTCAGACTCAGACAGTTTCTCGTTCGCGAGTTCAGTCTCCAGATTCGGAATTCGTGTTTGATTCGTGGTCTCGTACTGATTTTTAAAGACCGTCCATGCCGCCTCTGCTGTGGTGACATGTTGAATTAACGCCATGACAGAATCACTTATACTGCAGACCATAGAACACAGCGCATCTGCATTTCTTCTTATCCACGCGAGAATCTGATCCGCAGTTGGTACTATCTGTTGTCCTGCATTGGCTAGATTCGGTCTCGCAACCGGCTTCACGTCCACCCCAGTAGCAGTATCCCAAAGCTCGTATGCGCTTAGGATGGTCTTCATCTTGAACTTCCAGAGTGGATAGTCAGTGCCGTCCAACTTTCCGCTTTCGCCGAACGGTGGGATTCGCAGTCTTGCGGGATGGGCCATCTCTCACAATCTGCTCGCAAACAGAAACACACTACAAAATCTTCTTGCTAGACCCCAAGCTTTGATATCATGTAAGAAAACAATACAACGTTTGTGCTCAACAGATAACAGGATCTCGTATGCAAGAGAGAAAAGCAGATAGTATGGAGAATAAAAAATTTGATTACTGTAAAACTGATACAATAGATGGCGTTGCCTCCCAGCCGTGCGCTCCTGTGTGAGAAGCTTCGATGGCATGTTGGAAACAGTAGAGGACGGAGGCTGGATGCTAAGGAATCAGGGTTGCTGTAGCCAGTGATGATGACGGGCTTCACGGGCTTGCTCTTATATAGCTACCAGTCGTAGTCGGTTAGACCCAATTGGGAGTTCGACCCAGTCGACCCAAAACGGCTGACTGGAGGTCGGTCCCGAAATAGGCCACCGACCACACGTTAGAATCGTGGCGCAGAATAGAGCAACTAACCTACGGTTATCGGTCGGCCGAGAGCCATTCGGGATCATCTGGGGCTCCAAACGGGCCCCGCAACCAGAGAGTGGGCTGCCCTGAGAAATGCTCCGTCTACCCTCAGTGCGGTCAGTCATGGGATGTCTTCCCGTACTTGCATGTAGCCTAGTTGGCAGTGTGCCAACTCTATCTGAAGCCGTCTAGCCATCAGGCCACACATGGTCCCCATTTGGTGTCCAAACCAGGACCTACCGGATAACCTAGCTACTCAAATGCCTTCTCCTCATATGGGGGGCTTACAAGTAGAGTTAGCTGGCTCCCGCGTAGCTACACGAGAGTGGAGCATTGATATCTAACATAATCTCGTCTTAATTCTTAGCTTTATGTGGCATATTGTGCTTTTCTTGTAGAAATTTCGTCTAGAGTTGCTAGCTGTGCTTTAGTGTTGCCAAGTATAAAGCTATATCTTGGGAATCTTTTGACTTAAAGAGTGTCACTCATTCTGATTGATGATAATCTCTCTTGAGGAAGTTGCACGAGCCTACTAGTTCGTAAAACACTTTATTTATTCCTTTCACCTTTGTGCTAAAAGTTTGACGTGTGCAAAGAATAAATAATTAGATGTGAAGACATATTTTCTTCATGGAGATTTGGATGAGGATATTTATATGCAGTAGCCATAGGGGTATTCTGATCTTTGTGTTAAAGAGAATGGGGGTTCTCGACTTTCCTAAAAAATGTCAGGATTTAAGGGCGCATTCACACAAGGGGGGAGTCACCTTGTTAGGACAACCTGTTCTCCGTCGAGAGCAAACTTTCTTGTTCAATCAAACTGAAAACTTTCCTCCACTCCCTTCCGCAAAGGACGATTCCTACCCTTCTTTCAGGTCAGATTTCATCCTTCGTCGGTCGAATTTTCATGAGTTGGGCCTCTTTCCCTGATGCTTGCTTCCTGATGCTTTCTTGTTGCCGAACTTCATACATCAAATTCTTGTTACTGCACTACTTTCTTCCCCTCTTCGTATGTTGCACCTCTTCTTTTCTATCACACGACGCAACAATCAACACAACTTTCATTTCTTTCGTCCCCCTGGGCCCTATGTCACACGACACAGCCAACAACCTTCTCTTGTAGCATCACCAAGTATTGCATAGTCCTGCAAGTGCATACTGGCGAAATGATGCGGTCCTGATCTTGTTTGGGATAGAAGTGAAAATAACCTTCTAGCTTCTTGATCCACTCCTCTAGCTCATTTAATGTCTCCTTTAAATTTGTGTACCGTGAGCTTATCCTTGACATCCTTTGCACAACAAGCCACCCCCAAATCTACGGGCATCATCCCTGTTAAGCTTCACATATTGGTGGAATGGCATTTCATTTCAAATGTTCTTGAGTAGAGCTTGAGATGATCGCAGAACATCAGTGAGCATGTCATCGATGGCAAGTTGCTGCTGTCCTGCTGAAATGTTGAACGTCCCATTTGATATACGGCTTGTGTCAAGCGAAGTGCTTACTTGCGGGCCGTCAAGATAGGGCATGGACTCCTTGTTGTACCAGCCTTCCAAATGCAACGATGTGGACCCATTGCCTCTCCAAGCATGTTAACTGGTGTTGTAAAAATAGCAATGGTGCTCATGGGCACACTTAATGGAGGTGCACCAGTAGGTTGGCTCAAAATAGAGGACTGCGTGCAAAGGGTGTGCCATCTCTTCCATAGGAATCCAATATTGGGGTACCGATTGCTCCATGTGACATGGCATGAAGGGCTGAAAATTAGAAAGACGACGAACATCTTGCTCTGTAAAACCTCTGTGTGGTGCAAAGGTTCATCTTGCTTATACCCTAGTGAATCGTGATCCCCATATTGGGGTACAGGCTGATGTACCCTAAAGCATGGTAGATAAAAATGCCCATATCCAAGGGCAAATGCAGGTGATAGGGGACAGGAAGGCATCTATGTATTAGTAGGCGCTCCGATTATGGATGGAGCTTGCTTATGCTGAGAAGCCTCAACAGATGGATCCTCGCTTGGCAATGGCTCTTCATATTAGGTCCCACGTTTCGATGCCATGAGAGTATGCCAAGTCTGTGCTAGAATTCACAAGTGTGCATCGGATCGCGTATTGATAGTTGCCGAAATTCACAAGTGTCCTCTGAAATTTGGGTGCTAACGTGTTACTTGCAATCTGGGATTGGAGTGAGGGTATGAGATCTGTGACCGAGTGGTAGACGTTGAATCTAGAATCTGGGATCCAGGTTTGGCATCAAGAAGTCAAGATTTTGAGAGTTTGGAATCTGGGATCTTGGAGTCAAGAATCCGAAAATTAAGAATGAGGGAGTCTAGAATTTGGGATCCAAAATTTGAAAGCTAGGATCTAGTTGTCTGAAATCCCGATGTAGGGCTATAAAATCCATGAGTTTGGGTCTAGAAGTAAAAAATGCTGACATGGAAGACGAAAGTAAAAAATTTGGAAGTGCTGATGTGGAAGCCAGAAGTCTAGAACTGGGATCTGAAATTTGGGATCTTGAATTTGGGTGTGCTGATGTGTTTGAGATCTAGGTTGTTGACACAAATGAGTGTTTGTGTTTCTTAGGGCTGATAGTTGATGTCGTGGCCCTAACCAAAAGCTTGCAAAGAGGTTATAGTTGCGATGGAGGCCAACAAAATGACTTGGATCTGTTGAAAGTGAGGTCTCACGAGTGAAACCTCCGAAACTCGTGACGGAATACAAGCTTGGTGGCGAGGTGGACAGAGATGGCAAGGACGAATGAGAAAAAGGGTAGGAATGGAGATGATATGACAAGTGAGATGGAATAGAGACATAGTGGTGGTAGTGAGAGCGATGGTCAATGAAAGGCACACGTGGTAGAGAACCATTAGATGACTATTGCAACGACTTGTACATACGTGCTATGTAGATGCCCAATGGATGAAGTGGCTAGGCTAAAGGGAAGCAAGGGAAGGAAAAGTGGGTATTGGGCCCGAGGAAGAGTTGTGATGCTAATGTATGTGGAAAAAAAATGGCAGAAGGAAGGGATGAGGAAGGAGAGAGAGAGAGAGAGCGTTGCCAAGAGTCCAGCATGTAGTTGTCGGGATTTCATGGATCGAGTGACGGAGGGAAAGGCATTCCTCGCATGCAAGCATTTGTATTTGTGTACCTCCGCGTGTTTGGGATGGATGCCAATGCAAACATGTTCATACACCAACCCATGCTTTCAGATGACAATTTGCAAGTCATTTTCGGCAATAGGAGAACATCTCCCTCATTTCTGAACAACTGTGACACTTGACTTTGACAAGGCATCAATGCAAATCTCCAGAAGTGCTCAAACAGCCTCAAGGCATCAAACTGCAAGCAATCTGTTTCCCTGACACCTCCCAGGCATACCCTCTGTGACTGGGTATCTTCTTACAGCTTGTAGGGCCCAGAAAGTGTTTCAAACAACAAAAAGCAAAACAACAAGCTTCCAAGATAGCAAAAGCAAACCAGAAGGAAGTCAAAATGTCCATACCTGCTGTCCTTGGAAGAGGGGCAAGCTCTTGCTAGCACCTATCCTCTGCCCAGGCCCCCAGGGTTGTAGAAATGACTCCCAGCCAAGGGAAAAGAGAGAGAATGAGAGAGATACAGATTCTGGGAGCTGAGAACAGAAAGAAGAGCAAGGCTCATGGGTGTAGAGGCTAGGGCAAGAGAAGAAGGGCTAATCTTCCATGGCAAAATCCACCTGCAGCTTGGAACTAACCCGTGCGGCTTCAAATAACAGCCCTGCTTCGAAATGTGTGCTTCAGAATGCTTGCAGCAGCAAATCAGTGACCAAAAGCACCGGAGGCGTGCAAACAGCAAATCAGCATCAAACAAGCTCCATACAACAGCCTTTAGTGCCCGTACAGCAGGGAATAGATCCGTACAGCCAGTGTTGAAAGTCCATATAGCTAATAAATCGCCGTATGATCCGCCTTGGTAAGCATGACCCATACAACAGCAATTAATACTTCTGTACAGCCGTACGGAAGCCTTGGAAAGAGAGGAAAGAGTAGGTGGATATGCATGAGGGGCTGCCACGTGGCCCCCATCATTAAAACTCTAACCCGCCCAAACCAATGAAACATTGGTTTGCCCCTCACATTAAAATCCTAATCGTCTAAACCACTGAAACATTGGTTTCTCTTGGGCCTAACATTTAAACCCCTCAACCCCTAGGTTTCCAATCCCTCGAATTGATGAGATTCTTGAAAGCTTAAATGGAGCACATGCTTTCAGCCACATTAATTTGAAGGACGTTTATCAAGTAAGGGCAGAACCTCAAGATATTCATAAAACTATTTTTCAAACATCACAGGGTTTGTATGAATATCTGGTAATACCTTTTTCTCCAGCTATCTTTAATTGGATATGAGCTGACTTTTGCAGAAAACATAGGTTGTCCTGGGGACATGAATTTCATGCGTAGCTGACCCCATGGCGACTTCCGTGGTCACTTTGGCCGAGGGGAATTGCCTAGAGGAAGCACCCACTTCCTAGTATTCCCTAGTCCAATTTTCAATGCACCTATAGCTGTGAAACTTGCCACGGTAAGCTCGTGCAAACATCTATCCTGATCTTCTTGTAGGGTCACCGTGGCTACTGCAAATTGCTCCATTGTGGTGGGTGGAACTTGCTCCACCATGGCTGCTCGCTGCATCCTTCCTGACCTAGGGAGCTGCCTCATTGTCTTCTCCACCTCGGCTGCATAGAAAGGTGAACATATCAGCCCATTTTCCAACAATTCTTGAATTTTTTTTTGGATTTTGTACTGTTGTGCTATACTCACCGTATACGGAGGTCTATTAGGAAGTGTGCTCCTTGGAATGAGATCTTTGGATAAGTCCTCAGGTCTCTTAGGTGGTAAAGGCTTATGCAAATCCCTTAGAAAGCAACCATCATTTTTTTCTAGGGATTGTCTCCTCTCTATAGTCAAGCTATCTTCATTCCCTGATTTGATTCCCTCACATAAATCAAGTAAGACAAATAGCATTCTTAAAAACTTTTGGTACCCAAACATGGCTCACCTTAGGAATAAGACTTCATGGGACTCCGGCTGTAATAGTGGTGTTGTGTCCACAATGTCGAAGTGTCATTGTCTTTCCTCGATAATTATAGGTTGGTTGTGTCTAGCATTTGGACTACTCATGCATGCATGATTGTATGGAATGATGTGGTTGTAAGTGAGTTGATGACGTGGCATTAGGAGAGCTCATGATCTTTTCTTTATGATGTGTCACCTTATATCAAGTGGGAGTACAGGATGGAAAGTAGGGCTTTGCATTGGATGACATGTCTTTGATGAAGTGCCACTAGTAGATGAGTGAATGATTGGGCATTAGGCGAGCTGATAATACGTCCTTCATGATGTGTCATCTTATATAAGGTGGGAGTGTAAGGTGGCAAGTAGGGTATTGAATGTGGCCATAATAAACGCAATGAATTCATAGAACCTAGAATAGCTCTTTTAGACTATCATGGAGTGGATTTATTAGGGAAAACTCCATGCAAGAGCTCTCCCAACCCACACGACTTGAAGGCGAATCTGCTTAATGCTAACTAGTGTCCTACCACACGACTTAAACACATATCTCCTAGGGGTCACATGGGCATACTATACCATACTTGAGTGTCCAAGGAAGGATTCACCTTGAAGGCTTGCCCATGATGACTAGGTTGAAGCAAACTCAAATTTTAAAAACAATAAGTTTTAGGATGTAGTGAACATTCTAGAATACAAACACGCTAGGATAGTACATATACGCATGTAGGCTGGGACAATACATTTCCATTAATCAATTCCTTTTCAATTGTGGGGATCTATTGCGTGGAGGTCTAACAAGTGTGGACATTGACAAGTTGCAGAGATGGAAAAGTACGGATGCATCTGTACAATGTAAATCTTCCAAAAAGTGGTGGCTCAGGATAAGCCTCATAGACTTTTGGAAATCCTAACATTGCACAAGACAAAAAGAACATTGGGTTTGTAAACGTTTACAAACATCTACCTTAGCGTGCAAATGCATATATTGCATTATGAGGAGGAGAGGGAGTGTGACCCCCACCCCTTCCTAAGGTTGGGGATCCCCACATGAGCTATCTTGGAAGGCCAACCACTCTTGAAACCTAGGTTGTCCCCTCGCCACATGGTCGATTTGCTTGGATGTCGACCTGAGGACAACTTTAATCTTAAGGGAATTGTGGTTCATGTAATTCTTTAGCAAGGTGCTTAACATATGGTCGATCTCTTGGATAACGCCGTCGACCCTAGCTGACTTACATGGGGTTGAGTTTCTATAAAGGTTGCTTTTGTGACAAACTAGAGTTAAAATGATGATGTGGCACTATATGACTAGGATGGAATGTGGCAATAAGGATGATGACATGGCAAAGGCTTAGTGATGGACATAGTACCAATTGATGTCACTACTTGTAGTAGATTGACTTTGCCGTGACCTCAAGGGACCTCGCTATTGTTGTGGAACGATCCCCTAGATTGATGGTGACACGATTGATAAGATTGGGTAAGAGAAGATTCTAGGGCAATGATTAAATGTTGAGAGTCATGTGTGATGGCTATGATTGTGGTACTATAGGCCAATGATGGCCTTAAGATTTCATTGCCTCGTTTTAAGGCGCATGGGAGATGGATCTTTCCCCCCCAAATGTGGCGCTTATCGTGCAAGTTACAAGAATGAGTGATGGTTGCCAGCTTGTTTCTAGAGAACCCAGCTATGTACTAGGCAGTGGCTAGGAGGACTTGGTTTTGGTCATGAGGGCCCACCTTGCTAAAGAGAGTTTGGTTGAGCTTCAATAAAGTAGCTTGCACTGCACACTCTTTAGCACTGGAGCTACGTGTTCCTTAGCTAAAATGTCAATGTTCGCCTAACAACCTAATTATTACGTTGTTGGACCTTGCTACATTTAGCAGAAGCCAAGAGAGCCCCCCTAGTCCAACGTCTCCTTGATCTCCTCAGTTGCTGTGAGGAAACTGAGTGATTTGGTCCAATCCTGGCACCATATGTCTAACAATATAACTGAAGGGGACCTTGAACTCCCCATCCTCCACAAAAAGGGTTGTATCATTTGTAAACTCAGAGTCACGTAACTCTTGCCGAATCAAGGGCGCATCCTTGTGAAGCCCGCCACTTGAGAGTAGACTCTAGAGAAAATGGCCCAGAGCCTTTGCCACGGAGAGGAATAAGAACGAAGCAAGAGGGCAGCCTTGGCACACTGAGCAAGAAAGAGAAAAGGCCTCCCCTGCATGACCCCCAATATGCATCTGACTGGAACTTCCTAATCACAAGGCAGAGATCCCCCGAATCCAATGATCTGAGAAGCCCATCCTCCGCATGGTGCCCCCTGAAAAAGCCCACTCCACCCTATCATTTGATAGATGATTTTGCCCGATCATTTGCAACATTCATAAGCCTTCTCAAAATTCAAAGAGAAGGACTACGATAGGATGAGTCTCCTCACAGGCGTAACCTACTGCCTCCTAAAAGGTGAAAATGTTGTCAAGGATGCTGCGTTCGTAGACAAAACTATTTGTGTATCATAAATAATGTCATAGAGGTGGGGACACAACCACAGACCCAAGACCTTGTCTTAGGTCTTGTAGGCAGTGTCCAAAAGTGTCATCGGACTCTAATGATGAACAGCTTCACAATCTCCCCTTTCAGAATCAAACAAATCCAGCCCCGATTGAGTGATTGAGGAAGCAATTGTGAGTGAAAGATTTCCTGAATGACCATAGGAGAGCATGAATGAACTCTCAAAAGCACCTAAAGAACCATCCTCAAGTGGGCACTTCTATGGTGGGATGGTCTTGAGGGCCTATAAGAGCTTCTCCGTTGTGAAGAAGACATCCACCTGCTGGCTAATGCATGGGGTGAGTACTGAAGGAGTGTTGGGTGTGGGAAGCAATGGAATGGGAGTGGAGTGCAAGGGAGCAAACAACAAGCTGAAGGAACACAAAGTACTTGCAAATGAATAATGAGAAAGTACAAAGGGGTGGCCTATATGGCCTCGAAGTCAACCATATGGTTGACCAATGAAGTCAACCAAAGGGTTTACTAAGTCCTAAGACTAGCCTACAAGGCCATACCAAGGCTAGGTGCTAGCAAAACCCCCTCCATGGTATGGTTGAAGTATCCTGGATACATCTCAGGTATACCTAGACACTATATCATGGTTGCACATATTCGTCCAAATAGCAACCTATGATAGTACAAGGAGATCAATATCACATAATAAATGGTGCCAAGTGTAAGGCATGCCGAAAAGTCTCAAACTTGGGCCGTGGTAGAGCCTTCGTGAAGAGATCTGCTAAGTTCCTCCTCCGCGGGAACATAGGACAACTATATTTCTCCAGTTGCTGGTTGTCAGTGTAGATGGTAGTAGAAGCTGGCTGACTAATGTCAAGATCTACGAGTAGCTTACGGAGCCAAACACTCTCTACTGTAGCTGTGAAGGCTGCCCTGTATTCAGCTTCACAACCGGAATTAGTAACCGTAGGCTACTTGCTGCTGAACCATGAAATGCATGAGGATCCAAGCATGAAACAGTTGCCACTGTGGGACACTCTCATGTCATAACAACCTGCCCAGTCACTGTCCGTGAAAGCATGGAAGACCAGTGGAGACCCGTCTGTAGGAATATAAAAGGAAGAACTAGAAACTAGAAAACTAGAAGTAAAATAAGAACAAGATTGAAAGACAGAAGTACCTTGAGAAGAGTGTAGACAAGACACAAGCTAGATGGATTGCAATGATGTGACCCATGAATATATGGGCCAAAGTACAAGACATAGAGCAAGAGTGCTTATGGGATAATTGTAGAGGTGCCACATGGCACACACTCAAGACACAAAGACTAGACTAGACTAGACAAATGTAGACTAGGGAAATAGTACACTTAGTGTGCACTTATCTCCAACACCCTCCTTAAGTGGACACTAGGAGTAAGACAGAAAGACAAGACTAGAAGACAGACATAAAGACTGATAGACTGAGAGACAAGACAGAAGACATGAGAGACAAAGATCGTGAGACACCCCTCCTTAAGTGATATCCTCATATGGGTCCACAAGGGTAGGGACAAGATGGAACAAAACACAGTCAGATTGATAGACAAGTAGACAGACAGACAAGACTAGATAGACAGAAGACTGATTGTAGGCAAATAGAAAGACCTTGGAGACATTCCCAAGAGAGAGATCCAAAAGCAGAATGAGTAAGACACTAGAACCCCTTGACCTACATCATCGGTGGTCAAAGTGGTAGACAAGAAATATGAAGTAATCAGAAAGCCCACTTCTCATCATGTGAGGAATGAACAGCAAGATCTGCTGATGGAGATGCTGCAGCAACATGGGCTGATGTAGAGGGTTTGGAGTAGCAGTCCTTCTCCCGGTGATTATCACGGCCACAAATGGTGCATGGATGAGCCTTGAAACAGTCTTTTCTTTGCTAAAAATGCAGTGTCAGTTACCTTTCGTTGTTGAGTTCTTTCTTCTTCTTGGAGAGCATTGATGATCACTTCAAGAGTAGGACTATTGTGATACTTGAAGGTAGTGACAAGAGTAGCATAGGTGTCAGGTAAGCTTTTGAGAAGCACAGCAATAGCAATATCTTCAGAGATGGGGGACTTCACTGATGCAAGCTGAACCATAAGACTGCGAAGATAATTGACATGAGAGGCTATAGTAGCTCCTTCCTGCATATGTAGATCAAAGAATGAGATCATAAGTGCAATCTTAGAGTTTTTAGATCGGGGTCCAAAAGGGTATCCAAAGTGATCCATGCTTGAGAAGCAGACTGTATGTCGGAGATGTGATGAATGTAATCATCTCCAAGACCGAGCAAGATGATAGCATAGGCTTTGTCGTTCTTGGCAGTGACAATTTGCTCAATGTTGGAATCTTCGGGAGCAGCACGGTGAACAACGTCCCAAAAACCTTCTTTCATAAGATGGCACTTGATTTTGATTTGCCAAGTATGAAAGTTGGACCCATTGAATTTGTCGATAGACATGAGAGAATGAGAGGAAGAGGCCATGTGGGAAGGTCTTACCTCTTGCTAAGATGCAAGGGCAGTGTCTATTCCCTTACAAAATTGCAGAAATAAATGAAAGAAGAGATCCAAGAAGCCGGCTCGCTCACCACTTGTAGACTCTTCAGCTCCAAAGCAATGCCGTAGGGAAGACGTGGGCAGCTCTTCAGCATGAACAGCAGTGCGGCCTGTTGAAAAAGGTGAGCGTGCAGATACAAACAGTGATGGTACGTGCAGGTACAGATTCCGTACAGTCGTACGGACTGTACGGACAGTCTTGGCTGTACTTCGAGTTGTACGTATGTTGATGCAGGTGCAGGAGCGACAGCAGGAGCGGGAGCAGCAGGGACAAGAGCTGATGGGCGCGCAGATCTGGCAGAGAGCAGAACTGCGCAGCAATGGCGCGCAGATCTGGCAGAGATGGTGCGCAGATCAGCAGATCTGGCAGAGAGATGGCGGCCTGATGTGGTGGCGCAGATCTGGCAGAGAGATGGCGGGGCAGAAAGAGGCGGGCAGATCTGCAGCGGCAACCTGAACAGGAACGGCAGCAGCTGGAGGTGACGGTCTGAATAGCAGCAACGTGGAGAAGACGGGCAGAAGATGGAGATGGCGGCGCAGAGAGTGGCAGGGCAGACAGGAGCAGCCCGTGGCACAGAGAATGGCCGGGCAGACAGAAGCAGCCCGTTTCGGAGATGATGGCGACCAGCTGAGTGGGGCAGAAATCTGAGAAGAGGCAGATGTCGCTTCTCCAAGTAGGTAGTAGAGGTCCTCAAGAGGAAAGAGAGCATACTCTCTTGTACTTAGAGAAAGAGAGAGAGGGCATGGCTTCTCTTTCTGGCCTCCTTCTCCTCAATCTCTAGGAGCAAGGGAGCAGTGGCTCTGATACCATGTAGGAATATAAAAGGAAGAACTAGAAACTAGAAAACTAGAAGTAAAATAAGAACAAGATTGAAAGACAAAGAAGTACCTTGAGAAGAGTGTAGACAAGACACAAGCTAGATGGATTGCAATGATGTGACCCATGAATATATGGGCCAAAGTACAAGACATAGAGCAAGAGTGCTTATGGGATAATTGTAGAGGTGCCACATGGCACACACTCAAGACACAAAGACTAGATCGTGTGCCAATGGCATGTTTACCCTGTGGCAAGTCTATAACATCCCAAGTCTGATTTTTTGCAATGGACTGCAACTCATCGTGCATGGCATTCATCCAATGCACATTATCCTTTGCCTCTTCGATTGTGGCAGGCTCCTCCTCATCAAGAAGAGTACCTGCATATGCTGATTCCACTGAATTAGCACCTTCCATGTGCCTTGCTGCACTGCGAGTCCTGCCAGGTAACGGAGCATCAATTTTACTCTCCCTGAGAGTCTGTAACAGCCAGTTTGGGACTGTTTTTGCTGCATGTATGTCTGCAATTTCTTGCTGCACCACCTGTTCCACTGCCTGTGGAGGGGGCAAGACATCCTGTGGCAGAACTAAAGCATTTGGAGGTTGCTGTAAATTCTGATTTGCATTAGAAAAATCAGCAGGGGAACCCAAGGCAATGGGTAGCAACCCCTCAAAGACATCCTCTGAAGAAGAAGGCATTTGAAATTCAGCTTGAGTGTGAGCTGAATTTTCAGAAATCACATCTGTACTTACTATGATCTTGCGTGTAGCAGGATTGTAGAGACGGTACCCCTTGCTTTCTGCACTGTACCCAACAAATATGCACTTAATGGCTTTATCATACAATTTGTGCCTAAATTCAACAAGCACATGAGCATAAGCAAGGCATCCAAAGACTCGGAAGTGATCCAACGAAGGCTTCCTGTCATTCCAGAGCTCATAAGGAGTTTTTGTTTTTAAAGCCTTAGTGGGAGCCCGATTCAAAATGTAATTGGCACACATCAAACCCTCAAGCCAGAATTTGTGAGGCATGTGTTTGCTTTTCAGCATACATCTGTCCATCTCCATGAGGGTTCTATTTTTCCTCTCAGCTTTGCCATTTTGCTGAGGGGTCAGCCTGACTGTGAGCTGATGCACAATACCCTTGCCTTTCAGAAAAGCATCAAATTCTGCAGACAAGTATTCCCCACCTCTATCTGTGCGCAATGTCTGTATCTTGAGTCCGGTTTCATTTTCAACCATGGCTGAAAAGTGTTTAAACACCGTGAACACTTCATATTTGTGTTTCAGCCCATAAACCCAAGTAAAATTAGAGTAATCATCAATAAATGTAACGAAGTAGAGATGACCACCCAACGATGGAGTCCTCATGGGACCACAGACATCACTGTGTATAAGCTGTAATTTGCGGACAGCTTTAACTGAACCATCCTTCTTGAAGGGGAATCTATGCATCTTGCCTAAAATGCACCCTTCACAGGCATGTGGAGGAGGTATCTCAAGAGGTGGCAATGCATCAACACCATGGGCTGCTCTTTTCTCAAAAATATCAAGCTGAAAAAGCCCACGCAGCAGAGCTCCAGATAACCTTAAGGCATAGTCATCTTCCCTGTCTCGGACAGCACATTTGTCATCCTCAAAGATGACCTGAAATCCACCTCTGTTAAGAGTGGACACTGAAAGAAGATTTTTGGTTATGCCAGGCACATATAAGACATCTGAAAGTCTGAAAATTGAGCCATCAATGGCAGTGAGCTCAACATCTCCTGTGCCACATACTGAATATGATGAGTTGTTGGCACAAGTGACTTTCTTACCAACGGGAGGTGGATGCAAGGAAGTAAAAAGACACTTCCTAGAAGTGATGTGCTTGGATGCACCGCTGTCAAAATACCAAGTGTTCAGTGTTTCATTGACACTGAAAGCAGATGCATCCGTAGAAGAGTCATAACTGCAAGTCAAAAATGCATATGGATCATCACTGCAAGTGGCTGTACTATCCCGAGCATCTGGAACAGCCAGCCTAGAATCTGAAATGCAAGATAAAAAGGCATAATCCTGGCCAACAAAGTTGGCTGCAGCATCCCCACTGTCAGATGCATGAGGAGCTGAATCTGAAACAGCCATACCGGAGCTGTTTTTCTTTTCTTTTGCAAGCCTTTTCCTGCATTCTGCTATGTGATGACTTGGCTTTTTGCAGTAGTGACAAAAACCCTTCTTCTTGGGCTTACTTGCATCATTTTTAGCCTTTTGTGAAGGCTGTCCTGACCCACTGGAAGGCTGATTTACTGATGTCTTTGCCTGTCCCTTTGTTTTTGATTTAAACTTTGAGAGCATGGCTTGTTCACCTGCACGTGAAGCCAAATTTTTCTTGGTCTGCTCTTCCTGAAGCAGAAGTCCTATCAACTCATGAAAAGCGAGAGGATTTGCACCCCCCCTCAATGATAAGTTCAGCGAGGTATGAAAGCTGAGATAAGACTCAGGAAGAGAATTCAGAGTGGTTGTAATCATCTCTAAATCAGGAATAATTTCATCTATATTTAACAATTGCTCTCTGAGATCCTGTAGCTTTGTGAGGTGGACTGACATGGAGTCACCCTCTTCCATATGTGTATTACTCAACTCTCTTTTCAAGAAAGATACCCTTGCATCATTTCGAGCTGCATACATGCTTTCCAAAATATCCCACGCTGCCCTGGAGGTCTTACACGACCGGATATGAGGAATGATAAATCTTTTCACTGAAAGAGAGATGCATGACAAAGCTAAGGCATCCCGTGAATCCCATCTCTTTTGCTCTGGAGTAGTGACTGTAGCTGCACCAACAACTTGTCTTGCAGCTGCACCCTGTGCACGACCTCTTCCACCTCCTTGCTGGGGAGGGGTAGCAGGTGCAATATCTGCTGGTCGGATCTCATCCCCATTGACATAATCCCATAAATTGTGAGAAATCAGAATATTGCGTACCATGAAACTCCAGAGGGAGTAGTTGGTACCATCCAACTTGTCTTCCTATGAAAGACCACCGAACTGGAAGTCATTCTGATTTTGATGGGCCATATCTGAGAAAGAGATTGAAGCAGATACAAAACTGAATTCCCTTTACTGGGAATGAAATGCACAACTCCCAAAAAACACAGCCAAGCACGGGCTGTAAATGCAACTTAGATTTCTGTACTTGCACTGTCAGAAATCTGTCCAAGCATCAAAAACTCTCCAGAATCTGCCAAAAGTGCCGCAAAACACTCCAAGAAAGGCAGTATGAACTGAATACTCCAGAAATTGCTCTCCCAACACAAAAGCCCCAAAATAGGCATGAAATTGTAACCGGAAAGGGGCAAATTGATCAAAAGCCCCAGATGTTGTAAGAATTGCGCTCTGTCTGCAAAAGCCCCAAATGTTACTGCAAAATTGCAGTGTAATCACAAAATCCCCAAACTTCTTCAAGAAATTGTACTGCAAAACTAAAAGCCCCAAATTTCGAGCTTGAAATTGCAATAAGAAAGGGGCACATTCACCAAAAGCCCCAAATTTGCAATTTCTGAACAATTTCCCCAAATTTTAGACCAAAATTGCAGATCTATCTGCAATGTTTGCTTTGCAAGTAACTGTGAACCTGAAAATACCCCAAATTTGTGAAGTAGATCCTGCAATTTGATTACAATGTCTGCAACAAACAAAATGCCCCAAATGTACTCCCAAAAACTGAGCCAAACTATGGCTTTCTGCAAGATGTGTCTGCCAAAGATCACCTGCAAATTCCTCCTATACGGAATCAGAGATTGTACGCAAGACTACCTGCTGTACGGAAGCAAGATAGTACGGAAGTACTGTACGGAAGCAAGACAGTACGGAAGTACTGTACGGCTGTCTCAGATTTATGGCGACGAGACTGCAGGTACAGCGCTGGTACATGTATGTACGGCCAACATACAGCCAACGAAGACGGCAAACGTACGGCCAAAGTACGGGAGCAACAGGTCTGGTACAGCGACGGTACGAACGGAGCGCCACACGTGCAGTACGGTGACAACGATTTATACGATGACGAACTGCAATGGCGCAGGTAAGGCTGCAGGTGTGTGCGTGCGTGCAGTACTTGCTGTACGGTCAGGTGCAGGTATAAACATCGATGGCGCAGCGGAATGATGTAGGGTACGACAGGTACGGGCGAACTGCCAACAGAGGGTACAATGTCGAAGCGATGGTACGTGCAGGTACAGATTCCGTACAGTCGTACGGACTGTCTTGGCTGTACTTCGAGTTGTACGTACGTTGATGCAGGTGCAGGAGCGATAGCAGGAGCGAGAGCTACAGCAGGGACAAGAGCTGATGGGCTGGGTGTGAGAGCTGAACTTGGCTCTGATACCAAATGTGAGAGAATGGTGAGTGAGAGAGAGCAAAAGAGAGTGAGAGTTGGAAGCTTGGAAGCTGAAAGCTGAGTTGCAATAGAAGAGTGTGTAGAGTACAACTCAACGAGTGAGAGATAAGGTTTTGTCCTAGTGACAAAACCTTAGTAGTCACTAACCATAGTTAGTGAACTAACTGCGGTTAGGGGGAAAAACCTCTTAAAGAGGGAAAAGTGCCCCTAACTAGCTTATTATATTACATTGGTCACTGCTGAATTATATCTATAATTCTAACACTTGGAGGGTGCAATTCTCACAGCTCATAGCTCTATTCAAGGGGATTTTTATGCAAGAAGAAGGGCCTTATACTAGAGAAGGGCTACCAGCAAGAAGGCGCGAAATGTTGCGCCACGTCGCCCTGTAGATGCTTGAGAAAACCGACTGGTTTTTTGTCTGTTGCGCCTCCATCTCTTGACCAAATGAGCTCAGATTTCAATAGCAGCTTGCCTTCAGTGTCGTGCAGCTTGGGCTGAGAGGAATTTGCAAAAGGATAAGCACAGAGGCGGCATTGCGCGAAAGTTCGTCGAGGAGTCTGAGTGTTGGCGTTGCGCGTACAGTCGAAATTTCCTTAAATGTTTGCAGCTGGAAATTCGCCCGTACGTGAGGAGTCTGCAGCTCAAAGGGTTTGAGGAATGGCCGTTTGTAAACAGAGAACAGAGCTCTCAAAGATTTGGGGAAGAAGGAGGAAAATGGAGAAGATGAATAAGCTTTGAGAAACTAGTAGTTTATGCTAGAGAAAGCATCTAATGCTAGGCTAGGCTAGATCTAGAACCTAAGGCTCTGATACCAAGTGTAAAATCCCGTAGGATAGAATAGATGCATCTTGCAAGAGGTGTGAGAGCACAATGAAAGAAAGATGGTAGGTCTCTATTATAGATTGTGAGAGAGATGACTCTCTCTTATAGAAAGGGGGAGAAGGTAATATCTTCCCTACATAAGTGGCAATCAGTCCCTACATCAGTGGGATTGCCTTTGTCTTACATCATCACTTAGGTCACACACTAGACACATCATAGCACTTGATGTGTCTTTACAACACACACAAACACACATGTGACTCCCCTAGATGCACACATGCACCATAGAGCAAGCCCTTGATCATACTTATCCCAACACGTCTCTGTTCTATTCTTGCGCTCGGCAAAGTCCATTTTGTTGTGGAGTGTAGGCCATTATGCACTGATGAATGATACCTCCGGCTGCTAAATATCAAAAAATTCTCGAGACAAGTACTCATCCCCCCTGTCAGTGCGGAAGGTCAAGAGTTTCTCCCCACTCTCATTCTCTGCCAAGGCAATCCAATGCTTGAAGCAAGAGAAGACATCTGACTTCAGCTTCATGGGATATATCCAAGTGAACCTGGTGAAGTCATCTATAAAAATAACAAAGTAATAGTACCCCCCAAGTGATGCTGTCCGCATCAGTCCGCACACATCACTATGTACGAGATGCAACTTCCTGGATGCACCAAGGGTCCCGTCCTTGGGAAATGGAATCCTATGCATTTTGCCCAACAAGCATCCCTCACATACAAGTGCATGCATGGGTGGAAGATCTACGACCATGTCATGTGAATGCATCTGTAAGAAATCCTAGATTTACTATATTTAGAAATGTGCTAAGGAACAGAAAGAAGACTGAATATTTGTATTGCTTGAGTGTCTGTAGTGTGTCATCCATACAGTTGGACCTCTCTTATATAGAGAGTGAAGAGTCACACATGAAAAGGTGTGTACTCCAAAGTGTATGTGCATGAAGAGGTGTGTACCCCTTGTGAAGGGTGTGACCCTTGATGAGAGGGTATATTACAATAGGAGTGTCTCTTCCATAGAATGTCTCTTGTGAAGGGTTGTGCCTCATAGGAAGTGTCCCGTCGAAAGGGCATACCCTTCCACAAGTGTCCATTCATCAAACCATCCATAAGTCTAAGAGATAGAGAAAGGAATACGTCACAGATCGTGACATCCCCTCCCACTTAAAATAAGACCCTGGTGGAGATAATGAACTGATGTAGAAAATATCACGGTAAATTCTGAAAATAATGTTGTAAAATGTCAGGGTACTGCTGTAAGTCTTCATCAGATTGGCAAGTAGCGTCGGAGTCGTCCAGATCTCGCCAAAGAACAAGGAATTCCGTGATAAGTCGATGTCGAGTCTCTCGTTGTCAATGGTCTAGACTATGCTCAGGAATAAGGAGAACATAATCGTCTTCGATTTCTGGGACATAATCACCTGCAGGAGGAACTGCTTCATCGCCTAGAATGTACGTCTTTAGCCAAGATATATTAAATGTCGGATGGATTTTACCCCATGATGGTGGTAATTCCAATTTGTAACTTAAAGGTGAATTTTTCTTGACGATCCGGAAAGGTCCATAGTATCTTGGTCGCAACTTAGGAAATAGAGACTTAACCGTCTTATAGCGATGTGGGGCTACAAATAATAGTACCATGTCACCAGTGTCAAATTCCAGGTGACGTCTATGTTTGTTGGCAGACCGTTGATACCGCTCTTGCGCTTTTCGCATATGATCCCTGACTTGGAGTAGAATGTCTTGCATTTCTTGAACCAGTTGATTAGCTAGGGCCAGTCGATGTTGAAGTACAAACTTGTTGGTACAATCGGAGTGTGTCCATAAGCTGCTTGGAATGGAGCCATGCTGATGGCACTATGGAAAGAGTTATTATAAGCAAACTCAAGGAGTGATAGATACTCTTCCCAAGTTGCTAGGCGTGACTGAATATAATGTCGAAGCATTTCTTCCAGAACTTGGTTGACTCTTTCAATCTGGCCATCTGATTCTGGGTGGTAGGCTGAACTGAACAGTAGAGTGGTACCCAAAGATTCGAACAGTGAAATCCAAAAGTGACTGGTAAACTTAGGACTCTGTCGGATACGATATTCTTGGGCAATCCATGGTGTCAGAAGATGTGTTGTACGAAGAGTTTGGCAATGTCTGGAGCTGTGCACTTCTTTTGCAAACAACAAAGTGTGCCATTTTGGACAATCGATCAACAATTACCATAATCTGAGTGTTACCTCCGGAGGATCGTGGTAGTGTGGTAATGAAATCCATGGAAATACTTTCCCACCTTTCAGTTGGAACTTTCAGTTGGAACTGGAAGAGGCTGAAGAAGTCCTGCTGGAAGTCGTCGGCTCGCTTTCATCTGTTGACAAGATAAGCAAGATGTAACCATTTTGATGACGTCACTTTTCATATGAGGCCAGTAGTATGTTGCACTAAGTAACCTATAAGTCTTGTTGATGCCTGGATGGGCAGCATAAGGAACTACATGATGCTCTTTTAACAAAAGACGTTGAACATCCTTGTCATGTGGTACACAGACGTGATCTTGATAATACAGAAGGTCGTCCGTATAAGAATAGGATGAGAAAATCTTCTGTTTGAAAGTCGAAGGTTGATCTTTTGAAAGAACTTGTATTGCTGTGCCGAAGTCTTTATCATTGAAATACTTCCCTTTGAATGAATTCGGAACATCCACAGATAATGTAGAGATTACCATAGCTGATGCTAGAGTTAACCTGCTGAGAGCATCTGCAACTACATTGCGTAGTCCTGGAATGTATTCAATGGTTATGTGAAAGTTGGCCAGAAACTCAACCCAGCGTGCTTGTCGAGCGTTCATGACTAGCTGAGTAAAGATATACTTTAGAGAGTGATGGTCTGTCTTGACCACCGAGTCGGCTCCCATGAGATAATGTTTCCAAGAGCGATAAGCAGCGATAAGCATGTATAACGGCAAGAAACTCCTTATCATAAACTGGGTATCGGGTTTGGATATGGGAATGTTTATGGCTGTCAAAAGAAATAACTCTGCCTTCTTGCATCAAGACTGCTCCTGTAGTGATGTCGGAAGCATCGGTCATGACCTCAAATGGAAGGTTTGGGTCAACAATAGCCATAACTGGTGTGGTAGTGAGTGCTTGCTTGAGTTGTTGGAAACTATACTCTGTTTCGGGAAGCCATTGAAAAACTGTTGTGCTTTTCAATAATTCGGACATAGGAGCTGCGATTTCGGAAAACTGAGACCTTTGTATGGTAGAAGTTTGCCAATCTGAGAAAAGAGCGGACATCATGAACAGTCTTAGGAGTAGGCCAGTTTCGGATTACCTCGTGAGGATCGTGGTAGTGTGGTAATGAAATCCTCTTCCAGTTCCAACTGAAAGGTGGGAAAGTATTTCCATGGATTTCATTACCACACACTACCACGATCCTCCCGAGGTAACACTCAGATTATGATAATTGTTGATCGATTGTCCAAAATGGCACACTTTGTTGTTTGCAAAAGAAGTGCACAGGCTCCGGACAACGCCAAACTCTTCATACAACACATCTTCCGACACCATGGATTGCCCAAGAATATCGTATTCGACAGAGATCCTAAGTTTACCAGTCACTTTTGGATTTCACTGTTCGAATCTTTGGGTACCACTCTACTATTCAGTTCAGCCTACCACCCAGAATCAGATGGTCAGACTGAAAATAGCAGAGAACAAGGAATATTTGTATTGCTTGAGTGTCTGTAGTGTGTCATCCATACAGTTGGGCCTCTCTTATATAGAGAGTGAAGAGTCACACATGAAAAGGTGTGTACTCCAAAGTGTATGTGCATGAAGAGGTGTGTACCCCTTGTGAAGGGTGTGACCCTTGATGAGAGGGTACATTACAACAGGAGTGTCTCTTCCATAGAATGTCTCTTGTGAAGGGTTGTGCCTCATAGGAAGTGTCCTGTCGAAAGGGCATACCCTTACACAAGTGTCCATTCATCAAACCATCCATAAGTCTAAGAGATAGAGAAAGGAATACGTCACAGATCGTGACAGCATCTTCACTAAACAGTGAAAGTTTGAGATATCCCAATATCTCATGCCATAGATGTGTATCAGAAATTACAGATTCAGCCATGGCATTAGCTTCTATAGCAGCCTGTTGTGCATATATGTCAAGATGATATAGCCCTCTATCAAGTGTTCCAGTAAGTACAATATAGTTGTTGTACTGATTATCATAAACGGCACAGCGATAACCATAAAAAAGAACTCTGAAGCCATGTGTGGAGATGTCTGAGATAGAAATCAGATTCTTTTTTATTCTTGGAACATAGAAAAATTCCACAAGTGGAATGGTACCACCTGACACTGTAGTGACAAGCACTTGACCAATCCCTTACACGGGATATGCTGCATTATTTGCGCAAGTGACAGTGCCCCCCTTTGGAACAACACTCAATGTGTGAAAGAGATTTTTGCAGGAAGTGATGTGCTTGGAAGCACCACTATCAAAGTATACTCTGAGGAAGAATCTGAGGTTGCAAAAGCTGAATCATGCAGAGTAGGATTATAATGACACTCCACAATAAATGCCTACTCATCATGAGCAAGATTGGCTGCCTTTGTATTTGTGACATTAGCAGCTAGAGTATTTGTGACAACAAGACCTTGCTGTCCTGGCTATCCCTCCTCCTTCTCAGAATCAATACTCTTTCGGCACTTAGAGATGTCATGACCTAGTTTCCTACTATAATTGCATCATTTCTTCTTCTTCCCATCAGCAAGAGAGGAAGAGGATGAGGTACCTAACGTAGGTTTGGGCTTGCTGTATTTCCCCCCCCCCCTCTTCCTTTGCCCCTAGCAAAGACTTGATCTGCATGAGTGCAAGCAGCCTTGTTTTGGCTACTTTGCTCCTCCTACAAGAGTAGGAAAACAAGCTGATCAAAAGAATAGTGGTTGGGGTTACCCATGGCCACTAGTCGAAGTATTGTAGCAAATCCTTGATATGAGCCAAGAAGCCCATCAAGTGTGGTAGACACAACGTGTGAGTCTGGTACAATCTCATCAACATTGATGAGCTGCTCTTTGAAGTCTGACGTGTGTCAAATAGGCATCCATGCTGCCCCCTTCATTCATCTTAACATTGTCAAGATGCTTGTGTAAATAAGCAACTCTAGCCTCATTGCGTATTTGATAAAGATTGGCCAAAGTGTCATATGCGGCCTTTGCTATTTTGAAGACCGAATGTGAGGTGTAACAACTCTCTTGCAATTCATGGCAATCACCGCATGTGTCTGTGCATCTCGTTGATCCCAACGAATCTCTTCTTGTGTTGGAGGGTCGACGGCAGGCACAGAGGGAGTAGTGGTAGATGAACCAGAAGTGGCAGAAGTGGCTGCGGTGGCAGCATGTGCTTGTGATGAAGAGACAGGTCTAGTATCCGATCCAGATATGATTCCCAAAAGGTCCTGGACACCAACAGGTGGCGCACCAAGTACGACCACATGAGATAATTGGTGCCATCAAGCTTGTCCTTAGCAGCAAGCATCCCAAAAGATTCATGGTTTGACATTGCAAATGAAAATCCTCAAAAAATAAAAGTGCTCTGCAAGTGTCACAGCCTCAAGGCTACAATGCAAAGAGCTGGCTGCCCAATCTTGCTGCAAATGTCAGTCAAAAATGACAGCAAATGTCTGCAAGTGTCAATGCCAAGATGGCTGCTCACACAGTGAGTAAAATGCACAAGCTATTCCCAAAATGACCTGCAAGAAAATGTATGTCCAATTAAAGGACCCCCCTTCAAATAGTTGTCCTGCAAGTGACCAGCCCAAATCAAAGGGCAAATGTCTGCAAATCTGTCCAATGGCGGCTGAATGCCACAAATGTATAAGGACAAATAGCCCAAATCAAAGGGCAAATGCAAATAGAACCCAAATTTGGCTGTGTCAAGCAAAGAATGCTGCAAATATCAGCAAATCTGGCAAAAGCCCCAAATTTGGAGAGGGCAATTATGCCAAAAAGAAGGCAAATTGGTAAAGTCCCCAAAATAAGATGAATTTTTGCAAATGTGACCAAATCTGCTGCAATTTCTTGCCAATGTCACTGAAAAACCCCCAATTTCATATCAAAGCAGCCAAATATCAGGCAAATGTGACAAAATAACCTGCAAATCTAGAAACATCCCGCAATCTACCAGCAATAGATTCAAAATCCCCAACGTCGGACTTGAAATGGAGTCGAATTAGGGAAAATATTGCAAAAGCCCCAAAATGTGACCAAAAGGAGCAAATGTCACTGCAAAATCTGCAAATGTGACACAAAAGCTCTAATTTCTAGAGCAAAATCACCTCAATGTCACTGGAATGTGTGCAAATTGACATAAAAGAGGGTGAAAAGCTTCAAATCCAACTATACTAGGAAGATCTGAGTCAAGAGGGAGAAAATTTCAGCAAAATCATGGTAGAGTAGGTTGGAGCAACTGAGGAAGGCCGAATGACTGAAAAGAGTCCAGATCTGAGAAAAAAGCCTCAAAAAACAGCCCGAAAATGCTCGAAATCAACTTTTGATAGGTCTTACGTTTGTACGGCCGTACAAACGTCCATACAACTATACGGGCAAAACAGTTTCGGCTGAAATGGTGCGGGATAGGGTCATTTGTATGCGGGCAGCTCAGAAATTTAAAAAAATGTCAAAATTGGAGCTCAAAAAGCCATAAAACAGACGCTGTACTGCTTTTTTGCTTAAAAAAACAGGTTTCTAGCGATGAAATGAGGCACCGGACTGAACTGGAGCAAAATGGCAGGTAGAAGCAAATGCTGAGTACAAGGGGAGGCAATTAGGAACAAGAGAACCCGCTCTGATACCACCGTTGGGTGCGGCGATGAAATGAGACACCGGACTGAACTGGAGCAAAATGACAGGTAGAAACAATGGCTGAGTACAAGGGGAGGCAATTAGGAACAAGAGAACCTGCTCTGATACCACCGTTGGGTGCGGGAAGCAATGTAATGGGAGTGGAGTGCAAGGGAGCAAACAAGCTGAAGGAACACGAAGTACTTGCAAATGGATAATGAGAAAGTACAGAGGAGTGGCCTATATGGCCCCGAAGTCAACCATATGGTTGACCAGTGAAGTCAACCTGAGGGTTGATTGAGTCCTAAGATCAAATACCTCTCGGGTCAAAGTATGGGCTTCTAGAAGCCCCCAACTTTTGCCCTTTGCTGGATACCAAATCTCCAAACCTTTCCCCAAGAGGAGACAATGTCATCGTTTGAGATCTGAAGCTAAGAACATATACTCCTGAATCATGAGAATATCAAATGATAATCCCACCGACGCGTGCTGCAACTCTATGATGTGCATGATCATGTACACTATGTGGGAGACTGGCAAACAAGGCCTCTCTATGAATGGGTGTGACAAACGTGGATTTCTAGGACTTTGGTGCGGGTTTGGACATGAGTAGTTCGTATCTATGGAAAGGTGTGACTAGCTCAATGACCATGTTGAAGGTAGGATGCTCCTAGCATTAGTCAGCGGCAAGTGTGTGACCTGTCAGAGGTGCTTCTCGAGCCCCAAATGGATCACAGTTGTTGCTTGGCAGTATGACTATAGGTGATCCACAGTTGCTTCCCTGCTGTCCCAACCACTCAGGCAGAATATCTAATCGTGCATCATAAAGTCAAAGAAAAGGGGGGTCCACTGTTGCTCTCCTGTGAGTGGCTGCGAAATTGAAGCCCCCCCAGAGAGGAGGGGAAGGGCTCTCAATTGCTCTTATAGATTCCCCTTTGCGAGGCTGTAGGATCAAGATTGACTCCAATGCAATGGGGTTATCATCTGGGACATCAAGATAGTTCCAAGGCCCCAACTGCCAACAAGTTTTGGAGTTAGCTAATCAAAGGTCTCGAGAGGGACTGCCCAGGGTGAGATTTTGCCCGGGAACTGAGAGAAAAAGGGGGGAGTCCCTTGTGCTAGCACCGTGGAATTCATGCCTTGACCCGATGAAGGGGTAGGCTAGGCTTGTGATAGAAAAGCCAAGCTGGGGCCAGAGTGCCTAGGTAAGGGTGGGTGCTATGAGGTTGGAGAAGCGGGGAGGGAGGAGGGGATGGACGAATGGGGGAAGAAAAGAGGTGGAAGGTGGTGGGATGACTAAGCCATCAGGGATGTCAAGATTTCCAAAACATATTTCCACTATCAAACCTGGCTTTAGTTGTAGTTTTTGGTGTAGTCTTGCTGTGTTTGTTGGGTTTGAAGGTATTATTATTGTTTTGCTGCATGTCTTGTGACGTTTGTCTATTGCTTTAAGAATATGAGGATTTTCCTTGAGCAAGTGGAATACCTCTTCATTATGAGCGTCTTTGGAGGCATTAGTGTAGAATAGGTGAGGCACACTTTCTTTTTCCATTGGTTGTCTGATATTTTTCGTTAATGTATGATATGTCGTTTGTTGTATGTTCTCCTGTTCTTATTCTATGAAGTATTTCAATGTATTGAGAATTAGTTTGGCGCATTTGTTTTGTCAATTCAAATTGAAAGACATTGTCCTTCCAAAAAGAAGTTTGCAGAGTTGCTTGTGTTGATTGGTTGATAAATATCCAAGAATCTTTAGTGGGACTAGCTTGGCATAAGTCTCCACAAAGGAGAATATCAACTCTTCCAAATGGTTCGTTGTTGTTGTGTTTGATTTCGCGAAGGCGCATATTTGTTGCAACTAATGTGGAATGGCCTATCAAAGAAACTTCATCAAAGACAACAAGTTGAAGGTCTTTGTAGAATTGTGATAGTTCTTGCAATTTCTCGCTGGAATGACTTCTGGGAGGACCAAGGGGGGTGCCTCTCGTGTACCTGGCCTATGGGTAGTCTTCTCCACTTGCTGGGAACCTTAAGATGCTAGGCAGAGAGGGTTTGTTGGAAGATAAAAAAGACCTCTCCCTTAGGTGTTGAGGTCATCCTAAGGGGGCGTGTCTTTCTGCTCCTCTTGCTTGCTGTTGTCGACATGCATGGCATCTTCGATTCTTCGCAGCTCTCTTGCGTGGCTTTGTGTATGCGGTTCATGCGAGTCCAAGCCCCCTCAGGTGGCTCAACCATGTGTGCCCACTATGTTTAAATTAGAGAGGTGTTGGAGTAGAACCGTTCACTGCACTGTCAGTGAGCCTCTATATTAGGAGAGCAATGCGGCATGATACCTACGTTGAATCAAAGGGGTGAGACCTGCCATGTGGGCACATATGAAATTGGTGCCACAATCTAGGAGGGAAACCCTTATATGGACTACCATGTGGGTAGTACATAGGCTTCCACATGGACAAAAAGCATTACAATCAAAGCTAATAGATCTGCAATAGTAAGGTTTGATCTTAAGAGGAAAGATCATCCACTTGAGTGTGGTGTATAGAGTAGTAGATGTGGCAGATGCAGACCATGGCTAGGGCAGCTAAGGCCTAACAATAGGGCCTAGAAATGTGATTGGAAGAGGCCATTTAGGCTAGGTGTGGGTTGGCTAGCAAGTCATGGTCGGCCAAATCCTGTGGACTGTTCTGCAAACAGCTGCAACCAAGCAAGGGGAGGCACAATGGCACGAGAAAGGCAGGGGGAGGCGAGCATGGAAGGGGCGGCGAGCAGGGAGGTGAGGGGGAAGCGGGCTAGTGGGAGGAGCTCAAGCAGGGAGATCCAAAGTCCGACTTACAGGTGGTCAAGAAACCTGGGATTTATAGCACTCGGCTGTTCATTGTTTTAATTTTCCTTCATTGTTTTAATGTCCCCTTGTAGCGACCCCATCTAAGCAATCTTGGTCAGAGCTCTCAATTGAGAGTTACAAAAATGAAATGATGTTTTTTTGCAATGTCAGAGTCGTGGTTACTCGGAATCATGATTTCCAATCGAATAACTTAATAAACTTAGAATTTTATAACTTTTATAAATTCCACATAAAAATACCACAACTTTAAATGCATTACACCACATAACAACAGGAAAATAAAAGAGATGGAGACAAGTACACCGGCACCCAACTGGGTGAGAATGAGGCCACTCCCCCCAACTGGGTAAATCTAGTTGTGTTTTTTATATATTCAATGATGCTTAGCGTGACTACAATGGTAGTATAGATCTTTGGACAAAACCCCCTCTGGGAAATCCAGAGCTATAGACCAAGACTCAAATATAGGACTATTACAATGATCTTTCTTTTCAAAGTGGGACTTAGATGTACAATGACTGAGAATCATTGAAGAAAGTAGCCCCTGGCCCGGTGCGAGGTGGAGAAAACCGCATAAATGGTCTTGGTCCCACTTATCCCTGAAACATAAGAAACTCAGAGTCTACCCGTTAGGGTTAGTATAGAAACCCACAATAGAAGATGGTAGATCACACTGAAGGTGATAGAGCCATGCTGAAGTTGACTGGTCGTGCTGAAGGCGACAGATCGCACTGAAGGCGATAAGAGCTCTGATGTCCGGAAAGGGTCACACTGAAGGTGACAAGTGCTATACTGAAGATAGCAATGCATGGTGATTAGCCCTGAAAAGAGAGTACTCTGAACTGCCGATGATGATGTGCACATGATAGCAGAAGATGCCTGGCTGGGATGTGAAGTCCTCTCACAAGAACTCGCATAGAAGGATACACACATGTGGTCAGTAAAAATGAGATCTCAAGAAAGTAAGAATAATGATAAAATATGGCAGTGAGAAAGAGTCATTGTTACATGCAAGTAGCTGTTGTCTTAATGAAGGTAATATGGATTAAATTCAATCAATCTTCTCCCTAGTTACTACCAACTTTCATCGACTGAGTCGTAGAAACTCTGAACCTGCAGGCATTTGCATAATTGTATTGGTGTGGATGTTTAGTGTGTACATGAGCATAAAATGTTTTGTATAAACTGTGGGATGCTACTGAGGTTAGTAGGGTCTCATAGTAGCTGGTCCTCGCTATGCATGACGGAGACGATTTGCAATTCTGTGGGGGACTCTCTTTGGGTTTAAAAACATAATTTTGGTTTTCCTGTTTTGTGATGAGTGTGAGTGTGTTCCTAGGTCCATCTGGTTACACTACTGGATTTCTTTTAATTGGCATCCCTAGCATTTTTCAAAGATACAAATGGTTACTCTGAGGCAATATGGAGTGCAGGATGTTCTAGGTGGAAGAAGCCTTGGAGAATTTGATAACCCTTCGCTTCAACAAGGATCTGAATTGTTTAGGTATGGATGGCTGGTCTCTTGACCTGTCATTAGCTTAGTAGTCAGATTTTAGCTGAGCTGACTCTTTTAAACGTGAATTTTTTTGATGGAGGTCGACGGGCGCACTCGTAACAAAAACTACAGTGGAGGTAGTGATTCCTGAGCGTGTGGTCAGTTCCATCATTGGAAATGGAGGCAATACAGTTGCTCAGATTCGGCAGGTATATATATTTTACAATATCTGTTCAACACTGAAGTTTACGCATTTTTTGATTTATTGCAAGATTTGTATATATCATCAAGGTATGACTCTGAAAACAGTGCTGCTGTTGATGGTCAGTTGCAACTTGGTTAGCCTTTATCAGTCAAGAAGGTCCTTCATCTTGCTTCATTTTTTAGGCTCTTGGAAGGAATGGTCATTCATCTCACTGACATCTTTTCTTCAATTTTATGTGCGTGTCAGATGTCTGGTGCAAAAGTGAACCTCCTCGAGGTCAGACCTGGAGCATTAGAGAGAATTGTTGAGATATCTGGTACCCCAGAGCAAACACATGCAGCGCAAAGCTTATTGCAAGCATTCATCTTAAGTGCGCAAACATCGTCATACGGCTATACAGGATAAATTGTGTGGCTTGGTAAGATGGTGTGATGTGGTTTTCTGCTGGCCGTTGAAATTGAAATGTCGACCTGTAGGTCAGCCTTGGCATCATTCTTTTTAGTAATGCATCTTTGTGTGAGCAATATGTGAAGGCCTTGCTCACATACTGACTGAATTATTTTGTCACTTTCAAATTTGCTCAGCAGCAGGATTTACAGGGTCAGGCACCATGATGTTCATCCTAAGTGTGGGATGAAGAAAAGCCATTCTTGGAAAGTTTTTAATTTGGAGATGTCAGAATGCACAGCTTCCATGAAACAGGATGCCAAATTTTGCGCAACAATCCTTTACTCTCTTTGTCTGAACAGTCCAATCAAACACGAAAATCCTTGCTTTGTTACACCTGCAAGCCTAGGTTCTTGGTATTTTGGTATGATGTTTAGTTGAGTATCCTGCATTTTATAGTTTGACTGAGCAGGCAAGTTTCTTGGCACTAGGTAGTACTTCCAGGTGCTATTTTCAATTGGAGTCATCTTACAAATCTGTTGGTTTTGAAATAGTTGTTTGTGGAATTTGGTTGGTGTTGTTTACATACAAAGCAAGAAATCTCACATGAAAATTTCACTTTTAGAATCTGCTTCTGTCCACCAAAGCTAGGCTGGTGATTGGAGTCAGTCAACAAACCAGGCTTCCCACAATTTAACTGGCTTACATGAAAATTTCCAATGAAATCAGTTCTGAAATCCGGTCTGAAGTTACATTTGTAGCTCCGTTATCCAGATACATTTGTGCATTTTGAACAGTTGTTACAGAAGTAGTACTTGTAGTATCCATTAATAGCAGATGACATTGACTTGCCTACCTCCCTTTCCTTATACATGCACAAAGCAAAGATGATGTATGCAATAATTTCTTGAAAATCTGCAACTGAACTACACTGTACTTGGGCCTGGTAGACGGTCGCACCCCCCACCCTCCCTTCCTCAAAAGCGAGGCCGGGTCAGTCGGCTTAAATCCACCATTTGACTGGTTTATTTTAAATCTCCCATCACCATGTGAATTCTCTTTTGGTGTAATTTTCATACCTTCTTGTCACCCTACAATTGTAAATTTGACTTCAAATCCAATGTAAAGATGAGTTCTTTGACTGTTATGAAAATGCATGCATTTGTTCATTTTAAACAATTGTTATAGAATTAATACTTCCATCCATTACTACCAGATGACATGTGACCTTCCTTTCTTTTCATACACATGCACAAGGCGAGGATGAACCATGCAACATTTTTTCGTTGTTGAAAATCTGCAAGTGAACTACACTATGGTTTGCCCCCTGCTAGAATTAGGTTCGAAACATCGACCCCCCCCCTCCTCCCCCTCTCTGGCCGGCTCTTTGCCCTTTGCCCTTTTCTTCCGCTTCACCTCAAGGGAGTAATTGTTTTGTTTGAAAAATACCAAATCTCTGCACATCATCATGAGAATAAAAGAAACCATGAGGGCTAGATCCTTTTCTTGTCATGCTTATTTGATGTAATTATTCAGCATGTCAAAGGCAAGCTGTTAATATTATTTGGCCTTGTGCATACATTATGTTAAGGTTGGGAGAATGCAGCTCATAAAGCACTTCAAAAGACAAAGAACTTTGAGTCTCAATTCCAAGCATGTCATAATGTTTTAACATAGTGCTTATTTTCTATTGAATTTACACAATGCACAAAAACTTTGAACATTTGACATGGTTAAGGTTATTGTGTTATGCTTACCTTAAGAGTGCACTAGTACAGTTGGACATTTGCCTCCTAGTATAGTGGTAAAGCAAGCACTTTTGGATGCAAAAGAGAAAGCAATTGACTTTGAAAGGTGGGCTATTACTTTTGTGGGATGATCTCCATTAATGGCAATTTTAAGCGCACAACTTAATTAATTTTTTAAGATTACACGTGGGACTTAACAAAAGAATTTGAATCTTCCGTTATAGCAATACTTCTAAAGGAGATGGTGCTAATAAAGTCCTTTAGTATTTTTCTTGAAGATGTCTTTCTTAACATTAGGGGAGGTATGGGGTCTCTAAAGGATCTCGTAAGGGATGAATTAAGGAAGGACCAAGAGACCCTACTACAGTAATACCATGGGCTAATTCCCTTGTAGCATTTACTTAATTCACCTTGGGTATCTTTCTTTGAAATTCATAAAGCTTGGCCTTGGATGGAGGTGGATGGTGGATTGGGATGCCCAAAATGATGGGCGGTTGAAGAGAGGCAACTCACAAAAGCCAGATGTATTGAAGGAGGAACTCATCTTTTCGTTGTATATATATATATATATTTCTATCTATTTTTGTATATACATTGATCACTATAGATATACATTCGGCTTCAGCGCTTTATTCACCCTATACATTTCGTAAAAACTTTTCAACCAACACTGGGCCCCCCTATACAACCTTGTAGAGAATAAAACTTCCCTTCATAGTAAGGGACATGAATTAGTGGCCACTGCATGGGTTGAGCAGCGATCTAAGACTTTCTCTATCAGTGTTTTATCATCCAACTAACGAATATTGCATTTGAATTGAGATTTTTGATAACTTGAACATTCAAAGAAGGCATGTTATGTTGTGGACCAGTGGATCTTGGATAGATCGATGGTGAAGATGGAAGACTCATTAAAAGGGCCATGATTGAGGCGCATAATGAAGGTCGGAGATCAAGGTGCTTGATGGAGACTTTAATCTCCTTTGTTGGAATCTTTTGCAAATCCATGGCTTGGATCTTGGGACTTACTCCTTTGAGCTCCTCTCTTGGATCTATTGGTTGATGGATTGACATGACTTCTCTTTTGATCTCATTTATAGGATCTTTTCATTGGTAAAGGGTTTATATATGATCCCTTGATCTTTGATGGTATCCCTTATATCTACACATTGATCTACTGGTTAGGAGTGCTCTACCACAGATTTGAATATATCCCTTAAATTGGACTTCACATCAATGGCTAGGAGTGAGGATCATGAGTTTAAACTATGGGTTAGAGGTTCCCACCCATAAATGCTTTTGGACATCTCAACATGGCAAGGAGCGTATTATTTTTTCTTTTTTCTTTTTTCTTGGAAAGAGCAATCGTAGTGTCCCTAAAGCAAAAAAGGCCAATTGATTCGGTGCCAATATATCCCATGTATATACAAGATAAAAGATGGTTTACATAATATCCTAAGTGTGGGACCTAAAATAGTATGTAAATGTTGTTTAAGTCAAGTGAGAAAGTTTGAAAGTCTAGGTGTTATCAAAGAGTGAAGCTTTGGGTAGGATGAAAAGATTCCATCCTCTCCTTTATTTTTGGGTAGCACCTCGATTTGCAAAAGGTGGTGGTTGAACTTGGCTTCGAGTCGCTTTGGAGGTTGCATACTCTAAAGGAAGCTAGCAGCTTGACTTCAACTCCAGAGGTAAGCATTAAGGGTTGTTGAGGCCATGAAGGAAAAGATAGAGCTTGGGTGACTTCAATAGCCTTGGTGACTTAGTTTGGCAAAACCCCACAAGAGAGAGTGTGAGCAAAGCACAAGGCTCAAGCAAATTCCATTTCTATATTGGGCAACACTATGCAAAGACAGAGAAGGCTTGAGGAATCCCTATGTAACATTGAAGTAAATAGCTTAGATAGCCATCTTTTGACACTAGAAGACCTTAAACCAGTAGCATAGAGGCATCACAACTCAACTTGAACAAGCAACTAGCTTTAGTACATCATGGATATCCAAATGGAATTAAGGCTTGGAGAAAGGGTACTTTGATATAACTAGGGGACTCAACTAGCGAGAGGGAAGCTCCAATAAAAGAGGGAAGCTCTAGCAAATAAGCCAACAAGTGTTTGATTAAGCTCTCAAGTAGAGAACTCCAAAGGAGAAAAGGTAGAAGGCTATTGTCAAGCTTCATAGGAGCATGACTTGAGATTGTCAAGGCTTACGCTATCATTAGATTCTAGTGCCTTGATGCAACCAAACTCGTAAGAGCCAAGAGACCCATGTCAATGAATAGACAACCTATTTGGAGCTTCGAAACCTAAAGATAGATGCATGACTTGTTGGCTTCTCCATTGCGGCATGCGCTTGTAGATTGACAAGCAAAGCCACAAACAAGCTTCTCGATAGCCCTTAGGGGCCTAAAAATCCAGAAGGAATGATCCACAGGGTTGTGGGATCTGGTAGGAGGTTTGGAAACATTGGTGGTGGTGTATTCATACACAAAGCAACAAGGAGTACGAAGTTTGTCTTTTTTGCCTCAAAGTGCTTCTCTCTTTGTGCATGTCACTAATCTTTTAGAGCACACATCTCTCAATAGCAAATTATGATGTCCTAATGTTCAGCCACAGTTTGTAACATGGAGGATGAATTGGCGACCTTTTTAACAAATTTGAAGCATTCCTCGACTCTTCTCATTGTCTAATTCTCCTCTTTCACTTGAAGTTGTCCTCACTTGTTGTCGCTTTCTTTGAGGATAACGATTGGGCAGTTCAGTGTTTCATCACACTGACTAGGCAATGAGAGTGGACGGGGGCTGAGGGCATACATAGCGAGGGTCGCATTTGCACTCTATGTGATTATAGGAGATTCATTCAAAGGAGTTCCTTACTTTTAGATGCCTTGTGTACTATGAGATCCAAGGTCATTACGATTGCTTTTGGGACGAATTTGGACCCTTCTCCAACCTCCTGTCTCACCTACTTCAGAGCTGTTTGGTGACTTTCATTCATGAGGCTGGATGGTACAAAGACCAACTGCTCAAGGCACATAGATGAGATCAAGGTTCCCACTGAGATTCCACTCCCCAGGGTGCACTGAGTTTTTCCAACTGTATATTCAAGGCTCAAAGTGAGAGATAAGTTAGACCCATCACCATGTCAATGCATATAAGATTAGGCTCTGGGATCTTCCCTCCATGTTTACTAAACTTAGAGGCACAACTAATGAGTGTGACCATGGCACTTGTCCAACGCAAGGCCAAGGAGACCACATGGACCACACATAGTCAATGTTGCCAATGCTTATCATAGGTTTTATGTCATTGCCACCCCATACTTTATGTTGCACGTGTCTTCCATGAGATGCTTGCTTAGAGGCTCCACCCACTCAACTCATTGTATTTGATTTTTTAAATCTCATAAACCCTTTGGACTTATGAATACTTTAATAGACTTTCTTTCTTTCTTTCTCCCTTCTCATTACTTCACCTAACTCCCCTTTGACCTTAACCGCCCTCCGCAATAGCATGAGGCTACAACATTAGGGAGTGATCTCCATTAGTGGCATTGCCAGCAAATGCCATTGCTGAAATTTCCTTGCCATTCCATGCACGCTCTCAACACAATGTTGGTTGTTCATCTCAAGTTCCCTTTTGCAAGGCATCAAAGTGAACACTCAAATAATGCATCTCCAGCAAATGACATGGAAAAATCTCCTTACTACTTTAGGCACTCGCTAAGTTTGATGCCGGTGCAGAAAATGCATCTAAGGATTCATTGTAGCATTCTCTTTGATTCAATTTTCCCATATGGGCAATTGTCTCATTGTACTACCTATTCTCCCTCCCATTGTAACTACTCCTGTAGTTATGACTAAGATCCTTTGGAAAAGCCACCATGAACCTTGGCATATTACAAGAGGCTTACCACATCAATGACTATGTCCTTAAACCTCCCTTCAATGTCTTTTCATACTTGCTACAATTAGAAAGATTGGTGCTTTGTATCATGCATGGAGTAATTGTAAATGTTCCTAAGACATCACATCATGATTTAAAAGAAAGGAAACATGATAACAAAAGCAAATGTTTCAACTGGCTTGTTTAGTCTATATTAAATTGCATGTTTTATGGAAGATACTCTTTGCATTGCCTACTTCCACATTTTGAGTTTAACCATGATCAAAGGCCCGCTTCCTCTTAGTTTGCGCTCCATGATTCTTATGATTTTTGGACCTCAGGCAAGCATTACAATATAGGCACAATCTGAGTATGGCTTTTCAAGATATTCCTAAACTTATCTAAGCACTACAGTAAACATACATAGCCATCTTCCTCTTTGTAGAATACTCAACCCACGTGTAGAAAGGTTCCTTTAAATGGTTGATGAAGGATTCAATATGTCCTTTGCATCCCAATCCTTTATCAATTACAATTGTTCATCAACTTGAGTTACTGAATTGCTTTGTCTTAGGATATACACACAACTGATAATTGATAGACATGCCTCAATCTACCATCATAATTGATTTACATCCAAAAGGCTCACATCGATCAAATCAAATCCAAGGTCCCATATTCTTTCAATGGTCAATCGTCATAACCTCGATCTCAGTAAAGATTTTTCCTCCGTTCACTTGAAATGCTAGATGTGCAATTGTGAAAAGTGAAGCACCAACATAGCCTATTGTCTACACCTTATTGTCTATGCAAGTTAATGAGGATTCACCATATTGTTATCTGTTAATCAACAATCTAGGATTCATGTCTGATTTTTATGTGGATGGCAAAACCAAAAACATCCGCTTGCCATTGCTCAAAAACTTCTATCTTTAAACAAAGCATACATGCAAGCTTGTCATAGAACAATTCTCTTTCATAAACCTGCACAACTTGCAACTACACCTATTCTCCTTTGATAATATGCATATCCATCTGGATTGTACATGACACTCCTAATGATCACTTTGCATGTTTCCTAGAATAAAGTATTTAACTATAGCTACAAGAAAGCGTATTCTATGATACATCACCAAAACAACATTCTATGGCAAAGTTTAATCTATGGATGTTAACAATCTATTATGCAAAGGGAGCAAAAAGCTTGGATAACAACTTGCTTTCTCATCGTTTCTCAAGATATCTCTACCTTGAATTCAAAATGTGCAGCTTGGCACCCAAAATAGGCACCTTCCTACCCAAAGAAAGTCCTCCGCTGCCTTTCTCTGCTTTTCTACTTCCTTGCGCTACTTCTCTCTTTGGGCAGGTGTACTCCCCGTTGTGTTTGTCCAAGTTGTTTCTCGACCCCGTGTCGATTCTCCTTTCATTCAAGTGCCTAGGCTCGCCTCCCGTTTTGCTTCTTTTGCTGCCCTTTCTTCCTTTGTTTCATTGGTCCCCCTGGGGCCTTCCTCTATCTTTTGTTTCTTCTTGCTTCACGTCAATATAGAACAAAATTTTTTGCTGCAATCTCTGTGTTCCAATCATCCGCCATCTTATAACAAGCGGAGAGCATGCAAAAAATATATATGAGGCGCTTGGGACTGAAGAACGATGGCAATGGCAGACAAGGTCAAAACTCAACTAGAGTCACATACTTGCAGAAGGCGCTCCTCATGTGAGGACCATGGGGATATGGACATCCATGGAGGCTTTGGATGGCTCAGAGCTTTCGAAATTTGAGTATAAAGCGATATGCTCCTTCTCTTCTCTTCTCAAGGATAGATTCGAGAGACTCGACTTCTGCAATCCCACCTTCTCCCTCTGTATCACAGACTGCTCAGATCCTCGTACCCCACTATCCCTTCTTAGTTCCTTCCTGTGGGCAGAGTCCCATGTGTATCTTGTCACTGTGGGTAGCCCTCTACTAGAATGCACATGTGGCTCGCGAGGAGAATGCAAGGAGACCTATGGATGTTTTTATAGGTATATGGTTATGAAAATGGACTCGTGTTAGAAACTAGTAGGCTAGTGATAGAGGAATCCGACAATAACTCATGTGTTGTTGGTTTGAATCGTGCTAGGGCCTATGAAAACATTAATACACTTAAACAACATAGGAGGGATGGGCAAGAGTTTATCCTTGAAAGATCATAGTTGTGAGATGGTCTTAAACATCAATTGTCCCAACTTAAACGACAACTTTAAATATTAAGTACGTTCCTAACATTTCCTTGCATAATCAAACAAAAGGTTTCCATCCATAATCAAACAAAACAAAGAATCAAGAGTCGCCTTCATCCAGCCTCGTTCTAACAATTTTATTTTATTTGTTTTTAAAAAACAAAACAACAGTGACGTGGCATCTTCCTTGACATAGATAGATAGATTTAGGCTATTAGACCATTTTCGTGAGTGAATTACGCGAGAAAATATAATCTCTGGCTGGGAGAAAGCAGCCCGAACATCCAAAAACTGGACAACTTTGAAACCATTACTACAGGAAAGGACAAATTTGGACAATTGTTTCATTCAAATAGATCAGTTTATAGTAAGCCAGCAGCTTGCGACGTGATGTAAGTGATGCTGCTAAGCGATCCAATTTAAGGCAATTTTGGACAATTGTTCAGTGAATTAAATCAGTTTATCTTGTGATAAGTAAGCCAGCAGCTCGATTATAATTGCAACGTACTATAATTTTTGAAGCGTACTGATGAATCAGATGTTAGTGATGCTGCCCGTTGCAGCTAAGCGATCCAATTTAAGGCAAATTTGGACAATTGTTGAGTCAAATAGATCAGTTTATCTTGCAATTAGTAAGCCAGCAGCTCGATTACAATTGCGATGTACTATAATTCTTGAAGCGTACTGATGTTAGTGATGCTGCCTGTTGCAGCTAGGCGATCCAATTTAAGGCTGCAATAAGCTTAAGATTCATGATCCGGATCATGAAGGGATGCAAATCTAGAGTGTGGTTTCTCCAACAGAGCAGATAGATAAACCTCCTCTTTGTCAGCTCCACGGTCGAGCTTATTAGCCACTTCCCACTTGAGCTTCTTATAGCCCAGCTTCTCTATCAGTGGCACATACGTTTGGGTGAGCTCAGGACGCACGCAGAAGAAGTGATCCAGCCAAAAAATGCCTCCCGGCCTCAGAACTCTGTCGATGTCGAACAGAATGAACTCCATCGTCTCTGTTGGAATCCAGTTGCTGAGCACATGCATCGAATGCACGATGTCTAGAGTGTTATCAAAGAAGGGAAATCGATGCGAGATCGACATATACATCGGAACCATCCCCCTCAGCGCTATCATGTTGTTGAACGGCCCGTCGAAATTCATAGTTGTAGTCACGATCGTCACGTCGTACTCTTTCATCCTGACCGCAAAGCTTGCCGTGCCTCCTCCGATGTCCAGGCCTATCCGGATAGTTCCGTTCTTCAGGCCCAACACCTCGTCGATGCTGAAGTCAGCGCGGCCTCGACCTTCCACCCATCGGCTTTTCTCCCTCCCATCGAGCTCGAAGCAATCAAGACAATCCGCGAAAATGTGGTGATTCTTGCGGTCGTTCAGGCACTCGAAGCTCTTGCAGCTGTAGGCGGTCCAGTGGATGTTGTGATTGGGTGGAATCGTCCATAAGCATTCTGAATATGGGTATGGCTCCGTGAAGTTGATTGGACTTCTGGAAAAACACCTCCTGCGAGGGAGAGGCTCGCAACCGTGCAGAAGCAGCCTCTGCGCTAGCTCCTGGTCGTCGGGGCACTCCCCCCCAACTTCGTACTCCATGTAACGCTGCAGATCATCGCTATTTAATGCACAGGCATGACCTACGGGATTGGTCATGGTATCCGATGCAAGGCCAGTACTCCATCCAAGCGGAAGCTTTCTTGTGGCAATGTATTCCTGAAGTTCCCGAATCAGGCCACTTTTCGTCCACCTTGACCATGCCATCCATGGGTCATCGTTCCCATTTTCTGGGTTCTCTCGTTCCATCATCGCTTGCGTTGCTTCCCTGATGAGCTCCACAGCTTGCCCCAGTTCCTTGCTGAGACTGTCCGACTGCTCCACAGACAGTTTCAACTCCTTTTCGACGCCCTGTAGTGTTTGCTGAGTTCGCAACAGCTCTGATTGGGTGCTGTTTAGCTGAAACGCCAGGTCGCTTAAGGGCGAAGACAGTAGAACACGAGACGTAGGATAAGAATTTTGCGTAAGACTTTTCTGGCATGAGTCACCACGCGAAAGGAAAAAGAAAGTGATAAGGTTCGTACTGACAACAACAAGGAAAATAGCAAATTTATCAGGAACCCGCCTGAGCCTTGCTGCTTCTATGGCTTTCTTGGTCTCCTCGTAGCCCATCGTTGTTCGTATCACGGGGCTGGATCAGAGCCTTTGCAAGTCTACCAGCGCTCTATCGTAGCCTAGGGCACGAGTTAGGCTGGGAGTTGGGAGCGGAAACCATACGGAGTGTGGATCTAGATTCTGGAACTACTCTAGGGGGCAGCCGAGCGCATATCCGCGAAGAGCATGAAGGCGTCTGCGTGTTCTGTTCTCAGAGCGAAGCAGCCAGAGAGAGATTGCGAGCTCATCGATAGAGCAGAGACAGAGGGCTGAAGTTTCAGCAGGAGGAGAGAAAGCTCAAGCGTAAGCAAGTAAAGGCACCGACGCGAGGAGGAAATTTGAGGTGGAAAAGCTCGTTACAGGGGCAAGAATGTACACCAATGGTCATATCAAATAATCTGAAGAGGAAGCAGCACCGGGCAAAACGAGAAGAAGAAGAAGAAGCTGAAGATCGAATTTCCAACGCGATCAGGGAGTTACAAGAACGCAGGAAGAACCGACGACAAGATGGTGTGAGGGAAGCATGTAGAGCTGGTAAATATAATTGAAGAATTGTGTAGAATTTGGCAATGACGGAAGACTAAACAATTAATTTCACGATCCCAAGGGGGAGAGAGCACGTTCGTCGAGGGATCCTCAAGCCACGATCTCCATAGCTACGATCAAGAAGAACGTAACGGTCCGGCCATAAATACCTTCCCCAGCTTGCTCCCAGATCCCCATATTTTGGCGATACAGGTTGTTCTTGGTGGCCATGCAACGTCCATGTGCCGCCATATTTGGCGGCACCCGCTATCTTAACCACAACTAGTGCTTCCGCCATCCACCACCTGCTCTCTCATATTCTCTCCTATATCTAAACGCCCACCATCTTCTTCTTTCTGTAGCTCAATTCTTCTAAGTTCTCCTTCTTCTTCTTGCCCTCCTCCTCCTTCTTCGAGATCCCTTGATCGGATTTTGAGATTGGTCCCATGGAAACGGCTGCCTCCTCAACAGCGCGCCCCGCCCAGACTTCGTTCCTCCCCAGTACCCCCCCGCACTGCCGAATATCGGCAAATACACCCACTGAACCTTGTCTCACGCGCCATTGTTGTACACGTCCAGCTGGCTGCAGGCAATTACAAGAGAGTGACACATTATGCTAAGTGGGTGTGAGCCTAATCTTTGCTAATTGGTCGCACATATCCGGCTTACACTACGTACCTCCAGCCATCCGACACTAGAAATGGTCGGTTGCAATCTTCACTCTCACCATAGAGGCTAGGACCTACAGTAATTAACATGAGAAAACGAAGAGAATATGTAAGCGTGAACAAAGGGCATTGCAGTTAAGGAAAAAAACTCTGACCTTCAATCAAACTGTAACATTTAGAACTTTTCGAGTACGGAATGTCTACTTTCCAATGATGCGGTCTCACTTATATAATTCACGACTAAACTACGTGTGAGGAATGACTTTTCTTAAGAACTTTGAAAACAGTGAAAACTTTTAGGACTTCTCACTAAACTCAAGATGGCCTTTGAAGTCAACATCTTACCTTTGGAGGTTCCTAGGTTTAATTCAAAGGTTGTTTTGAACACGTCGTGCACAAGTCTTCACTTTTACTATGGGATGTTCCCATCATTCTCTCATGTTTACTTAAATTCCCTTGACTATTTAAGTGTGATGGAAGAAAGAAGGTCAATATCACTTCATCACATGACATTCACATCCACTCAATTTGTGAGACAATGGGATTAGAGAGACTCCCCACACGATTGCCATGGGCGGAAGGGTTAGCATTGCAACTGCTCGACTCTCAGTGTGACATTATGTTCGCATGAAGTAGGCCATGATGCCTGAGAAGTATTATTGACTTCTGACAATGATTTTTAAGGCTATTTTGAGCCAATCACGCTCAGCTAAAGTCCACAGGCTAATCAAAATCTTTCGGCACTGCAATGCTAGGCTAGCAAGCCTTGAAACTGAGATGCTGGGAGCAGCATTTGCAACATTGATGTTTTAGTGAAACATTTAACGTGGGGCTTCTCATCTATCCTGCTAGTGGGGTTCTCTTAGCCCCACTAGCGTACTCGGGGGGTTTACTCATCATATGTAACCCTATCACGTGAGTTCAACAGAAGGATTTTTTTTATTTCTAAAATTTACAGTAATAAATATACATAAGGGACTATTTAAAATAGTTTTGGAAAAAAATTACAGATTTGTATAGACAAGGGATACATTTTATTAATGAAAATTTTTACACATAAGGGACTTTAAATATAGGCCTTGAACGCACGTGATATAGAGGGTTTATACATAGTGACCCCCCCGAGCTAGCGTATGTGGGGAGGCCCTCTTACATCCTTAAGTAGAGGTCAAAAGGAGTGGGCCTTGTAGAGCACACCTGACATTCACATCCACTCAATTAGTTAGGACAATGGGATTACATCCTCAAGTAGAGGATCACTCTAGTTGATCACCCATCTAAGGGCCTTTTGCAAGGGTGGATATTTGTTATGACATTGTGATTCCCAATCTAAGTACACATTATCAAAAAATACCATAATATGGACTAACGCTATAGTACATATTGAAGTTCATGGCACTTAATTGAAAAAAATGACCTTACAATTCAAATTAAACAAGAAAAATGGGCAAAGGATCGAGAAAGACAATGATCTAGCTCCTTATTGTAAAGAATAAATAATGATGAACATACTACAAGGTTGCCATTTGTATAACACTCTTCCTTGAGTTCAACGACAAAAGAGCCAAAGTAAATAAAGATTACTTTTTTGGTGATAGTTCTTCCACGTGCATGGTGTATCAACTTTGGAAAGTTTCAAGTAAATTTTGAGTAGATTGTAAACGTCTACATTTTCCAATGAACTTGTTTAGAACCTTATGTATTGCAATAGACAAAAGTATGCAACATTGGAGATAAATAATGCTTTAACATTATTTTGTGAATGAAGGTGAAAACCTATATTGTGGATACCACTATAAGGAATTGGCCACTTTTTGATGCAATTTTCGACCAAAAATACACTCTCTTTTTTTTGTTACAGAGGCTGAGTGTCGGTATTTTCCATGATATATCTATAAGAAAAATCCATTGATGTTTATGTCTAAATTTCCATCGGGCCCAAATAGTTCTAGCATCAAGATATAGCCGTTCGGCACCCGATGGAAATACCGATGCTATGGGCTTTTTTTTTTAATGGTGGGATAGAATGGGGGTGAACACGGGCCCAAATAGTTCTAGCATTAAGATATAGCCGTTGGAAATACCGACACTGTGGCTTTTTTTTATAGTTATAGCATTAAGATATAGCCGATGGAAATACCGACACTGTGGCTTTTTTTTTTTTTTAATGGTGGGACAGAATGGGGCTTGTTCAGCCCCATTTTGTCCCACTATATATATTTTAGGGCCATTGCATGATTACGTGTAGCCATTTTTTGTGAAGTTTAAGGAATATATTGCATATGGATAACTTGCTCGATTTGTAAATTATGTATTTCTCAATGGAATTTGACAAACTTGGTGTCTAAATTAATCTACACATTCTGAACTTAATTGAAGATAAAAAAATTACACAATTGGCATCATGATGAGATCATAAAACATTAGGGGAGAATTGGGGTCTCAAAAGAGCCTCATAAGAAATGGATTAGGGAATGCTTAACGGGTCCCAAAGAGGCCTAACCAGCCCAACCTAGGTGGGTTAAGCCCACATTTGAGCCCACCTCTCCCCCTATCAATGAGGGGAGGGCGCCACTTTTTAAAATTTGAATTTCAAATTTCGAATCTCCCTCCCTCCCTCTCTCTCTCTCTCTCTCCCTCCCTCCCTCCCTCCCTCCCTCCCTCCTCCTCCTCCCTCTCCCTCTCCCTCTCCCTCCCTCCCCCTCCCTCCTCCTCTCCCCTCCTCCGTCTTGCTCCTCCTCCTCCCTCCTCCCTCTCCCCTCCTCCTCCTTCTGGTTCCTCCTCCTCCTTCCTCTCCCCTCCTTCTCTAGCCGCCCAAGATCCCTCTCCTCTGCTCCTCCCTCCTACAGAATCTCTCCCCTCCTCCTCCCTCTTGTAGCATCTCTCCCCTCCTCCTCCCTTCTACAATAGCTCCTTTTCTCCCTTCTACACCTGTCGCCCTCCTCTTCTCCTCCTCTTCCTCTTGCCCTCATCTGCTTCTCCTCCTCCCTTTTCCTTGCTACTCTCTCCCTCTCACTACTCCATCTTTGCCAGCTCTCCCCTACATTTTAGCCTGCATCACTGATACCTCTCTTTAAGTACTCATGGCACCATTCAAGGACATAACCAACAAGTACCATGTGAACCTACAACTGGAGGCAGAATATGCAAGCACACGTTCTTTAGGATATAGTAGAACTCCTTAAAGTGTGCTCCACAGTCTTCGATTGCAAGGGAAGAAGCATCTTGACCTTTGGGTGGATGGAAACTTGTATCCTTTAGACCTTGCCACCTTAAAGAGTCCTCCTTTTCATACAGTGCATGATGTTGTTCGGTTTGTTGGCAAGGGACATGCTGGATTGCTCGGTTATTACAATCGATTGAACCATTCTCAGACATTGGCTATGCAAGCAAGCGAGGTGCAGAGAGCCCAAGCAGAAGAACTTGCAATGCATAATAGTATGCAGGATCTCCAATTGCAAAACAAAGAACTCAGTGACAAAGCACATGCACTGGACTTGGAGCGATATGAATTGGAAGAATCAATCCAGAAGCTTGCTGAAAGCAAACAAGATTTGGAAAGGTCTATCTATGGCCAAGTTCAACGTGCTGTGGAGAAGGAATGAGAGAAGTCGATAGAACGAGTACAAAAGTTGAAGGGAACACCTTTGGGACTGAAGGAGAGGAAAAGACAATTGCAATCTATGGATGCATTGTCAACCAATAGTGGTGCCCAAAAGAGGAGAATACGGGCTCCAAGGTTAGTTTCCCAAATTTTCGATGAAATTTCTTACACCAAAATATTTGTGGTGTTGCATTCTTTCCACTAAGACTCATTTGTACTCTACTTTAGGAATTTCATGGAGGATGTGATGGGAACAATGGAAATGGATGATAGTGATCCTTCATATGTTCTAAGAAGTTTAATAAATCCAAGTGATGTCATGGAAGTGTTGAAGGACCCTAGATAAAAAGGGCTATGTAAACAAGTTTCTAGAGAGGTAATGAAGGATTTCAAGGGCCTTGTCCAAGCAAAGGAAGTGCTTGGAGCTTGTGCTGCTACTGGTGTAAGTCGTGAAGCTTACAACTCTATTTTTAAAATTTTCAGGTCTGCTATGGAGGAAAAGTATAAGATATCTACAATGCCATTGCCAACACCGTGGTCTGTAAGGCTTGCACATCAAGAAACAAACCAATGTGCTAGAGAAAAGCTTGGAGGATACCATTGTGTAAGTGGCACAATGACTTAGAAGAGTAAAAAGAAATCTGGCATCCAAATGTTTGAGATGAATGCTTTCAATAATGTTTACATGGATGTAGAGAATTTGCAAAGAGCCATGGTCAAATTCTATGGGATGAGAGAAGAAGGTAAGAAAAATTCCCTTTTCACATTCAACTTTATTTCTTCTGATTTCTATATCCTTACTGAATTTCTCTTTCATTGTACAGATGGCAAGCTAGTATTTGTTATAAAAATGGATGAAGCTCAGTTGGTTAAAGAGCACAAGCTAGAGAGGTTGAGCATTTATATTATGAACGACGCCATGCATTTTGCTCAAGGGGATGAGGAAGTTGAGCAGGGTTTCTCAGTCCAATCTGAGAAGGACATATGGTGGCTTGCAGCCGTTGAGACCCCAAAGGAGTGCCACGAGACATTGAAGTGGGTTTTGGAGAGAACCGGCATCCCGTCGATTATTCGAAGACAAGAGGCAAGGCAAACATTAATTGTGGATGGGCATGAAATGTTTCAAGTTGAATGGCATCTAGCTGGTGATTTGAAGACCCTCAAGTGCTTGTATGGTTGTGATACAGGTGCAGATGCAAAATGGACATGCTTGTATTGCACCCACTCTCAGAAGATGCAAAAGGGAAGCCTACAGTGGAAAATGGCATCCTTTCTTGCAACCCAAGTGCAGCCCCTAATCGTCACAAAAAGGATCCTAAGTGGGACCCCATTCTACCAATTCCATTAGAGTGGGTACACGTGTGTACTTTGCATGCTGAACTGCGTATACTTGATAAGTTACTCTATCTCCATCTAGTTTATGCTTGGAATTTGAGGCCATAGCAAGTATCTGCACAATATATTACAAAAGCTAAAGAACTACTCTCACTAATGGGACTTCACAGAGGCAATGTGAAGCTTAAGCAGGACAAGAAACAATCAGGAAAGACACAAAATCTTCCTGCTAAAGTGTCCATGGGTGGAGGAAAGGCAAGGAGGTTCTTGTCCAACCACCATGCTAATAAAGAAAAACATACAAGACCCTTCATGCCCTTCATGCATACTATAGGACTCCTATAAGATTAGTCCATGTCTAGAACTCAACTAGATATTTGGGGTGGGGGTGGGGGCTTGTATTTAAAAAAATAAGGAAATTTTGTGTGTATGTGTGTTTAGATCAAAAAGTGCCATCAATAATTGAGCCATACAATTAATTCCATCAATTGGATAAAAAGTTAAAAAAGAAAAACATGTAATGAAAAAATATTTCAGACATCTAATTTGAAAAATGCAACTACACTTTGCAAAAATTTCAATCAAAATTAAGAATTTTTAATAATATTGAGTTTGACAAAGATAATATTGAAAAAAGATGTCGAATCCTCAAGCAGTCCAGGTTCCAAGGTTGCCACCATCCAAACAAACTAGGTGTTAGGACATCATAGTTATTGTTACGTTTGGGTAGATAGGTAATGCATGTTTTCCCTGGCTTGTTATCACTTTACCTAGGAATATAGACAACTATATGGATTCTTAGATAATTTAAAAAATAATTTAGCCACAAGTGAAGTTTAAGTCGCAATTGGAGTAAAGAGCGAATGAGTGCATGGGTTAAGATTTCATGGGATACATAAAAGAATAATTCATAGTTAGGAATGTGTGTGTGTGTGTAAAGAAATAAGTGTTGGTGTGTGTGATGGGTTAAGATTTCATGGAATACATAAAAGAATAATTCATAGTTAGGAAAGTATTCATGTGTGTGTGTGTGTGTGTAAAGAAATAAGTATCGGTGTGTGTGAGATACATTAACTAATCAAATTTATTTTGTGTGTGTCTGTGTGTGTCTATGTGTGGCCCACTCCCAACCTAGAGGGTAAGACCACATGATGGGGAGTAAGCCCACCATGTGGAACTTACTCCCCACCTACTGATAATAAGTGAATAAAAGTGGATTTGTATGATAAGTGTCAAAATGAAAAAATGATGCCAATAGTACATGCGTAAACCACTTTTGCAATAAGTGTCAAAATGAAAAAATGATGCCAATAGTACATGCGTAAACCACTTTTGCAAAATAGATATTAAAGTCAGTAAAAAATAAGGTGGATCACAACATGACTAGGGATTATCCATGCTAAAGAATTATCCAATGGCTGTGAATTAATTATACAACACTAGCCCAACCAAAGGCTAGTTGGGAAATCAAAGTGTGTGTTTAGATTAAAAAGTACCATCAATAATTGAGCCATACAATTAATTCCATCAATTGGATAAAAAGTTAAAAAAGAGAAACATATAAGGAAAAAATGTTTGAGACATCTAAATTGAAAATTACAACTAATGTTTGCAAAAAATTTGATAAAAATTAAGAATTTTTAATAATATTGAGTTTGACAAACATAACATTGAAAAACGATGTCGAATCCTTAGGCAACAGTCTAAGTTTTGAGGTCAGGGTCCACTTACCTGCCACCATCCAAACAAACTAGGTGTTAGAACATCATAGTTACATTTGGGTAGACATGTAATGCCTATTTTCCCCGGCTTGTTATCGCTTTACCTAGGAATATAGACAACCATATGGATTCTTAGATAATTAAAAAAACAATTTAGCCACAAGTGAAGTTTAAGTCACAAGTGGAGTAAGCAATGAAGGAGTGCATGGGTTAAGAAGGGATTAGAGGAGGTATGGGATGATTAGTGGGCTTGGTATGTGGGGTGGTTAAAAAGAAAGTGTAAAGGGAAGATTTCACTGGGGTACAAAGAAGAATAATTCATAGTTAGGAAAGTATTCATGTGTGTGTGTGTGTGTGTAAAGAAATAAGTGTCTATGTGTGTGAGATACATTTACTAATCAAATTTATTTTGTGGGGGGGGAGGGTGAAAATTAATACACACATTTTGGTTCTCCATACCTTATTCATTCATTATAAGGGTTAATTTGCATTAAAATAAGATAAAAATAGAAAAAGGTTTAAGGTTTAAAAAGAAAAAGTGTGGGTGATGGAACATAAGAATTTTATTTTATTCTAATTGAAAAAAAGTAGGGGGGCAAACAAATAGGTCAAGCTATCATACCAAGAGCACATCAGAAGGGTAAATTTTATTATCAGCAACACAATTGAACCACCATCTGTTGAGAGGTTCCAAAGCAAGGGGGGTTAAGTGCCACAAGGATAATGTGTGTATGTGAGTGTGGTTGTGTAGTCAATGTAGTATAGGAGTACTCCATACTCTGTGTGTGTCTGTGTGTGTGTGTGTGTGTGTGTGTGTGGCCCACCCCAACCTAGAGGTAAGACCACATGGTGGGGAGAAAGCCCACCATGTGAAACTTACTCCCCACCTAATAGTAAATGCCTGACAAATGGATCTCTATGTGATAAGTGTCAAAAGTGATATAAAGTGATGCCATTAGTAGCTGCATAATCTAGTTTTTGGAACCAATGTTTCTGCACATAAAAAGTAATGATTAGTAAACAAAGGAAAGGGGCTCAAAAACATTTTCAATGACAAACCTTTAGCTATGCTAAAATTATTCTATGATTATGAATTAATTGTATGTTACTAACCCGGCCAAAGGCTAGTTGGGAGATCAATGTGTGTTTTTAGATTTAATAATCCCATTAATAAATGAACCATACAATTAATTCAATCATTTGGAAAATGATAAAAAGCAATGGATTGAAATTTTTAAGAAAACTAAATTTAAGTAACCTTTGATAATATTGCAATCCAAAAATTTGGTAAGGAATGCAAGAGGATTGGGCATTGAATTTTTCTTTATATTGAATTTTTAGACTTTAAGCAAAGAATTAGTACAAAACTGTCGAATCCATCAGGTAGTCTAGGCTCCAAGGTCAAGGTCCACTTACTTGCCAGCATCCAAACCAACCAGTTGTTGTTAGAACAATCAAGTTGAATTTGGGTAGACAGGCAATGCATGTATCCTCTGGCTTGTTATCGCTTTACCAAAGGGCATGAACACACCTTTCGAAATTCTAAAAAAATAAGCTTTAAAGGAATGTAAGAAAATAACAGGGGTTTACATTCTAAATAATTACGAGAAAGTGAAAAAACATCCTAAGGGGGGTAATCCTCCACGTCCCAAAGTGGTAATTAAGGGCCATCTAATTTAATTGAATCAAAGCATAGGGGGGTAATCCACTCCCATGAAAGTTTTATTTAAGGAAAAAATTAAAGTAGAGAGGTTTAAAAATAGAAGCCTTCATTACAAAGAGAATCCACAAGGGGTACCCTTCATTAATATTGGGGGGTAATTCACACCCATGGGAAATCACCAACAAAATTAAAACCCATGTTTAAAAGTGTCTAAGAAATATGGGTGTTAGTAAGAAAAAAAGAAACCACGGTTCTTTCCACACAAATAAGAATAATAGAAAATTTTAACAAAAGGATATTCTACGTCCATATTTTTATTAAAAAAACATAAGAAGGTCATAAAGGGACATAAAAAAGAATAAAGAAAAAATAGCTAAGTAAAGAATTACTTGGAACAGTTCTGAATGATCAAACAAGTTTGAACATCACGACTTAGTTAAGGAAAAAAATCCTCAAGGAAAGGGCTATAAAATTAATGAAAGAAAAAAGTGGGAGAGATGTTATATATATATATATATTCATAAAAACCTGTGTATGTATAAACAAATATGTCTCTGTAACCAAAGTCATTGAAAAATTACATCCAATGACGAGTCACAACATGATGACTCTAAAGGGAAGTATGATGATGAGGCACAATACAATGACTCTTATGGATTCACTGGAAACATTAATGCCAAAAGCAACATGCTTGAATTTTCCCCACTTGGTTTATCCATAATGGATAGAATGAGACATAGGAGCACAAGATCCAACTCCAAAGTAAGGTATCCTTTAGGATAATTCCTATGGAGGAAGATGATCCTACTGAGAAAGTAATTTTTGATTAGTAGATTCATAGATATCACTCTATCAGAGCATATATGGATGATAGAGCTTCAAAGCTATGCTATGAGTATATACTCTTAGGTGATTCCAATCATCTACATTGGTAATGACATAAGACAAGCTTCCTATTATACCCAAAATCTTTTCAGATATATTTTCTAAAATTGAATACAATAGCTAAAGGATTGAAAAGATTGTACGAAGGTTTCTCAATGGTGGCTCTCCTAGAACTTTGTTCATTATAGCCGATCTATTAAAGGTTGTCTATAATCCTCTCCTCTATGTTAACTGGTGGGCACCATGATCCCCTCCCTACGAGGGGACATGGTGACCCTTGTAGGGTGTGGACTTGTGTGCGGGTGGATGGTTGGGCACATGTGCCACACACACATGTATACTTTTCCAACGATGAATTATTATTTTATGTACACCTCGTGAAATCTCCCCTTAATACTCTTTTTTTAACCACCCCACACACCAAGCACACTAATCCTCTCATCCCTCCACTAACCCCTTCTCAACCCATGCTCTCATTTGCTCCTTACTCCACTTGTGACTTAAACATTTTTAAATTATCTAAGAATCCATATGGTTGTCTATATTCCTAGTAAAGCGATAACAAGCCAGGGAAAATAGGCATTACCTATCTACCCAAACATAACTATGTTGTTCTAACACCTAGTTTGTTTAGATGGTGGTAGACCCTGACCTTGGAACCTGGACAAAAACCTGAGGATTTGACATCTTTTGTCAATATTGTGTTTGTCAAACTCAATATATTAAAATTTCTTAATTTTCATGAAAAATTTTACACTCTAGTTGTTCCCCATTTTTTTACTTTTTAGGCAATTGATGGAATTAATGGTATTGCTTAATTATTAATGGGACTTTTAATCTAAACACACACTTTGATTCTCAACTAGCCTTTGGTTGGGCTAGTGCCATACAGTGGATTCACATCCATTGGATAATTCTTTAGCATGGATAATCCCTAGTCATTTTGTGATGCACCTTACTTTCTACTAATTTTTGTATCTATTTTGCATAAGTGGTTTACGCCTTTACTATTGGCATCATTTTTTCATTTTGACACTTATCATATAAACCCACTTTTATTCACTTATTATCAGTAGGTGGGGAGTAAGTTCCACATGGTGGGCTTACTCCCCACCATGTGGTCTTACCCTCTGGGTTGGGGGTAGCCCACACACACACACACACAATAATTTTGATTAGTAAATGTATCTCACACACATAGACACTTATTTCTTTACACACACACACATGTATACTTTCCCAACAATGAATTATTATTTTATGTACACCTCGTGAAATCTCCCCTTTATACTTTTTTTAAAACCACCCCACACACATAGCACAAACATAGCACACTAATCCTCCCCTACCTTCACTAATTCCTTCTACCCATGCTCTCATTCGCTCCTTACTCCATTGTGCTTTTTACCCCAAAAAATAAAGAGAGAGAGAGAGAGAGAGAGAGAGAGAGAGAGAGAGAGAGAGAGAAACAGAGAGTATGTATGTATGTATGTATGTATGCATATATGTATGTATGTATGTGTGTGTGTATGTGTATATATATATATATATATATATATATGTATATATATGTATATGTATATATATATATGTATATATTATATATATACATACATACATACATGCATACATATATATATATATATATATACAACACCTAGTTTGTTTGGATGGTGGTAGTAGGGTAAGTGGACCTTGACCTTGGAACCTGGACTGCTGCCTGAGGATTTTTTAGAATGACCCATCATGTTTTTTATTAATATGTGTGTAAATTAAAGGAATGGTAATGACATGAACAAGTCATGTTCATATTGACTCTAGGAGTTCTTTTTGGAATTGAGTAGAACCCACTTCATTAACCATTGGCATTTGTCTTAATACATCCGCTATCACCTTAAACTTCCCTTTTGATATGTTAATTGAATATCAAATTCTTGCCACACACACACACACACACACAAAGAGAGAGAGAGAGAGAGAGAGAGAGAGAATGAAGAACAGGACATGAAAAAGAGCTTTTATCTTTCACAGTCCTCTAGGTGACCTCCCACAGCTTGTTAATTTTACTTTTGTTTTGAGCTTCAACTGGGGCGATGATTCTCTCAATTCTATATATTTCATTCACACAATAGCATTGAGTACTCAATTGATTATCTCAAGTCTTTAAAACTCAAGTATTAAAGCACTTGAAACCTTAAAGCTCTAGTTTGGCTACTTAATGGAAGGGGTTAGTGGAGGTATGGGAGGATGAGTGCTCTGTGTGTGTGTGTGTGTGTGTGTGTGTGTAGAGAGAGATACACACACACACATGTGCGTGCATACACCCCCCCGCACACACACGTAAACCATTTGTATGTGGTCGTCGTGTAAAATAAAGCGTGCACACACAAACGCACATGCACACACATACAGAGCTTTATATATAATATATATATATATATATATATATATATATATATAACACCTAGTTTGTTTGGATGGTGGCAGGTAAGTGGACATTGACCTTGGAACTTAGACTGCTTGTGGATTTTTAAAGAATGGCTCATCATGTTTTTTATTAACATCTGTGTAAATTAAAGGAATGCTAATGACGTGAACAAGTCATGTTCATACTAACTCTAAGAACTCTTTGTGGAATTGAGTAGAACCCACTTCATTAACCATTGGCATTTGGCTTAAGAAATCTTCTACCACCTTAAACTTCCCTTTTGACATGTTAATAAAATATCAAATTCTACACACACACACACAAACAAACAATTGTATCTACATGATATTGACTGGCTAGACTATCATTGCTAAACCTAGACATTTTTTCATCTCTTCATGGTTTACATCTAGCAGAGAATTATATCTTTGAAAGATAGAGGTGGACATCACAAATAAGTTATATACATTAAAATAGGGTTTGTGGCCCATACTTTACTTGCCACAATAACATTTCACAACATAATTTTAGCCAACACTTAGGACTAGACCTTGTCGAACATTTTTTTAATGACTATATACCATTATGAACTCATGTTGGAACCTTTTTTCCATGCCTTCTACATAAAAAATTTCTTGCTCATATAATATGCTCTACATGGGCAAGGATCCCATTAATTCGTAGAGGAACAAGGCCCCTTATCTAAAACATATAGATGAAGACTAGCCTATGAGCATTTGAATGGGACATGCAATAATGCTCTTTCACGTATGAAAATCTACCCCTGCCTAGTTGATTTACATCCTAAAGCATGAGGTTATTCAAACAATGGCAAAGGGAGAAGATGAACTGAGTGAGTCCGTTGAAGACCTGTATAACACTATATAAAGACAAACAATACCATGGATGGCCATCTAGTCATAGTTCTTCACTAGCAAGAAAGATATGTGATATTGTAGAATCCTGAGCAAAGCTTAGCATGAAGAATACTAAGGGTAGCCCCAAAGAGTGAACAACCAGCAACTATGGTGCTAGTAGATACTATAGTACTCACGCACAAGGCAATTGCAGTGTTTTCAAGGACATGACAGCCACTGGGTTCGGTGATACGAACCACTCTCTATCATAAAATCTCAAACGATTGGCATCTACGTTGGCCAGTACTACTTACAAAAGTAAGCAAGCACTCAAAAGGTGATGATACATACCTAGCACTCTCCTCTACCACCGTGAAGAAAAGAATGACTATTGTAGAAAAGGAACCGTTAATCACCACATGTCCGTGATACTATAGAGGTTGGTGATTACATGCATAACAACTATCATTGGAGGGATGGAATTAAGCATGTCTATTGGAAATTCCAAACTTATTTGCCACCCATCATACTTTGGTCTGCTACTAGTAGGTGTGTGAAAAAAGATGTGATAATGACTTGGACAGAGTTACCTTCACCAAAAAAATGTATAAGTTGAAGGTTATAGCCTCGACATATGTTAGTGCTTTTTTTGACCCAATGCACACACACACACTTAGGGGATGGAGAAGGGAGGATAGCCCTCATCTATTGCCATCCATAACATTTATCCAACCTTTTTCTTGTTTGTCCAAATTAAACAGGACCATACTTGGCACGGTGATCTTCTAAAAATGGGATATATTGATCCCCTTCCGACCCCTTCCATTGGAATCCAAGGATTTTTATCCATCATTTCTAGCAAGGAAATTCATAAATTCATCCAAGAACATGACAATGGTTTACTTTCTATAGATCCGAAGAACCAGCAACTATTGTTGATCTAGCTAAGTATTTCAAATTGGTGCCACATTTGGGAACTTTCTGTGAAATCTTTTGACAATGCCCTTTCCACTATTCAAAGACTATCAAAAGTTATTGGAAAAATAATTTCCAACGATGAAACACAATACAAGGAGTATAAAAGAAAATATGATGGGGTGATCAAAGCTTTTTACCACTACCACAATGCAGAATATGTTTTGGATAGTAATCGAGGAAGGAAGCGTAACGCCATTATTACACCTTTCTCCACAAAATTACACTCTCTTATCCCATTTGATACTTTATCTCAGGAAGAGAGAAATGTCCTTACACAGGACTTTCTTGCACCAGACACTTTGGCTCTTAATATCAAGGATATTTCAGTTAGGGCCCCTTATCCAAAGAAGAATACTAGAAGGGACATTTGCACACCAGGTAGACCATAAGTTGTGGTCGCTTAGTGACTTGAGCATTGCAGCACCCATCACATTTGAAATGTGGGTAGTTTTAGTAGGGATTACTGAGAATGTTGATACTATTAAAAAAGAATATAAGAACATGGCTTTTGAAGGAAGACCAGCACATACTAATAACATTATCTTACCGAAACTCTTTGCACTAAATGATATGGAAGAATCTTTTTGCACATCAAAACAAGGGATTTTTTGTAGCCACAAAACTTTACTACCTCCAAAAAAGGTACTTGATGTTTGGAATTATATGCGACCCTACTTAAAATGCAGTTGTAACAATATAGGGTTACAATTCCCAAACAAGGTTATGTGGGTTGACCATGTTGTATGGTACATATCAATCATATACACCTATTTATGCATGGCAACACCCTTACAGTCAAAATATATGCCTTTATATAATGGTACTCATCTTTTCTTTAGTTCTCAGTTAAGCAAGCTATGATTTTTTCCTGCTACCGGGAATTGGTCAATGAAGGTGTAAAAGCTACAGTAAATGATCCAGACACTGATCCATTTCAAGGACTTAATGGCAAAGGGATTAACTTTTCAATCAGGTCTCTCAGCCCAAAATGGGCTAGAGTTATGGATGAAAGGCAACTAGAAGTTCTAGGGGTGGTGGCAACTCAACACGTGGTGGGAGACATGGTAGCATACCAAGAAGAGGAGGCTACTGGTCCCATATGGGTAGAGGTAGAGGGCAACATTCAATCGACGCCTATGGCTTTAATAAGGGCAGTGATATTGGAAGAAGACAGGAAACTTTTGATTTCTTTATTGGTGGATCGTCTGTGATGGATAGCTCAAGATGTGGTAACACAAGATATGATACATAGGAGGGAAATAAAAACTCTTCAAGAATATATATTGTAGAGGAAGGCGATCCTACTAAAAAGATTCTTTTTTGATACAAGTTCACAGATGTATCTCTTTTTTAGCTCACGGAAGGAAGATGTTGGAAAGTACTAGAGAGAGTAACTTTTCACACTTCATCCATGTTCTTTTTGATAACCCACTACTTGGGACATAATTTTGAGAGACTTTCTTCTAAATGCCTGTGATTTATGCAAAGTGATAGTGGAAAGTACTATCTTTGATGAGATCTTGTTTACATGGAAACTCCACAAAAATCTACTAGGATACATTTATTCTCCAAAAGAGACCTTTTGTAATAATGAAGAGTTGCAATGCTCATGCCATAAATTTGAAAATTTTATCGATAATAAATGGGGTCATGTGGTTACTTGTGATTTAAGTATAACCGTTAAGACGTGAGATCATAAAGGGATTAAACCACATACTAGTTAAAAGACCTTGTGTATGTGATGCTCATAAAGCTCTTGAACAAGCTTGGAAAAAATTGTGCCACATACTTGGCATATCCCTACATGCTACATTACAAATTTTCAGAGAATACTCTTACGATTGTTGGCTCTGGAACCATTATAGAAAGTTACCCAACCATAAGAGATTTATGAAAGATGTATGGGGTGATAAAAATTTTTGGGAAAATTTAAGAACTCTCAAGGAACATTTTTTCATGCATGGGATCGACAAAGCTTCTAATAACTTGGCATTGGTTGAAAATTTGCCCATGACTCGGCCTATAGGAGACTTAATGATGGAGATTTTAAAACAATAAATACATTGAGCTTAGAAATTAAAATAGAATCTGAGCTCCAATCATTTTCTATCACCTTTATCACCAAACTACCATTTATTATGGGTATATACAAGGCCCATAAAAACACTTTTAGATGGATTACCAATGTTGCTGGATGCACATATGATGAAGTTGGACTTATCAATATGTGCTTACTAAAAACATGCATCTCACAACTTAAAAATAAATGTGCTAAAACTCAACATGAGCTCTTTCTCAGAAGTGGAGTTAAATGTTCTTGTTGGTGGGGGATTGAATCTTTTTATGACTGCACTGAAAATCTTCCTAACAAAATATTTAGTATTTTTTTCGCCGACATAGCACAATGTTATGAAACCATTCCTCTAGAAGGAGAAAATGGAAAAGGACAAGTTAGAACAAGAACCCTTAATTGTGGGACTACAAGCTTCAATGCATAGCTCCACTTGTCATTGATGTCACAACATCACAAGATATCTTTAATAGCACAAATAGTGTCCACTGTGGATGGTGGTGCATCCAGTGGCACTTCAATGTTTGAGTCACAAGTATCCAGATGCTCCATGGTGTGAATTTACGCAAATTTTATTAGATCCTCAGTATTGATCAAAGTGCCAGGGAAATCACCCTTCAGAAATTTGTACATAATGCCTTAGGCTATTGCATCCATTATTAGAAAAGTATCTAAACAGTTTATGGATAAAATAAGAAGCCTGCTCACGATTGTTACAAATGTAAATGATAGGCATAATTTGAGAGCATATACCCATATAGCATAGTTTTGATGGTCTATTATTGTCCATTTTGATACCCATATACCCCATATAGCATAGTTTTGATGGTCTATTACTGTCCAATTTGGTGCTAGGAAATTTAACATTCGTCCCTACTATGCAACCATTCTCTAGTTGGCAAAATGTTGTGGTGTCAGCAATAATCTCCACAAAATCAAGAGGGTAAATACAATAATCATCATGGGAACAAAACCTGATAGGGTTAGGTATATTGACCATGCAAATGTCATCGATATATCTAAAGGGATATTGAAACCATTTTAGAATATCCCATCTATCTTGTCTAGCCAGATTAATGTAGAATTTTTACTCAAAGTAAAATAGGTATAGATTGCACCAAATGGGTGAGCATGATAAGCCCATAGGAATTCCCATCTTTTGTCTCCATGTCATGTTGTTAAGTTGTACGTACATGTTCGAGATAATCCATGAATTAATTGTAATAATAGTTTCCATATCATAGTTCAGATCAAGTTCATTTGTAATAATAGTTTCCATATCATAGTTTAGATCAAGTTCATTCATTAAGGTCCAAATTCCTTCAATGGGATAAAGGGGCTTCTTTCTAAAAGAGATGAATTTGAAATTACTATCCTTGAATGCCATAGTTATTACTTTCCTCATGATGTTAAGTAATGGATGCAGGTGAGTGGAGCTCCTTCAAAATCATTTGGTATTTATAAATTAGCAAATTGCGTGTTTTTTTCATAGAACCCTCCTTGTAAAGATTATCTGTCACGTACTATCTTGACTAATAAGTCTAAGATGGATATTGTTTGTCTTGTAACACACACACACACACACACACACACACACACACACACACACACACACACACACACACACACACATAGGAAAAGGACACGAATCTTTCACGGCCCTCTAGGTGACCTCCCATAGCTTGACATTATTTTTACTTTTGTTTTGAGCTTCAACTAGGGCGAGACTCTCTCAATTCTGTATATTTCATTCACACAGCTATGTATTGAAAATGTTGTTAGCCATCTACTTCATAAATCCAACAACTTGCAGCTCATTGAATGAAAAGGATGCCCAAGCAATATGCTATTTGATTGGTCTATCTAATATTAGAAGCATTTTCTAGTTTGATTGAGGCCATGTCAGAAGTGGGAGATAAAATGCATGGTTCTTATTCCCCCTTTCCAAAAGAAAAATAACATCTGATATTATGTATGAAAAACCGTAGAAAGCTTGTGTAATGAAGGGGAAAAATATGCGAAGTCAGTGGGGCTAGCATTATTCTATTAAACTCAGATTTCAAGCCTTTAAAACTTAAAACACTTGAAAACTTAAAGCTGTAGTTTGGCTACTTCATGGAAGAACAACAAACCTTAGGATAGCCACTTCAATACTTTACATGATATGTAAAAGCATCAACAGCTACACCAAGACCATTGTAGAGGACTCATGCCATTGTGTGAGCCTCCCATCCATCCATCCATGAGCATGTGCATGGTGCTCTACTACTCAAGGTGCATGGCCTATATCTAACGGCACTTGAGTAGGCCCTGTCATTCTCATGTTTGAGCTCTCAAAGCTCATGCTCAAATATCAAATCTTTAATTCATCAAGGTGTGCCTTGCTACTAAGGTGTTGTTCAGTATTCAAAGCATCTTCACACAAGCACAACACGACATGTGTAACTTTAGCCAATTGCAAAGCCATCATGATTCACTCTAGTGGGTGCACACATGTGCAAGCACAAGCACACACACATGTGTAACTTTAGCCAACTACAAAGGCATTGTGATTCATTCAACTGGGTGCATGCGCACACATGCACACACACACACACACATAAGGCAAAGATGTGAGGATGGAAGTAAAAATGCCTCACTAAAAAGCATGAACACAAACACAAACTCATCTCCATCCAAAATCTAAACAAACATTGATGCTTAGATACCATTTTGAGAGTAGACAATCACAATAGGCTAACTATGTACACTATATTGCAAATGAAAAGACTATGAGAATATATATATCTTATCGCTGAGGGTTAGGCTTAGAGTTTCCTCATGTTTCCTTTTAGGGTCCACTCTAGACCTTATTATATGGTGCAATTTATACCATCCTCAACAACAATCACAGGGTGCTATCCTTTGTTGTGTAGATGGAGAGACAAGGACCATGAGGAGATCCAAAACGAGACAACCAAGGTTAATAAAACTAGCATTTGGAAGGACACAAGAACATGAATGGTATCGATGGCATTAGCGTAAATAGACACGTTTTAGGAATGGAGCCATCATGGTTGATGACCATTAGCAAGGTCAATAAAACTAGCATGTGGAAGTACACAAGAACACGGATGGTATCGATGTGGCAATTAGCAAAAGTAGAGACGTTTTAGGAATGCGGTCATCGTAGTTGATGATAATCAGCTCAAGTATGCTTTATTTGATTAAGCTTGGTGTATTTGTTTTTTGTAAATATATATGGTTTGATATATCAAGCAGTCTCCAATACCAAACTCTCTACAACTACAAAACTTTCTCAAAGGGAAACCAAATCAAAACATAGAAGAAAGGTGCTAATCACATTTGAATCAATTTAATTCAAGTTATTAGATTTTAGCAATTGTTGATAGAGAGTTTACATAAGACTTACCAACTAGAGAGTTTACTTATGCTTTACCAACTATAGAATTTTGCAATCATTTTGATAGAGCGTTTACATAAGCTTTAACAACTAGACTCAAGATATTTTTGAGTACCATGCAAAAAAAAACTCAAAACTTTGCTTAAACCCTATGCTTTTAGTGATTTTGTTATTATTAAATGGAGAAACAAATGGGGCAATGTATAAAAATCGAATTACATGAGGCACTATATAATATCCATTAGAATTTAGAACTTGATCCCCCCGTACAAATACCAAGATAATGCCTTTATTAACACGTTAATGAAGGTAATGTATGAATAATCTATCGAGCAAAATAGTTAATAAATAATGTCTTTGGGAATATGATAACATGCAAGTTGATATGCCACAACTTGTAGCATACCAAAAAATTAATGTGTTGACATTAGGATGCAAAGTTGCCTCTTCATAGAATGGTCGATTGATCGGGTCCTTAGGTTGTCCTTCAAATATGATAACATGAAGGCTAGTGTGCCCTTTGGAGCTCTGTTCATTTGCTTGTCTCTTTGACTGCTCCCTCGTGCACAAGAGCATGCTTCAACTGAGAGGCTTGGTTAGGTGAGAGAGCACAGATTTATGCTTCAAGAAGTGACGAAAGTGAAGTAGGAAAGAAGTGCGCGATGGAGACCCATAATATAACGAAACCTCGTGCCAGTAGTTGAGAGATGATGAGAGTACACAACTCTGGGATCAATTTAATGCGTTATAAAGGGAGTGCCACAAGGTAAGTGTGTGATGAGAATAGAGAGATGATTAATATTTTACAGAAGCCTTAATGATGAGAATAGACGGATGATTAATATTTTACAAAAATCTTAAGTAATAAGAGGCTTTGGTCTTGTCTTTGGTCGTATCCTCTTTGCTCTTTCATTTCCCTCCGGGTCTGTTTGGCCAACTCGTACACACAAACGCAAGATCACAAACACGAAGAAACAGAGCAGCAGCACCAGTAGAACCTTCGCCTCTCGCCCCTTCCTTGCCTTCGTCATGGGTGATCCCAGTAGCTCCTCCTCTTATTGCTCCCACTGGTAAGTTTCCCCTGCTTCAATTTTGCCTTCTCCTCCCTCTTTTTATACATCAAAATGTACCCTTTTCCTGCCCCGCCCCACTGCACCTTCTGTTGACCGGCTCAGCGCTTGTCGGTACCCTGTCTTGTCGAGCCATTTCTGGCTTGACTTGACCCTCCGACTCGTCATTGGAGTTCGGCGCTCTAACGTTGGAGAGTTCCTTTCCTATCGCTTTGTTGGAGGCTAATCACATCGCCCATCACCGTTTCCGAGTGGATCGCCCCACTGACGGTTTAACGAAGCGCATCCCTACGGTGCAATGTGTATCTAAATCTAATGATCATGTAGTTTGAGGCTTACCGATCGTACACAAAATGAGGTGCCCGGCATTTTATCCTTATGATTATTAATTAGATGCCCTTAATATTTTGGGCTGGAGATCTAATTCTTGATGATGATAAAAGTAGCCCTCAACCTACAACATTATAGTGTGGTTGCAACCCATAAGCTTTCTTTTTAATCGGCAAGGTTTCAATCTAAAGGCTTGAATAAAGAAAGCCTCAACTTCAATCGTTTTTCTCTTTCTTTTTTCGGCAAGATTTAAATCTAAAGTCTTGGATAAAGAAAGCCTCAACTTCAGTCATTATGAAGCTTTTTTCTTTTGATGTATAGATTCACTTGCAAGACTTTTTCCATTATGTACGCTAATTGGCTAATCAAGCTTTTTAAAGGTCGGTAACAATTTTGGCAGCATGGTGGGGGGTTGACTTGGTTTTTATCAATGTTAGCCAAAGAAGAGACATTGATGCATCTTAAGCAGTAGGTTCAAACATCCGGCTCTGAGGATATTGAATTGCCGAAGACATAAGGCAAAGTACAAAGGATTGATGCATTGTAAGACATATCTTCATGCTCAAAGAATGGCATTCCAGGTTGCAATTCTAATTGAATTTCTTACATGAAAAGAGTGGTCAATATAGGCAAGGCTTAGCTCTCTTGCCAAACAAATCATGTAAACAAAGGAGGTCCCCGGCGTTACGACCTACAACAAGGGGGTTGCAATAACTCCTTAAGGGGCACCCTTAAAAGCTATTACGCTTCCCAGTGATGAATGAAGCATGTCATTTGTAAGTGCACACATTTTCTACAGTAGGCTGTATTTATGGTTTTCCTGTGCCTACATTAACACTGAAATTGAATGGGTTAGACGTTTGATCTTTTTGGACTTCCTGGCAGCTGTAAATAATGTGAGGTATTAGGTTGGCAGTCTAATTACTAGCGTACTACACAGAGCTCAAAACATTGTCGATAATCTGTGCATATTGCAAAGCAGAAGTAACAAATAGCAAAGACTATGTGCAATCACATGAGACAGAAGGTTTGGTTCTTGAGGAGAAGAGGATCATCTATGCTGGGATTTGTAGGGTTACGTAAGCCTAGACTTGGTGCCATTACATTTGGGATCCGTCAGGCAGTCATGTGCGATGAGTTGAAGAACTTGATGGTGACTGTCCGTGCTCTATTTTCTAGAGAGGGAGAGGGTTGCCAGCTTATTGGGTGTCTGATGTGAGGGCCCATTAGCCTCAGAACGTTGAGCTGCAAATCTTGCCAAGGTTTTTAATTGGTAGTACAATATTTAGAATGATTGGGGGCCAACGTACTGAGGCATTGTAGCATAGATTCTAGATAGTCATTAACAGATTGAGTCCAATGCAAAGTCTTTGACTTTATCTTAAAAAAACGTGTGTTTTTTCAAAACACTTGAGAGGTAAGAACATTGTTACCATAACACTATTGTCATTTGCAATATTTTGTAAAATTTGCCCACAGCTCATCATTAATGCATGCCCTACAATGATACCAAAGTAACAATAGAGTTGTATAATCTTGAGATCAAAATTTTCAGCATCTAGTGCTTTCATGCATTTCCTTCTCCCAAACAGTTTCTAATGGGCTTATTAGGTATACCAATAGTGGGCCATTGAACTCCACGTTCCCATTGAAGCCGTCTTTAGATGCATGCAAGGTCCACAACATATCTTCGTACTTGCAATCTAATATTTTGACAAGGCCGAAGTATTGAAGCTCCTTGATAGATGTTGTTTGTAATCAAGGTCCTGCTTTGGTGTGATCTATTCTTTTGAAATCTAGCATTTATTGTTGGGTTGCATCATCATTTAAGTGTCTAGCAAGTTCAAGCCAAATATGGGGGGACACCAGAGAAAAGAAGCACAAGATGCTACTTGAAGGGCATGATAGGAAATTTACAGCAGCTTCTTTTTTTCAAATTATTTGACACTTTCGGGCATCAAAATAACACCAAGCCATATAGACTGCTAGATGCAAAATTTGGCGCAAAGGGTAATGCTGTATCAGAAACATCAGAAATTAAAAAAACATTAGGGCCATCATTTATAGTAGAAGAGGTGGTGAAAATGAATAATATAAGGATAATGGTGGTAAAAAGGAATACTATAAGGATAATGGGACTGTTAAATGATAAGGAGTTGCTCTTAAGTGCCATGGAGATCTTTGATGTTACTCAGGAGGAGAGAAACAACAGCTATGATGTGGGGCAATTTGAGTTTGAATCATGCACAAAAAGTCATCAATAAGCACACTCTCAGAAAAGAAAAAACTTTGAACAAGGGCTTTTTTTGCATACAGTTACATCCCAACTAGTGGTTTGCCTTATTTAGTTGGATGATTCATTGGTTAGCACACCGATGTGGCTAACTGGTTAGCCCCTAGTCAGTTAATCTTATTTGGTTAGCACACAAGTTGATAGCCTAGAATTTGGTGGTCAAAACCACTAACCCCCATGGTTTGGGTCAGAAAGTCATGGTTTAGGCTCATGGTTTGATGAACCATGATTTTGCTAAGCCATGGTTTGGGTACATAGATTTAGCAATTGATTGTTTTTCATGTGGAGCTGTGGTGCTTCAACTTTCCTGCATTAGGATGCTGGCGATTGCCGTGCCCTTCTTGAACCCATATGGTCGGGTTCCACAACCTCAGCCTCATCCATGTGCTCTGGCTGCTCCACATCGGGAATGGCTGTCAATGCATGTATGGGCCATGACACATGAAACACTGGATGCATGGTCCATGTCTTCGGCAACTGAAGCTTCATAGACGCATCATTGATGATCTAAAGTATTAGAAAGGGTCGAAAGCTTCGATGTGAAAGCTTAGGGAACTTCTTCCCAATCAGCTGGACGCACAGCCTCATGATGCGGGAAATCCACTGCGCTTCCTTGTCTCCAAACTTGCGTCTGTCGGCTTGAGAGTGGTATAACTCTTGAGCTTTGGTAATGCGGTCCTTGATGGTCTCCATGATCTATTCATGGGACTTCTGCTCCCATTAGAGGAGGGTTCTTGTAGAGGCTATAGTATCTGCTGAAGGAACTGCGTTGACTGTTGCTGTTAGAGCTGCGAATACTCTTGAAAATGCTCTGAGGCTAGCTTATACTGCTGCATTGACATGGGCTGCTGGAGATGCTTTCCAGACTGCTGCTTGAGGTGGAGTACTTTTGCTGGTGCTAATGGTGCTCTTGCTGTCCTAGATGCTCTTGTAATGAGGGGGAAAGGCCTTTCTATATAAGAATAAGGCTGCGAAAGGGCCGACTCAGTCTGTGGGCTGCAGACTGCCAGACTGGTGGCTGGTCCAATTGCACTGACAGGCTGTTGACCAGGCCACATTTCACCTGACTGGGCCTGCAGTGCTCTGATCAACCTTGATCTGCCACGTGGCAGTCGGGTACCTGCTGTACCTGTCCTACCTGCAGCGCATCCATGTGGAAATCCTGGAAAGGCTGCAGTACTGTACTGCCAACCTGCAGAGACTGGAGCTGACCTGTACTGCTGACATCAGCCATATGTCCCTACTCGTGTGGAGTTGATGATGTGTCCTAAATAGTGTACTTCCTCCAAAAAGAATTTCTCTTCTTGGCATTGATGTACAGCTTGTGTCCTTGAGAAGCTGAAGGACTTGTTGTGTGGGATTTTTGGAAAAAATCAGAATATCGTTGAGAAAGACAAAAACTGATTTACCAATGAACAGTAGCTTTGTCGGGTTGAAAGTTGCAGGTGCTCTGGTGAATCCGAAGGGTATGACCATGGACTCATACTAAGAATTTTCCATGCAGAAGGTGACTTGGGAATGTCAGTTCGTGAATCCAGATCTAACGGTATCCACTCTTCAGACCAATGTTTGAAAATATCTTGGCTGTCCAAGTGTTCCAAGATGTAGTCGATCTTATGCATGGGGAACCTACTCTTGACTGTGTGTGAGTTTGTTGAGGGTGTGGTAAAATAATCAATGCACAACCTGGAATTGCAGTCCCCCTTTTTGAGAGAGGATCAGAGCTGTGTATGGAGAATTGCTCGGCCTGCTTATCAAGCTCCTCCTCCATGGCATTGCTGAGCCGGTAGGGGTGCTGGCTGGGTGGCATTGCTTTGGCTACGAGCTCAATATTATGATCCTCCAGTTGAACTTATGGGGTAAGTTGGAAGTGAGAAATATCTTCTGGTACTCCCACAATAAGGCCTCCTAAATAGCTGAAATCGATGGACCAGAAGAAACATCTTGAAGCCAAGGAATAAAATTCTTACCGATCGCTGGAATGGTGAGATCCAACCCCTTGGTCTGATACTTTGGTCAGACCTTGAACTGATGCCACCATCGGGCTCCCAAGATGACTTCCGCTGCCTGTGTTGGTGCGACCGTTATTGGCCACCTGTCGACCCATGTAGAAATCTTCAAGACGGCATTTTTGTTTTTTTCCACACTTTGGCCTGTGAATGCTCCATTTAAGGCCATTGTATCTATTGGTGACAGAAGAAGCGGAGCGTGCTTTGCTGCCTTCGTGTAGGATATGCCCTTCGAACTCCCATAAATGTCACTTTTGCTACGACAAGGCATGTCTTTGGTGGAGTTGTATATGGGATTATGCCATCACAATGGTGACACATCATACATGGCAGCTTGCTGCTAAACTCACTATTGTTTATCGGATCAATCCCAATGCGCCACATGGCATACTGAGCAAAGCTTGAACTGAAAGACCTACAAAATGAAAACACACCATATTTTAACACGTGAGTATTCAATTGTGACCTACTCATCAAGCCCTATCCAAAGGACACTACGTATAACAAACTAACTAGCCTTGGTTATAGTCCTCCCCATCCAAGATAAGACCTGTCCTCTTTTTTTGGAGTGTCACAAAATTATGTGAATATAGGTGAAAATCATCGCTGCCGCTGTAGTTATTTCCTGGAAAAGTCAGTGTTTGGGAGAGATAAGATCAATTCATCTCCAAGCGAAAATGAAGATGCTATGGCCTCCATAATCGTTGCATCAGCTGAGCAAGTGGGGGTATCACTCCACAATAGTCAATGGCTGCCAAAGAAGCTTCATTGTCAAGAAGAAGACTCCACTTGATGTAGTACTCCACAAAGATTTTCTCTCTGAGACATAGTCCATGAACCCCATAATTTTTGCTGGAATGTATTTAATATGCCCACTATTCATGCGGGCTTGAGCTTTTGTAACATGCAACGGTTAGTGATTGTGTAATTTGCAGCAAGAGCTTTAAATCCTATTGCAAGGTGTCTTTGTGTATGCACCACAGAGAGGGGAGAAAGAGATAAGGGTTAGAGAAATAGAGTGGACGATATTGGGGCACGGTTACTTAATGTAGGGGAGAATTTGCTTTTTTTTTTTTTTCCCAAGTAAAGGAACCTTCTATTAATGCGTGAAAGATTTCATACAAGACACCAGCCCTAAAGGTGCTGAGTATGGAAAAAATCGTAAAAGGCTGAAAGAAGAAACCAGCTTGTTCCAAAGAAACCCAGCTCATTGCCTAGGGGATCTCTGGAACTGGGGCTAACATCCAAGTGGGGGGACTATACAGCCAGCGAATCCCTTGCGGAGTGAAGATGTAGAAAACACCTGCAGGCCAAGCCTTGCAGAAACGAGCACGCCTCTCGATAGTCGCCCTGGAGCTTGGAGTCCCACGCTCCCAAGTGGACGGTAGAGTGTAAATGATATCTTGCCAGATGGCAACTAGGGTAGCCGAGGGTGGAACCGGGTGCTCACCCATCACAAGACTGCAGCCAGCCACCCAAATGTTCCAAGCCGTGATGTTGGCTATCACCTCCCAAACACTGTCCTCCCTAGGAGGAGGAGCTAGGCTATTAGGAGGGACTGCCTCATGGAGTGCAATCCTCTGGATGCTCTGACCCTATATCCAGTATGCTGGGGAGATCTCATCAATTTGAAACGCGTGTCCTCCCTTTGTCAACCAAGCCACCATTCCCCAGGTGGTCTCTATGAAGACTTTGCAAACGTGTCATGATCCTGAGGGCTCTCATTCAGATCCTTGTTGCGCTTCCAGTAAACATTTCACCCTCCTATCTGTCCTCTATAGCCCTGTATGACCTGCCAAAGGTGAAGAATGCAACTCCTGCAGTACCAGCGACTTGAAACCTAAGTTTTGAACAAGATAAATCCTGTTATAAATCATGATACAATATCAGTTCATTATGGAGCTCATAATTTGGATGGTCAAGACAATTAGGGTCCTGCAAATCCTGAAATATTGTGGCAGCTTCAGGATACAACAAATACTCCTCTTCAATTCCATGAATTCAGTCTTTATATATAGACGATAAGGTACAAGCCCACATTATGGAAAGCAAATTAGCCATGATATTCTCCTTTGCCATTCTATTTTCAATGTCAACATCATAGTTTTCCACAATGGCAAGCCACTTTTAGAGAGGAAGTATTTGAGAGTTCTATGATCTGTTTGGAAGCTAAAGTGGTGGTGATGCCAATCTTTTGCAAAATGCTAAAGTGTCAGCATGCATTTTCTTAGAGGCTTTCCTGTGGTCATTTGTGGTATTGATGTTCCTTTTTGCTCCAATTTTTTCACAATTGTTTTCTTGTAACTCAGAGCCTTGCCTACTCTAATCTAAGTACCTAATCTAGAAATTTGCTATGATTCAAAATTAGTTGGAACCTAGCGCCTACTCTAATCTAAGTACCTAATCTAGAAATTTGCTATGATTCAAAATTAGTTGGACGCTAGGTCTGTCAAGCCCTTGTCTTGCAACAGTATGTTATTTTCAAAGGATGCTCTTTGGTCATGCCTACTCATTTTCTTTTGGTGCTTTTTGAACAGTGAAAGAGATGTGCCTGCAGCAAACTTCGATTTGCACTTTGCACATTGCAAACGAAATTTAGAACGTTGCAATCTTTGTGGAGAGATGGTGGCTAGATCTCGTGCTAATGAGCATTATGATGACGTTCATGCTCCTGTAAGAGTATTCTTTACTTTTTAGATTGATGCTTTAAGAAAATCAAGAAAAGAAACACCAAATTTTTGGGTTTATGGAGTTTATAATAGAAATAACAAGAGACCTTTGGACATCAAATGAAATAAAGTATTCTATCGATTTTGACTCGGAGCACTAATTGTGCTCACTTCATTGCATCTTTCAAGTGTAAATTAAACTGAAAATAGATTTTATTTTCATTATGTATATATAGTATGGGACGTAGTAGTATGGCTTTTTTGGTTCATGAATGCCAATATTACTAGAGTTTTATCCAAACTTTTATTTGTCATGCTACCAATTTCCACTTTTAAACTGAGTTCAAATGTGATGTGCTTGGATGTTTGCCACCCACCCCCCAGCCCCCTTCCTTGTTCAATCATTTGATGATATCGAGTGTTGTTCATGGATTTTGTAGATTTTATAGCTATGGTATTGTCTCGCATTGTCGTATGTTTAAAATTCCAAAGCATATGTTAATTTTAAGGAATATCTGCACGTTGTTAGCAATGTTTTGCCTAGTTGCTTGTTCTAATGTTGCTCCAATCAAAATGGGCTACGCAAATTTTAAGAATTATGTGGCTAAGTTCATTCAAATGTGACTAGTTGACTTCCTTATGCACTTCTCGCTTTAGAGAATAAGGTCTCCTTAGTCACAAAGGTTTTTTTCCCAAGAATTAATATTCTATTAAGGGAAACAAAAAGCAAAGTACAATTGAGGTTAAACCCCCTATAATGTGAATTACATGGGCTGCTAAGTCACAAAGTCATCGCTCTAGTCATGGGTGGAAGCTCATTTGCAATGCTTGTAATCGTCTTTGCTAACCTTTGTCATGATTGATTCTTTCACCTTTAGAATCCGCTCTTTGTATGAAATGGATGCTCTTGAGCGGGTTTGTAAAAAAGGAATGGAAGTGCTAACTCCCCCTCTGTGCATCAGGTAATGCTACATACATCTAGCACTTTGCTGAACCTGAATGAATGCCACGCTAAGTGGGCTCCAATTGGAAAGCCTCAAGATCAAGCTGTAATACCTAAGGAGTATCTGCTAACATGTCCTCGTCCATCCACTTCGCATGCAATGATGAATAATGACAATTTCACCAAATAGCATCGTGCAACTTTACCTCTTACCTTCCTTTCCCTATGTGCTATAATTTGCTCGAGTACAAGGATCTCATCCATGTCTTTCACCTTTGGTTGGATCTTCGAAGGCAAATCCGTAGGCACATCACCTTGAAAAGGCTTAAGGAAACTCACATGAAAGAGCATTGTGAATGTTCCAATGGTCAGATAACTGTAAGCGAAATGCTACGTTTTATTAATCTGCTGAGTTACCTTGAAAGGCCTATAGTACCTCATACTGAGCTTAGGGAATAGCCGAGTACGACCCCGTGTACTTTTCAGCCTTGCTTTTTGAAAAGGCAGCAAGACATAATCACCTTTCTTGATGACAACGTCACGCCTGTGCTTGTCTACTCCCTTTTTCTGCTTCTCCTACGACTTCTGCAATGCTTGTTTCACTTTCTGATAAGCTATGTCCAAGCTCTCCACATACTTATCAGCTTCAAAATTTTTATCTTTCGTCTGCAAGATGGGTGGAATCTTACATCGGGCTTCTACTATCTCAAATGGAGCTTTACTTGTGGAAGAATGTACTGTGTTATTGTATGCATACTCCACCAATGGTAAAAACTTCTCCCACTATGACTGGTGCTCCGAAACATAGCATTTCAGCAAATCTAGAGCTGTGAAATTAGCCTCCTCTGATTGCCCATCGGTCTGTGGATGAAAAGCAGAAGAAAATAGGAGAGTAGTGTCCATATTCTCAAAAAGTCCCTACCAAAACAAGCTGGTCATGCGTGGGTCTCTATAGGATGCCCATCCTGTGTGAGGACAGCTCCAATACATTTTTACCACAAGCATCCGCATGCACATCAAAAGTCTTCCTCAAGTCAGGCAAAATCAGTACCGGATATGTTGTAAGCTTACGCTTGAGCTCCTCAAAAGAGTCATTCTCCGCTTGTGTTCACTGGAAAGGTCTTTCCTTCTTGGAAAGTGCATGCATAGGGGCTGCAATTTCTGCAAAATAACGGATAAAGCGACGGTAGTAGGAACATAAACCCAAGAAACTATGAACTTCGTGCAAATTCTTTGGTTGCGGCCAACTTCATATTGCTTTCACTTTAGTTGGGGATCCATACAAACCCCATCCTTGGAAACAGTATGCCCCAAAAAATGAATCTCAACCATGAAAAACTCACTCTTTTTGAGGTTTATGAACAGCCTCTGCTTCTTGAGCTCAGCGTATAGAATCGCGAGATGCTCCCGATGCTTTGCCTCATCTTTCGAAAACACAATCATGTCTTCAAAGAATGTACCCACAAAGGCTCTGTGGTCTCGAAAGATCTTGTCCATCATATGATTGAAGGTGGCCGGAGCATTAGTGAGTTCAAAAGGCATAACCAAAAACTCATACAACCCAAAAGAAGTCCTGAACGCCCTCTTATGCACATCTTCTGGGCGTATGCAAACCTGAGGATACCCACTCTTCAAATCAATGCGGCTGAAGACAGCTCCCTCCTTCAACCTATCCAGAATAACATCTATCCTAGGTATAGGGAAGCGATTCTTAATGGTGATCTTATTCAAGGCACGGTTATCAATACACATATGCCAAGAACCATCCTTCTTCTGAACCAACATAATTGGAGAAAAAATAAGGCGATGAACTTGGCTGAATCAGCCCCTTCTCCAAAAGTTCATTTACCTGACTCATGATCTCCTCCTACTGCGCCACACTAACTCTGTAGGGTGGTTTATTGGGTGGACTACTGCTAGGTATGATGTCAACCCCATGGTCCTCCGGCCTTTCTGGTGGAAGCTCACTAGGCAACTCATTAGAAAAGCAATCTGAAAATTCAGTTAGAAAAACAGCCCTTTGCTTTTCTAAAAGGGAAACAATATGCTCTTCATTTACAGGGGTTCTCTCTCTAGAAAAAACCATGTACGCGGAAGTATGGCTTTTCATTACAAAATTAATGGCAAAAGTCGTTGCAACTCCCTTTTTAATTTTGCATCAATTACATGGGTCCTCCCCTTATGTGAAACTGTAATTTTTCTCTTCTTGGCTTCTATCACTGCATCCCAGCGATGCATCCATGGCATACCCAACAAAACGTCACAACCTGCAAGTGGCATAACATAAAAGTCTTTGCTGTTCAAGAAAGACTGAATATGCAAGCGCAACTTCCCTATGATAGGTGTGACATGAGTGGTGAACTCCGGGTTAGCCATACCGGCTTCACAGCTTGGTTCCATCTCCTTGGCCCGAATGCCCAATCTCGTTGCCATCTCGGGAGAAATAAAATTGGCCTGTGCCCCTGGATCAAAGAAAATAAGGGCTATTTGATCCTGAACCTTACCCGAAGCTCTGCATAACTGAGTTTCCTCACCCTGGGGCTGTTCACTGTGATCACATTAGGCATCAAACCAGCCATGGTCTTCTGTTTCTTCCCCTTCTGATCACCTTTGCCTGCATCAGCCTTCTCCTCATTCCACTTTGGGCAATCCCGAGACACATGACTCGGTTCTTTGCATTTAAAACATTTCTTTTCTTCATAGAGAGTTTTCCACTCCTTTGGATTCAAATATGTAGCTGCTTTTTTATTGTTTTGTTACCTCCCTGCAACAAATGCAGCCTTCTGATGATTACCCTTCTTCTCTATTTTAGAAAATCGGAACCCATATCTTTTGTCTGTGTCATCCTTCTCGGATTCTTGCTTTTGTCCACCTTTGAACCCAAAAGTCCTCCCTTGCATCAAAGCATATGCCATGCTAGCATTCACCACTGAAGTATAACAGCCCGGCTGTTATACTCCTCTAAATTACAGCAGTTATTGGAATTCAGCTCATGCCAAGCAATCATGATATTCACCTTAAAACTCGTGGTAAACCACGTTGCTGAAAACACCTACTTGAAACCTACCCACGTGTTTGGTGCGGTGTTTTGCATAAGCATAGCTACCACTGAAGTGCATTCCCCTTTAGAAAACTTGCAGCCCGGCGTATTTTGGATGACTCTGTGAAATTCCCTCCTGTGTAGGCTGCATCAAATTGTTGCAAAAAGGTCAAGGCCTTGAGTTTATCTTGCACCCCACTGAATGTCTCAAATTGTTCACCGTTGCACTAGCCTTTTTAAAGTCCTTGGTGCCAAATTATCGTATACAGGTGCCTGGGCCATTGGGAAAAGCTGTATTATTCAGACTATACATCATATATGTCCCATGGGCTGTAAACTAGGCTGAAACCCAAATGTTTGACTAGTAGGCATACTCAAAAATCGGGCTTGTGGACCCATGGCCTGAAATACTGAACCACCACCAAAATAACCTAGTTGCACCGGGTTTTCCATAACTCCTTGCCGTCCGGAAACCATGGACTGAAAATTATTACCTTGAGTTGGGCCCGGAGTAGCATTAGGCTGTTGAAGACCATAGAGGTTTGAGAGGGCTGATCTTGAAAGCTGACATGTGGTCTCTTGTTAGCTTCAACATCTCTATCCCCATCATCGGGCTCCTTTTCTTCGGTTGCACATCAGAATTCAGCATCTTTTGGAAGCGAGGATCTTGTGTGAACTGCGTGAAAGCACTCAAGAAACTCTGCATTTGTGCCCTGAATAAATCCACATCATCTTCATCAGTCTGATTATCCTGATGCTCAGCAACATGCTGGGACTCCTCTCTTGTACCTTGGTCATCGTCATGAGATTGAGACATCTGCTGTTTCTCTTCCTCTCCAGTAAGACTCAGAGATCTCTCCTTGTGAGACATAATTACTGAATTGTATGCTGTCTTCTTCACCTAGTGTGCTGGACTTGCACCAAGCCAACCACAGGCTCCCCTCTTGAAGAAGTTAGGTGGATCCCGGCAATGGAACCACTGAAAAACGTAAAGGGTGGTAGGATCCACTTAATTACAGCATACATAGTAAATTGACAAATAATTATGCACCATAGATTAAATCACAGGGGAGCTAGAGTGCTCCTACTCATAAACAAGGACACCGATTGGCCCCAAATGTTGGCACCCGTTGCGGTATTCATTTAACATTCTTTTGAAGCCAAGCGGATGATTACAAAGGTCTTAGGGAAGCTGCACCACAGGCAAACCAACACCCACAGACTCCTCGTCCAGCCCACCCTATGATTTTTTGCTCAACTCCAAACGGTGAAATGGCATCCAATTACTAGACAACCCTCTGTCCTCAGCCAACCAAAGCATGCAACAGAGACCTTAAAAGCATCCATAGTATGTGCCACACTTGCAATTGCACAACTAGCTAGACACGGTTGAACAAGTGCAAGACAAAGCCCTCAACAGCCAAACTCTGGTGCAATCAATCGACAAAGCACTTCCAAATAGGTTGCCTCAATCTATAGCCTCTCTAGCCACTGCCCAATAGCATAAGTCAACCTTTCTTTGCGAGGAAAGAAACCCAAACACAATAATTAGCCAGCAACCAATCAAGGAACGGCAAAAGCAGGCAAAAAGCAAGTCTTCTTCTACCCACTATCCACAGAAGATAGGTCACTGGGGCTGGAAAACCTTAGATCCTATAAAGAAAAGCTGATACTGCTCTGGCACAGCCCCAAAAGCAGCTTAGAAGAGAACACCCACACCTAGAAAGTTACCAAAATCAGCAGCAACACCCATAAGGCTCCAAAAATCAGGTTGAAATCTCCTGCATAGCTTGGAAAGCTTGAAAAAGCACATCGCAATCTTCTACAACCATCTAGACATCTAAGAAACACTTGGAACATCCTTGGAACAAATCGCAGTCACCTGGCACAGTCTGGAAGGCGTGGAGATGAAATCACAATTTGGAAAAGACACCCTGGCTGAAATCGCAATCTGCAACAAGCTCCTGGATCAGGTGCGATTTCCTTTGGTAGGCCCTGGATTCACTGGAACTGGCCTTGGTTGATGGCGATTTCCCCTGGCAGGCTCTAGAAGCTCTTGGTAGATGACGATTTGGCTCTGGCAGCACCTGGCAGGCTGTGGCAGCTCCCAGCTGATGATTTGGCTCCTTTTGGAATTGATTTTGGCCTTCTTTCCCAAAAAACAAGGCTCTCTGCACTTTTTGGAGTCTTGTGCTAAAATTAGTAATTTTTAATTGCACCACTCTTTTGGCCCCCCTGTTGCACACTTTGGCCCTAGGACTTAATTGCCTAGTAACTGGGCGCATATTCACAATTTCCAAGGGCCCACTATGAAATTTTAATTCCCCAAGTCCCGCCCCATGGCCGGACCCTCGCACCCTAGAGGCTCAAGGCAGTCACGCACAAATTATGGGAGTTGCAAATCAAAAGTCCCATAATTTCACATCCTCTCTCTCGGCTAGGAGACCTCTACCTCGGACATGGAATGGTGCATCCTCCAATGGCCATACCCCTGCAGGAAATTCAGGAATTGGCATCACATGGGCTGCAGTGACAGCAAGTCGTACTCTTTTCCCGGAAGATGAAGTTGCGTGTTTGCTGGCCTCTCATCAGGCTCCTCAAGATAGAGTCTCAGACCTTGAGGTGGACATGCAGTCTTGATATATTGGCTTGTGAGACTACCATTGTATCATAAATGTTTGACTTACAATGTACAGGGTTTGTGTGATATGCAAAAATGAAAAATCTTTTGGGCTTATATCAATAGATTGCAACCTGTTATAGTAGCCTTGCAGGAGCATAATCAGCATAGATATGCTGGCCAGGCGGGGCATTTATGATCTTTTCTATGCAGGTGGCACTTCTTTTTCTTGTGGGGTAGTGCTTGTGAAGCATGCTCTTCACCCAATAGTGGCCTATAATGATGAAGAACGTCGATGGATTATTGTGTAATGTGTTCTTCAAGGAGAGATATGTGAGTTTGCTTGGGTCTATGCACCACAATCCTATAATTGAAGAGCATTTCTCTGATAGGCTATGCTGCAATATCCATGGAGGCAAAATGCTTTTTTATGTAGAGATTTCAATAATGCTACGCATCCCGGAGATAATACTTTGGGTCATATGCACATGCTAGCTTCGGAGCGGCTGCAATGGGCTTAACTTTTTCTTGAATTTCGTCTGGCTGACCTTTGGAAAGAAACACAGCCTTTACTTCGTAGTTACACTTTCCAACATAATGCGCGGTCATCTTATAGGGCTCGTTTGGATCATTGGTACATATATAATGTGCAAAACTTTGATGCTTCACTTCTATGTGGGCTGATTATGCTTTTCTGTATTTGGATCATGCTCCTCTCTAGCTGAAGATCTCTTTCTATGAATTGCAATATGACAGGCTACCTGACAAAAGGCTGCTGCTTATAAACAATGGTTATTTGCAGCATGAGGCTTTCAAAAGCATGGTGCATGATGCCATTGCTCCTCTTTGGGCACTTTCTTGCATTGATGTTGCCTATGCATGGTCTACTTTTGTTGTTTGTATGCAGCATGCCATGTGTGACTATGGCAAGAATTATATGCTTATCCTTAGGGACGATGTAGCAAAGGCAAAAAACACTTGTCAGGACCTGACATAACTCAGCCACATTTGAGACTCGTCTCATGTTGAGGCTGATTGCCTATGTCGGGCTAGATTTTTCTTGCAATGCAATGATTGTATAAAGCTTGAGAAATGGCCAGGCAGAGGACTCTTACTGATAAGGACTCGTCCTCAAAGGCCTTTTTTAAAGGGTTGCATTACAGGAGGCAAAGTGATGATATTTACAAGGTGAAACTTGTGCATGGTAGCTAAACTTCTTCACGTGCTCAACTTACTCAAGCTTGGGTTAGAAAATTTTCTCAACAATTTGGGATTGTCCTTTCCACTTCACAAGTTGTGATGTCGGCACGGCATGAACTACTTTAACATGTCAGCCCTATCCTCACTCCTCATCAGGCCATGCAAATTGAGGTCCCTTTTGAGGAAAGGGAATTGAAGAAGACACTCAAGTTTTGTGGCAAATCGAAATCTCTGGGATGAGATGGTCTTAGAGTGGAGATTTCTGGGATGCTATTTCACATGCACTGTTAAATATAATCAATCATGCTTGGGAATCTCAACTTATGCCAGCTTCTTGGAAAAAAGGATTGGTTAAATATTTCCTAAGAAGCATTTATGTTAATCTTTTGCAGATTGGAGGCCCATTACACTCACACTTGTTATTTACAAGTTGGTTGCTAAGATGATTGTGAGTGTATTAAAGGTTTTTGGCAACAGGCCTCAGACCCTGCTCAGTATGGGTTCATTCTCTGTAGACACATCATAGATAATATTGCCAATGCTTATGTGGGGATGAATATGCCAAATACATTGAACAAGGTGTGCTATTTTTGCAAGGAGATATTTATGATATTGTACAATGGGACTTCATTTCACAAACTATGCAATCATTGGGATTTGGCAAAAAAATCATTTACTAGTTATATGAAGATAGTAAAGCTGTGAGCATTCTAGTTGGCGATTCATCGGATGAATGGGCTCTCTCTTGTTCTGTTCACCAAGGTCACCCTCTTAGTGCCTTGCTTTATGCCAATAGCTTCTCATCCAATGCTTCCTTATATGGATCATTTACTGTCTATTGGTGAGTTTCATGGGCTAGAGATATGTAGAAGGTCTCTGATAGTGCAAGCTTATTCTGATGATTCTTGCTTCCCTCCTTAGAACTTGAAAGGGATGTTTCAGGCCTAATGCGTGCTGTATCATTTTATGGTTTGGTAGTTGGATTGCAAGTTAATTTCAAAAAATCCAAGCTTCTTCCTCTGCATGAAAAAGACTTGCATCATGTTTTATGGCATGGGGAAGTTGTTTCACCTTCACGGCTTGTGCGTCACCTTGGTTACCCCTTGGGATGGACGATTACCTGTTGTCAGCATATAGATTGGTTGATTGCCAAGCTAAGAAAGAAACTGGAATACTGGAAGTTATCTACTTGGCCCTTACATGTCCATTGTTGCATCGTGCAATCGATTTTGGTTGCCTATGTGCAGTTTTACTTCAAGGTGAGGCACTGGCTGGAAATCACGCATCATCTGTGATAGTATGTGCCAGAGGGATCTATACTGCCGTCTTAAGCCAAATGTTCTTTCATTGTAATGCATCCCTGCCTTTCCATTTAAGATGGGAAAGTATATGTTTCCAGGTCAGAAAGCATACGAGTAACAATAGGGGAACACTTGACAGCATGAGCAAAAAATCCCATTGAATGGTTGTGAGCGACCAAAGGCATTTGTAGATAAATGTGAAATCAAGTCACGCATCATGTGTTGGAAAGGCCACCTCCCCATTTGTAAGCCCCCATATGAGGAGAGCATGGGGGGGTTGAACCTAGGGTTTGAGGGAGTACCACATGGGCAGCATCCTGGCTGCCATGTGGGTGCTATTCAGAAAGAGAGAGGGCTGTCACATGTGGGCAGCACTGTTCAAGATAAACCTCAGAGAATAGTGGTGCAAAGACACGTGGACATCGAGGACTGGCTAGAGCATGACCTGCGCAAGGATGCTGAGCTGAAAGACTGCGATGACATGGTGCTGACACCAGCAACAGTACGGACTGTCTGCAGCAGGTGTACGGAACTGTGGCAGGTGTTTTCAGGGCCTGCACATGGCCAGGACAGCGGCGGAACTGTTGGTGCAGGAAGGCGCCTGCATGGAGGATATGGAGGGCTTTATGCCCTGTAACAAAGGCTGAAAAAGGGCCGAGGAAAGACCCTTATATAGGGCACTGGTTGGGCTGGTAGGTGCAGCCAACCAGTCGGTTTTAGGGCAGACAGAAAGTCGGCCCGACTGGTCGGTTTTTGCAGCAGCCCTTGGGGGCTATAAAAGGAGGGCCTCCAGGCCCTCATTCATCAACCTCTGGAGCAGCACTTCAGGGAGCAGGAAGGAGCAGCAGAGCAGCTATGACTAGGAGGTGAGGAGCTGCAGACTTAGCTCACAGAGGGCTGCCTACCTAGGCTAACACTCATGGCAGCAAGATTGAGAAGATCATTCTGGATAGAAAGTCTACAGACGCTCGAGGTGGAGCACGCGGGCTCGAGTCTAGAGATAGCCGGCAGATAGGAGGAGGACCTTGTCATGGCAGCAAGGTTGAGAAGATCATTCTGGACAGAAAGTCTACAGACGCTCGAGGTGGAGCACGCGGCAGATAGGAGGAGGACCTTGTGGTAAGATCAGAGGACCACACCATTGGTGGGACTCTTGGATCTCTCTCTCTTTTGTATTGTGTCCATAGCTTTGGACAGAAATATATTATTTTGGTGGTTTCTCTATCTGGCTGGTTCATTGTCTATTGATGAGTCGGCACAGCTATTCTATGCACATTAAGTTAGGAAGTTTGTGATTCCACACCCCACACCACACTGTGTGAGCTCCTGGGCCATTCTATCAGTCTTCCGCTGTGCTTACCCTGTGTTGGGTCATTCTAACATCATGTACACCCATGGCTGGTCATCCTGCATAAATTGAATCAACATTTCCCCCTTATGCACTAAAATATACATGTGAATATTCAAAATATTTAATCCTCCATGCATTTTCGACAAGCAGATCAATTGAAAGTAATCTGAGAGCTTTATGTCTATGATCAAATCATGGAGTCTCAAAGATTAGGCTCTGATTTTGGATGATCCTGCTTGTCGTTCATTGTTGCTGGCTGATGTTACAGTTGCAAGCTTGTGTAAAGTTTTGCTCCTTGCTCCTTGGGTTACAGCTCATGCAAATTGTATCTGGTCTTTGACTCATACTCTGAGATGATGAAAAAAGGGTTATATTATATTTGGGCTTGCAAACTTCCTCTTTGACAACAGGTTTTCCTATATCGATTTTTGCCAAGGGTGTTTCCCTTTGGACAGATCTTGGCATGTCGTCATGTTGCGCTTGTGCTTGTCGATGATGTTTTGGCCCCACGGGAAACTATGCCTCATCTCTTTTGGCATTGCCAAGACTCCCGAGATTTTTTGTTGCTTGTGCAACAACATCTACAGGCACACTTTTCCACTGCTTGCTATGGCAAGCATTTCTGGTTGTTTGGGCTCCATCCTACTAGGCAAGGATATGATCTCTTCTTCTCTTGGGTTTGTTATTGGTCACTATAGACTCTATGGAAGGATTGAAACCATAGGGATCTTTAATGACCTGTCTCTTGCCAAGTACTCCTTTTGGTGGCCTTCCGTCTTTGATTGTCTGTAGGCTCGGGATATCAATTTTCCTACTTGCTTGTCTTATATTGACATCTTCTGATATGTTGGTAGATCAGAGTCCCGTTTTTTGGGACTGACGTTTGTAAGATAAGGCTATATAGTTTTCACCAAAAATGTGTGCGCGCGTGTGTGTGTTGGATCTTTCTTGGTTGCCTGACACATTACTTCTTCGGCTTTCCCCACTTGTTCTCATCCACGAGAGATGGTCTTACATTTGTTTTGGACCTGTCCTCTAGCCCAGGATTTCTTTTTCAGATTGATGACAGGGCGTTGAGCTCGTTTTCCCTCCACTTCCTTTGGGAAGAAGTTTTGGTTGTTTAGAAGATGTTCTCCGATCCCGTAGTATGATCGATTCTTCTCTTGGTGTTGTTGGGGTAAAGGCACATTGCCACCCCTTTATTAAAGATATGACACCTATGACTGTCTTAAGACAGTCATAGGGGGAAAAACCTAATCCTAATAAAACCTATGAGTTTGTGGTGTGGTCATCACTTCACACCCGCATCTTTTGTGTCACCACTCTCTCTCACTCTCTCCCCCTTTGTACTTCTCCCTCTTACCTTCCCTCTCAACTGGTATCAGAGCCAGCCTCTCTTCCCCCTCTACCCCTGCCTACCCACTCCCTCTACCTCTACCTATCCCCTCGGGCCTCGAGCCCTCAGCAGCTCGGGCAGCAGTGCGGGGCAGCAGATCGGGGCAGCGCACCGACAGCCCACGCGGGTGAGCAGGGCAGCGCGCACGGGCTGCAGCGGGTCTGCGAGCAGGGCAGGGCGGCGCGGGACAGCTGCAGCGGCAGCGCAGGGCGCATCGCGGGCTGCAGCAGGGCGGCGCCGAGCAGCGCCAGCAGCTGCACAGCAGCAGCCTAGCTGCTGCTAGCTGCTACAGCCTCCGGGCTTCGTACAGGGCGGCGCGCAGGCGCGCGCGTGTACGGCCATACGGCCGTCCGTACCGCCGTACGGACTCCGTACAGGCGTCCGTACTGTACGGATGCCGCTGTACAAACAGGGAGCTGCATCAGGAAACTGCGACAGGGATCTGCAACAGAAAAGTACATTTTTCGAAACTTTTTTTTCTCTACCATACAGAGGTACAGCAGGTACATAGGTACTCTGCACAAGTACACCGGTACAGAAAGTACAGCAGGTACAGCAGTTTTTTGTTTTTGGGAGGAGAAAGAAAACGAGAGAGAGCACTCTGCTCTTCATTCAGGATCATTTTCAGTTCTCAAAACTGTGTTTTGAAAGTACAGCAAGTACCTTCGTGTCCCTCGTGCTTGAGGTGACTAGTACCACAGTGTGTGGTTGATTGCACAGTTATCTTGTTTCGGGAAGGTAATGCCTTGATTTTGCAGAGGACTTTTATGCTTTTGCTGAGTGCAAATCTCAGCTTTTGGGTGACATTTTCAAAGGGCTTTTGCCTGGAAGTCTATGCAGTGTATGCCTTGAGGCAGTGTGGAGCTAGGGAGCCCACATTGGTCTTGTTTCCGCAGTGTATTCAGTGACATTTCTTGCAGGTCACATTTTGTGTACGACACCTTGGAAAATCTCAGTTGAGCCACGCTTGGCTAGGGCGCATCGAGTTTACTCGGTCCCTAACTGTCCATCGTTGACAGTGCTCAAAAGATTTTCTCTTCAGTGTCTGTACGGTGGGATCTGTGTTGTTATTGTGTACACAGGGCTGTTTATGCATTGCATTGTTAGGTGAAAGTGCCAGGAGAGCGCTGTATTTTCTTTGCTACCTCAGTGTTGAGGTGTTTTTCACTTGGTACAGGTGTCAAATCAAGGGGCTTTTGCCCAGATTTTGCTTGAGAGCACTTGGGTTACTATTTGAGACCTTCAGATGCCTTTTATCCCTTTGGCAGAAGGGTGATTGCTTGGGATTTGTCCCATTTTCTGTTGCAGGTTTGTGACAGGCTGAAGTGTCTGGAGCCTCTTTTACAGTGAACAAAACAGTGTATGACAAGTGGTTTATGCATATAAAATCAGTGCAATACCTCATCTGAGGTGGGAGAAGTGATCAGTACAGCAGTGTTTTATGCTTCATCAGATGATGATGCACTGTTAAAGCACCTGTGGAACAGCTGCAGCGTTCTGAAATTACTGTTTTATGCCTATTTGAGCACGGTACAGTGTGTCAGAAGGTACAGTAAATGGAGGGAAATTTACTGTTTTGCTGCAGATTCCTTTGACAGTAAAAAACAGCACTATTGAGTGCTTCTGGCTCTTGATAGAGCAGGTTTTTTCTGAGAAATCAGAACCTTATTCAGTCATTTTTTGACTTACAGGGAGTCAGGAACTTTCCTTATCTGATATGGCATCAGGGGGAAGTGAATCTTCAATTCTGAACATAAAGAATTGGAAGGAGCACACAATTATGCATTATGGGCAGAACAGTGTTTGAATGTACTTCTGCTAAAAAAGATCCCACTTCCTTTTCTTTGTTCTTCCCATAGCTTCCTTGAAGCTGGAAGGCTCACCACAATCTGTCAGCATGATAAAATCAGCCACATTATTGGCTCTTGGAACAAACCTGGCAGGAGGCCGTTGTACACGGGTGCTCCTCCTAACAAAATGTTCCGGATTAGGCTGCTGTCCAGCCTGTTCGTCATGCATGACGGGTGGCTGTACCACCATATCTGGCTGTTCTACAGCCCCATCTGCTGGCATATCAAGTGGTGCATCATTGGCAAAATTATCTGGCTGATTTTCAGCCTGTATACCCTCTTGAACAGGGTTATCTGCAGCAGCCTGCTGCTGCATATAAATGGGCATTCTTTGCTGTCCAACATCATCATAAATAACCCTCCTGTATTCCACAGGTTGCACGGGTTCCTTGTGTACACTATCCTCTTTAAAGATGACATCATTGCTGCGTATAATCTTCCGTTTAACGGGATCCCATAACCTGTACCCCATTTCACCTTCGTCACCATAACCCATGAAGATGCATCTGAAAGACTTTGGCTCCAGTTTGGTGCGCAGTTCTTTGCGTATATAAGCAAAGCACTCGCAGCCAAACACACGTAAGTGCTTATATGAAGGTGGCTTGCCAGACCACATCTCCTCTGGCACTTTCAACTCCAAAGCCTTGTTTGGCGACATGTTAATAATGTGAACTGCTGTTTGCACGGCTTCTGTCCAAAAGCCATGGGGTAATGCAGCATAAGACAACATACATCGAACCTTCTCCTGAATAGTTCGATTCATCCGCTCACTTACACCATTTTGAGATGCAGCTACCTGCAGGCAGAAAGGTTTTGCCATGCAAGTGGGTTTACAAAGTCAAAGTGGATTCAAATGCTTTACCGAGGTATAAGGCCAGATTGGTTGCCAAGGGATTTAAGCAGGAGAAGGGCATTGATTTTGATGAGATCTTTTCCCCTGTAGTCAAGATGACTACTTTGAGAGCAGTGTTAGCTCTTGTTGCTCATGAGGGCATGGATTTATGTCAGATGGATGTGAAGACTGCTTTCCTTCACGGAGATCTCCATGATGAGATCTATATGAGTCAGCCAGAGGGATATGCTGTTAAAGGGAAAGAGCAGCTTGTGTGTAAGCTCAAGAGGAGCTTGTATGGACTCAAGCAGGCGCCAAGAGAATGGTACAAGAAGTTTGATGCCTTCATGCAGTCCCAAGGGTATCATAGGTGTGAGACCGATCATTGCTTGTACACCAAACGGGCAAAGGATGGCAGTTTGATGCTACTCATTCTATATGTGGATGACATGCTGATTGCCAGTAAATCTCAGCAGGAGATTAGTACTTTGAAGAAACAACTACATAAGTCTTTTGACATGAAAGACTTGGGTGATGCAAATCATATTCTTGGCATGCGGATTACTCGTGACAGGTCCAAGAGACTTTTGTTTCTGTCACAGAAAGAGTACATTGACAAAGTACTGCAGAGGTTTAAAATGGAGGGGGGGAAGTCTATTAGTACCCCGCTGCCTCCACATTTAAAACTCAGCAGTAAGGACAGCCCCAGATCAGATGATGATAAGGCTGAAATGGCCAAAGTTCCGTATGCATCTGCAGTTGGTTCTTTGATGTATGCCATGGTTGCCACTCGTTCGGATATTGCTTTTGCGGTGGGAGTCATCAGCAGGTATATGGCAAATCCAGGCAAGCGGCACTGGGAAGCAGTGAAAGGTGTCTTTAGGTATCTCAAGGGTACCAAAGACTTGTGCATTTGCTATGGTAGGCAGGATGCATTGGTGCATGGTTTTACAGATTCAAACTATGCAGGGAATGCAGATAACCGGAAAACTACTACCGGTTATATTTTCACATTTGCAGGAGGTGCCATATCATGGGTGTCTCGGTTGCAGAAATGCGTTGCACTGTCAACTACTGAAGCTGAATATGTTGCAGCCACTGAGGCTTGCAAGGAAGCAATATGGCTTACTCGGCTGGTGGGAGATTTGGGCATTACAGGAGATATGCCAGTTTTGCATTGTGATAGTCAGAGTGCTATCATGTTGGCAAAGAATCCGGTCTTTCATCAGAAGACCAAGCACATAGATGTGAAATATCATTTCATCAGGGAGGTACTGGAAGACAAGCGACTTGAGCTTGTGAAAGTGCATACTGATGATAATCCTGCAGATTTGCTCACTAAGAGCTTGCCTACAGAGCGGTTTGCACATTGCCGCCACATCATGGGATTAGGATGAGACCACTCTTATTTTATGGTCTTGTATACAGTAACTGTATATTGCTGTAATTTTAATTCTTTTCTCCCCTTTAGGCATATTGGCCTTTAGGTGGGAGGTTGTTGGGGTAAAGGCACATTGCCACCCCTTTATTAAAGATATGACATCTATGACTGTCTTAAGACAATCATAGGGGGAAAAACCTAACCCTAATAAAACCTATGAGTTTGTGGTGTGGCTCATCACTTCACACCCGCATCTTTTGTGTCACCACTCTCTCTCACTCTCTCCCCCTTTGTACTTCTCCCTCTTACCTTCCCTCTCAGGTGTCATATTGGGCTCTTTGGTCATTGTATCGTGCTTGTATCATTCGACTGTATGAGCCCTCTTTAGTGAATGTTTTTCCCTATTTTCGAGCTTCTTTGCGTCGGTCTCTACAGGATGTTCATTCCCTTGGAGACCTTCGTCAGGCCCAGTTGGAAGATTTTTATTACTGTTTTTAGTTTTGAGTAGTAGCTGTCTCACTTTGGGACAGCTATGAATGTACATTCTTCTTAATGCAAGGTTTCTTTGCCCCCAAAAAAAAAAGTGTGTGTGTGTGTGTGTGTGTGTGAGAGAGAGAGAGAGAGAGAGAGAGAGAGGTAGAAAGAGATGATTTTTCTATCCATGCAGGCAAAATGTCCATTGTGTAACGACACAGTAGAGCGGGAATTGCTTTTATTGCATCAACATGATAAATGTCCTCAAAGAATGCTGGCATGTGGGTTTTGCGACTTTCCCGTGGCAGCTGTGGACTTGGATGCTCATACTGTGCGTTCTACACACTCTTACATCATCCATTTGGCTATCCTAAATTGTGTATAGTTGGTATTTTTCAAGTCTTGTTTCTTTCCAATTGTTGCTCGCTTCTGCATGTGGCCTTGCACCTCTGCGGCTCTTGACGGTGGAGTGTTGTTATCATCTTCTAAATTGTGTAGTTCAATTGTGTATATTTAAGACAGGATCATTGTGGGAATCGGACAGAGATGTGCATACCCTGTGGCAAATATGTGAGATTGCGTGAAAAAATGCTGCATGATTTGCAGTACCATGATAGTAACCAGGATGAAAGTGGACCTTCTTCTAGGTTGTGGTTTGTCTCTGAAGCCTATTTTTACTCCTTCTAGCAATTGTCTTGCTGGTGGTTACTTTTGGAGTGCTCTGTCTCTTGCTTTCTGATCGTTTCTATTTTGTTCAATTGGGTGGGCGAAAGCTTCAGGTCAGAAAAACTGCTTTGACAAGGAAAGGAAAAACGTTTATGCGATCGTTAGTAGTATTTTCTGGATGTGGATTTTCCATTCTGTTAAATGAATTTTGGAATAAGATACTAGATTTTGTTGTGAAATTTCAGGATTGCAATTAAAAGTTGACTATCATGCTGACAGGGATTACACTTCTTGGAGTCAACCAGCAGCTTCAGAGCCTCCCCATCGTCCTCATAACCAGGGGCGTGCCACTTCAAAGCAAAAGCTACTCGTCACGTTTGCCATCACAGGAATCGCCATTGCTATAGGAACCTTTGTACTTCAAAGGAGGGGACCAAATCAACGTCAACAGTGAACACTATGTACAATGTTCCTCAAGTTTCTCCTTTCAAAGTCGTTGTTTGTGCTGAGTTAGTGGAATAGAGCAAAGACATGTGGCACTCCTTATACACAGGAATTGTCTTTTCGTCTAGTGAATGCCATAGCTAGCCCACTGCTAGGTCAAAAATGAAAGCTTGCAATCCTGTTTTGTTCGGACTGTTCTGATGCCAGGTAATTATTGAGTTGAGCTTGTCGAATATTTGTACAAAAGCTCTTGTATTTATAACTCTTCGATTATGTATGATGTAAAAAGGGAATGCATGCTGCATTCTCAAGTCGGGAACTACTTGTGAGGGTGACTGATCCTCAGTGCTTTCTAGATGGATGCCATACAACTGCTACCTGCTTTATGGTTTAAAAAAAGAACGAGCATGACTAATCCCTCGGGAAAATTGGGATTAGGTAGCAATCATTTTCCAAAAAACATGAATAAGATGTGCTTAGAAAAGTTCAAATGGTGAGCTGCCCTGAGAAATATGTTAGATTGCTTTGATTCAGCATCTATCTTCTTTTAAATAATTGAGTTTACCCTTCATGTTCTTGACTGTATGTTAAAGGTAAGCAGTCTGTATTTTTATCTCATATCAGTGGACAAGAAGCAGCTAGTATTATTTCAGTACTGAACGAATGAACTTAGCCTTGGGATATGCAATCGGCCCATAGTCGATCGATTAGGGTAGCTTAAGGCTTAATGACATGGGTCAGAAGAGGGAAGTTAAGGACAGGAAAGTTTGATTTTAGGACTTCCAAACTGAGATTCAACATCCCAAGAAGGAAAAAGATCATGCTAAAATGTAAATCATGGATTCCTAACTTTTTCCTTCCCATGTTATTAGACCCTTGGTTGGTGTGCAAATTTTGTAAATGCTTTGTTCATCACGCCAAGTGTAAAAATTTGGCCTTGAATCTCCATGCTTTCTTGATGTAGTGTGCAACTCTACCTACTGTACTAGGTTTGTTTTGGGACCAAGTTCTTAAGCTCGTGGTGTTTTCTGAGCAGTACCAGCACCTTTGATCTGAGCGCTTGGTTTTTTTTTTTTTTGTATGAAAATGTTCAACTAATATGGAGACTACATGGACTGAATCAAATCCAAAATTTATGGGTGGGTGTTTTTAAGTCTTATATATGTGTCAAATCTTTGTAACAAGGTGGAGGGTCCATTGAGGCCTTGCTTTGAGAAGGGTAGAGTTGGTATAAGGTCAGTGGAAGGTTTATGGATTAGGGTTTGTGGTCGAAAATTCTTTTCCCCTAGTTTGTTTTAGGCTTGTTTTTTTCTCGAATTAATGGGTGGATTTAAGGTTTTTTTTTTTGGTTTGTTTAAAGGTTGTTTGAGATAGTTAGTTATCGATAAGTATGTAGACCATAGAATGGTCTGATCAATATGCGAACACAAATCCATTGTCTTTTTTTTTGTTACATATGTTTATTCAAATGTGATCTAGTTGTGATCCATATATTGTAGTGATATAATGGCATTGAAGGTTGTAGCCAAAGGTGTTCATAATATTTTGCAGTGTTTGTGATTTTTTTGTTTATTGAGCATGTCAATGTTGAAGTCTCTTATGAGAATTTGTTTTTTTTTTTCCCAAGTGATCTATGAGAATTGTTTTTTGTGTGGTAGTAGTTGATAATTTTTTGTGAAGCAATTGAAAGAATGTTTTTGTGTTTTCGGGACGGTGGTCTATATATGTTTATAATCTCATAGTATGTTTTATTTTGATTTCAATTCCGTGTAGTGAAATTTTGTCTAAATTTTGAATGACAATGTTGTTCGAGACTAGGGTACCATTGTTATGATTGTTTATATATTGGAAGTCGGATGTTAGAAATAGTTGGCATTATTCGGTTCTTGTTTCTTGCAAACATATAATATCGGAATTGATAAGTGACTCTGTGGCTTGTATATTGTCTTTGTATTTATGTAATGACATAGTGTTTAAAGATTGTATCATTATAGTTATGTCTGTGTGTTGGTGGATTTTGTAGTTCAATGTTTCTCATTTTAATTGAGTCGTTGGCCTTTTCATTTCTTCGTGAACATCTTTGTCTCTATGAGAAGGTGTTGTTCGAGTAGTTGAAGTAAGTAAAGGTTATCTATGTTTTTTACATGTGAAAGTGTTGTGTATGCAAGGCCGTGCGTGCGGATTTTTGTTGGTGAGAAAGCTAGCTTATTCATCGTTAGACCTTGTGCTCCGTGTATTATTCTAGCAGCAGTTGCTTGGATCGGGAAATGTTGTTGAGTAAGAATTTAGAAAGGCCAATTTGTATCTCCCTTGTAACTTGGAATATGGGTATCCATTTGCGATTGATGTTCGTAGTGTATGCATGATAGTTGTTTCGACGGGTTTCATTCTCAATTTTTAGGTTTTGAAATTGAATCCATACCATGTCATTATTGTCGTAGGTAGACATGCTCATAAAAACTCTATCTGTGTCATTAACTAATCCATCTTGTTAGTTAATGTTTCCTGCACATAATTCAACTAGCATTCCTTTGATCTGTATAGTCGTTCGTAGTCCATCTATTGCTTTAGGATTTTTCAAAATTTTAGACAAGATGCGGCTGTTATTATTGAATGTATCAATTACTTTGAAATTGTATTCTTTATTTGCTACTTGATGGAATACTTTGTCGTTATGTTTATTTGTTTCAAGGTTAGTATAGTAAAGGTGGAAAAAAGTATGGTCTCTAGGTGGCTCGCGAAGACAGTATCGGTTAATGTATTGTATTTGTTCATTTATATGTGTACATTTTTTGAAATAGTTTAATGTTTGTATAAAGTCAGTATTGTGTTGGTGCGTTGTTTTTTTTAGTTTACAGCATTGTGGCTTTGTGAGCCAGTATGTGTTTGTTATTGTCTGTAATGAGTCTTCTTCTAATTTGAATACCCATCTATCTCTTACTGGTTTGGCTTGATATAAATATCCACAGTAAATACTATCGACATTTTCAAAGTATTCTAAATGGTTTCTTTAAATGTTCTCATGCGAAGGTCTACGAAGTATAAAGTGCATTTCTCGCTAATGAGATTTCGTCAAAGACAATAAGTTGCAATTGTTCATAAAAACGGATTAGTATGTCAAGCTTTTCCCTTGAGAGGGAGATTAAGTTTTTTTCGTACTGGCCACCATGTGTTAGTTCTCTTATTTGAGTAAATGCTATTCTTGAAGCAACTAATCGTTCTTTAATGTCATTAAGGATTACCACGTTTAACAACTCTGTGTTTCGTGTTATTTGGTGAGGAACAAAATACTTTGGCGTGCTCTCTGCAAATCGTTGTTTCTTCTTTTCGAAAGAAACATTTTGCTGCCTCTTACTTATTATCCAAGCGTGTGTGATTTCTTTTATGGTTTCTTTTTATTTCTAAGTATTATTGATGATTCGTTGCTAATAAATCTTGGTAATATATGTTGGATTTTACTTGTGTCAGTCATGACATTTACAATGCTACCATGCATACTGTACTGCCCACCATAAGTTAGTTCTCTTTTTGAGTAAATGCTATTCTTGGAGTAACTAATCGTTCTTCAATGTCATTAAGGATTACCACGTTTAACAACTATATGTTTCGCGTTATTTCGTGAGGAACAAAATACTTTGGCATGCTATTTAGTTTTATTTTGGTCTTGCATTCTCTGTAAATTGTTGTTTCTTCTTTTCGAAAGGAACATTTTGCTGCCTCTTACTTATTATCCAAGCGTGTGTGATTTCTTTTATGTATGTTGTTTGTTTTCTAAACAGTAGACGCTCACATGATAAACATTTGTATTTTGGAGTTTCTCGAATTGTGGTAATATATATTTTTACGAACTTTGAAGGTGTTTCAAATCTTTTGAGTATTTTTGTAATGTTATACATTCATCTATTATGCATGCTCGTTTTCGTTTGCGTGTTGTCATTTTCAGTTGTGAGTTTGAGGTTTGTTCTAGTACAAGTGTTGTTGCTATCTCATTATGATGTTGTAGTTGATTGTGATGTTCAATCTCTTGGTTGTTAAAATCATCTTTGTGTTGTGTTGAGGCCTTTTTTTGTTTCTTTTTAATGTCCAAAATCTTACGTTTGATAGTGTCACTACGCAGAATTGCTTCTGGGAATTTTTGCTTTAAGATGTCCAACGCATCAGTGGTAGAAGTGAGCATGTTTAGACTAATCATGTTTTCTAATATACAACCCATGTCTTTGGTCCAACGAGTATACTTTGACGTTGTTGTTTGTATCGTACATGGGAAGATTAGTTTTTTTGGGCTTACTATGAGAAGCTGTAGTTTTTGCAGCTTCTATGTAGGTTCTGTTATTTTGGAACTAGTAGCGTTAATTTGATTCTGTGAATGATGTATTTCAAATTGAAAACCGAATGTGCGAAAGAAAACATGTTGTAAGAACAAGTATTCAATACAATAGTAACAATTACTATGTCGCAATCCTTCCGTGTACTGGGCAATGCTTTTGATTTTCGGGTACAGTTGCTGAAAGAGCGTAGATTCGAAGAATGGTTGATCCCATTCTGCTTTCTTAATTCATATTGGTTTGAAAATTTTACGAACTGCATGTATATGGCTTTTCTCAATGCTTCAGGTGTGATATGGAATTTTAGCATGTAAGATATACATAGGAAGATACACTTATTTTGTGGATATAGCTTGAGGAACTCTGAGTCAATGTTCATTTGTTTAGAGTCGTTTGCACTTGTAATGTTCATTGGTTTAATCGAGTGTGTTTACTTAAAGATTGCTAGCAAAGTATGTTTGTGAGAGTCAAAGGTTAACTTGTCGAGAGATGTCAACATTATTTTATTATCATAGTTTGATAATTATATTTAATGTTAAGAATAAATTATTACACAAGTGAGAGTCTCTTTCATAAATACGATTATAAATATAACTATTACTTGAGAGGTGTATTTCAAATTGGAGAATGTTGTAAAAGGTATTATATTTTTCATAAATGGTAGGGTTGTCGCACTAGTAGTTGATTTGTAGTTTTACAGACTATCTTTCAATATATGGAAAATAAAATATTTCGTTGGATTTGGAATACTAGTGAACATATACATATTCTATAATAGTTATAGTGGTACTGTGAAAAGAAAGCTTTTTTAAGTTTGACGAGTAGATCGAGTAGTGCTAGTTTGAAACTAACAATAAGTACTAACAAATAAATAGCATTATATAAAGTAGAAATAACAGTGTATTTGAAATGATATCTTGCAACTAAAGTAAACTAATTATTTGTTTGATATGATTAATTTGTTATGGAAAATGTATTTGGCTAGCTTCTATGAAGAGATTTTGTTAATCAAAAGACTTATTATCATTATATTTAAAATTATATTTGTGGTACGTGTGTGCTAAATGATGTGTAGGATGAGATTATACTTCTTTTGTATGATTACAAGTAATAGTGTTACTTCAAATTTTTCAGTAAAAATAATAATATGTTTACTAATTTGATAGGTCAGATTTCTTGAGAAGCTGAAAAGAAATATTCATTATGAATAATATCTTGCAAATAAACTAAAGTAAGGGTGACTTTAATATTACAAATACATAACCTTTATTTAAATATTTAAAGTATGCACACATCTACTTCTAAGTTCTTAAAATAGAGTATTTACTAAATAAACTTTGCTTGAATAAAAAATAAATTCGAAAGCAGACACAAGTTTTTTTAATGTACATATTTTTTAAAAAAATAATAAAGAAAGAGTTTTTTTACAAAGTAACATGTAGCACCGAATGCTACTATGCTATGAAATAACGAAGCTTACAAGCTTACGTTCTATAGTAGGTAAAAAGCACTCAATGAAAATCTTGAATTGTGTAACAAAAGAAACTGAAGCTGGAAAACATTTGGCTACCACTCTGTTTTAAGGAAACTAAACCGATGAACTTTTCAATCACCATTACGCCTTAAAGGGATGAACCCTGCAACTAGACCGTGCATGTTGACCAAGAATCTTCCTTCGATTCTCTAGTCAAACAATTCTGATTTTAGGAATTGTGTGTTGTCTTCCAGTAACTCTATGAAAGGTCGAGGCCAATCTAAAACTTTATTGACCCATGTGCCCTTCAGTGTAACCTCCACAGTTGCACCATCTAAGCTTGTAATGAGTGCCTTTACTTTGGGGATCTTTCCCAGAATCGTAATCCGGTCACATTTAAGCATCGGGGTACAGTATTCTCCTTCAAAATCTTTCCCTCTTTACAAAATGAGCACACAGGCTCATATAATGTTGAATTCAGGCCCGTAACAGTGAGAACGTCGCTTATCTACTATTAACACATCATAGCGAGTATTAACTACCAATATATTGTAATCTGTTTTAAAATATTATATACTAATGTACACAAATCAAACATTACTTGATTTTTGTAACCAATTTGGTGAATATGTCGATAGAACACTTGGGCTAATTTGGCAGAGATCGAAGGAACGCATGCAGGTGCCATAATAGTCAGATCAAGCATGTTTAGCGCGCTATTTTTCTTCGCGCCTACGCTTCTCAGAACAAAATGGTAGAAACCCACTACTCTAAACCTATCCACAATCTTGACATAATATGAGCGTCGATTGTTCCAAAAAGTCAGCTGCAATGGTAACATGTGTCAAAATTTTCTTGGCTGGAAGTAAAAAAACTCATTGCGATTAATAATCTAAAGAATTGTAATGACAAGTTACCATGATAAGGTCTTCTACATTTTCACCGTCACCGGCGATTAGGTCATCCATCTGACACATGCAGCTTCCAAGCTTAATCACTGTCATTACGACTGTAGCTAGTTGCAAGTAGTTCCCTTGTCCTTTGTTCATTATCTCTTTACAATCTTCTTTGTACTTGTAGATACTAGTAGTCGGAACAAATATTGGGACAATTGCAAACGTTTCAGAACATTCACGAAGGATCAAATACCAAAGTGTAATAAGATGTTTCCTCATTGTTCCAAGTAGTTCTATTACAAACTGAGAAGTTTGTAATCTTAATGCAATGTCCTACATTCAACGTCTTGACAAAGTCGACAGAGTAAACCTTGCCTATAGCGAGTGTAATACACCTACCTCCTTCTCTATCAGTTAAATCTAGTTTCAAATTCTTGGGGTAATTAACATTTTGTAAGGCCCAGGTGCCATACTTATTCAATACTCTATCTTCAAACATTCCATTCTTAACAGACAAGTGACAAAATATGAAGAGGGGAGAGGAGAAGAATGGAGTGAGGAGAGAGGGCACAGCTAGAGAGCACACCACAAATGACTAACTGTACACTAAATTTAGTTTAAAAAATAGAATATATACGAACCATTTTAGGGTTAGGGTTAGGGGATCTAACCCTTTCCTTTATAGCACTCTATAAGGTTAGTGCTATGCACATATGATCACGTGATGGTGCTATGCACACATGACCACATGATGTTGAGCATGAACTCTCAACACCTTCCCTCAAGATCAACATCATGAAGTAGGCCTTCCCTCAAGATGATGATTCTGGGGAATCGAAGAAGGACTGAGCATTACATTCCATCACACCCCTTTAATGCGAATGTCCTTCCTCTGCATCAAACCAAGAGCTAGTTGGTGTTTCTCGAATCACTCTTTACTGAGTGGTTTGGTAAAGATGTCTGCAACATTCTCTTTGCTATCATAATGCTGCAGAGTGATGTCACCAAGTAATACTCTTTCTCTGATGAAGTGCTCTCTGACATCAATGTGCTTTGTCCTGGAGTGATATACTGGATTTTTGGCCAATGCTTGAGCCGATTGATTATCACTGTATATTGTTGTTGGCTTTGACTCATCAAAGTAATCTGTTTCTGACAATAGTCTTCTGAGCCATATAGCGTCACATGCACCTGTAGTGAGTGCTCTATATTCTGCTTTAGTTAAAGACAAAGAAACAGTTGGCTATTTGTTTAACAACCATGATATAGCACCTTAACCAAGGAAAAATGCATATCCATGTGTCGATCTCCTGGTCTCATGATCTCCGGCATAGTCACTGTCATAGTATCCATGCAACCGTGGATGACTTCCTTTGTATTCTATCCCAAACTGTCTTGTTCCTCTGATGTATCTCAAGACTCTTTTGGCTGCATTCTAGTGAGACTATTTTGGATTTGCCATAAACTATGCTAGTGAGCTTACTGCATAACAAATATCTGGCTATGTGATTGTCAGATATATAAGACATCCGATGAGCTGCCTGTAGTATTTGTCATTGACTGTAGGCTTTTCTGAATCTTTAGTAAGTTTCAAACTCTGTTCCATGGGAGTGGCTGCAATCTTGCAATCTGCCATATGAAACTTCTTCAGGAGACTGTCAACATACTTGAGCTGACTCATAAATGTGCTATCTGAATCTCTCCAGAACTCAATTCCAAGACAATAGTGCATAAATCCAAGATCTTTCATGTCGAACTCTGCAGATAAGTCTTGTTTCAATTTTCGTATGAAGCTATCCTTGCTTCCTGTCACAATCAAATCATCTACATACAAAAGTGCAATAGTAATGTCTTCCCCTTGAACTTTGTAGTAGAGAGCATGATCTGCATTGGACTTCATGTATCCCAGATTAGCAAAATACTTGTCAATTCTGCTGTACCAACTTCTGGGTGCTTGCTTTAAGCCGTAGAGGCTTTTCTTGAGATGGCAAACCTTGTTCTCCTTTCCTGGTTCAACATAACCTACTGGTTGTTGCATGTAGACTTCCTCGTCTAGATAACCATTGAGAAATGCATTCTTGACATCGAGCTGATACACATTCCATTTGCTGAGTGTCGCTAGTGATATCAAGAACCGTATGGAATCCATCTTTGCTACTGGAGCATAAGTCTCATTATAGTCTTGACCATATTGTTGTGCAAATCCTTTTGCAACTAATCTGGCTTTGTATCTCTGAATACTACCATCTGGATTGTACTTCACTTTGTATACCCATTTGTTTGCTATGGCCTTCTTTCCTCGTGGAAGGTCACATAATTCCCAAATGTTATTTTTATACAAAGCATCCATTTCTTCATTCATAGCAGTTTGCCATTCTGGCTTGTCTACTGCATCTTCGAAGTACAATGGCTCTTTTGTAGCCATGATGGTAGTCATAAGAGCATAGTTGGTGGTTTCCACCTGAATTGCTTGGCCTTTCTGAGCATATGTCACTCTGGCTGGTGGTCTGCTTTCCCTAGTAGACCGTCTAAGCTGCTGTGGCTCTGCTTGGGGTGTTGCTGGCAATTCTTGCTCTTCTTCATCAACCTGTTCTATAGATGATTGTGAATTCGATGCTTCTATCTATTGTGTAGGTGAGGTTTTCCATTCTGATTCCTCATCAAAGATTACAACTCTAGAGATAATGACTTTGCGGTTGATGGGATCATACAATTTGTATGCTTTGCTTTCTTCACTGTAGCCAACCATGATGCATTTGCATGACTTCGCATCCAATTTTCTGCGATGATCATCATGTATGTGGGCATATGCTATGCAACCAAATATGCAGAGATGCCCAATGCATGGCTTGTGTCCAGTGAATGCTTCATAAGGAGTCATACCTTGTATTGGTTCGGTAGGAAGCTGATTAAGCAAATAGTTAGCTGTAGCTATTGCTTCTGCCTAATACTGATTCGGAAGATGCTTTTGACTAAGCATTGCTCTAGCACTATCTGCTAAAGTCCCATTCTTCCTTTCAGCTACTGCATTCTGCTGAGGAGTATCTGCACATGTGAATTGTCTTCGTATGCAGTGATTTTTGCAAAAGTTCATGAATGCTGAAGACATGTATTTACCTCCTCTGTCTGATCTCATGACCTTGATCTTTCTGCTTGTCTGGTTTTCTACCATGGCTTTGAATTCTTGAAATATGGAAAACACTTCAGATTTCTCTTTCAGAAAGTAGACCCAACAATATCTGCTGTAGTCGTTGATGAAGGTCAAGTAATAAAGTGAACCATTGATGTTGCGGGCCTGGGCATAATCCCATACATCTGTATGAATCAAATCAAGAATACCTCATGCACGAGAGGTACTTCTGACAAAGTTGGTTCGCATTTGTTTGCCGAAGCAGCATGCTTCACAAACCTTTCCAAGAAACTGTAGCTTCGGAATCCCAATTGCCATATTCTGATTCCTGAGATCTAACAAGTACTTGAAGTTGACGTGACCATATCTCTTGTGCCATTTTGCAGATAGTGGCATCTGTTGCATTTAAGCTGACATGGCATGCTTATCTGGTACTGTAGCTAGCATTCTGTATAAGCATCCTTCCTTGACACCTTTTGCTACTAGCTGACATCTTTTGGATTTGTCTCTGATAATGCATTCATCACCGTCGAAGATGACTTTGTAGTTGTGTTCCATCATTTGACCTACTGACAAAAGGTTCTTGCTGAGCTTCGAAACATAGAGCACATCTTTGACTTATCCTTTTGTACCAGTGAAATTGTTCATAGGGATAACACCTGTCCCTTGAACTGGATTCGGTGTATTGTCTGCTGTGTAGATGACATTCTTCTGTCCTTCTAATGGTTTCATTTCTGTGAACCATTCCTGATGATTTGTCATATGAGATGATGAACCACTGTCGATGTACTAAGGATCCTGTTCCACTTGGTCGACTTGATAACTGAAATGCTCTTTGGGATTGAAATCAGTGTCTAGGTGCATTGTATTAGTCTGATGCAATTCCTCGCTTGCAAGAAACATATTTCCATGTTCATTTGCAAAATGACTGTGACTAGAATGTCCACCACGATGATTTCCTCTTCCTCGAGAATTCCCTCGATTACTGATGATTTGACCGCCTTGGTCATACTGCTTCTTGCGGCAATCTCTTTCATAGTGTCCAAACTTATGACAGTAGTTGCACTGAATGCTTGACACGTTGGTGGATGCATTCCCTCGTCCTTGAAATCTTCCTCGATTGGAATGATTTCCTCTTCACTGATTCTGATTTTGCTGAGGATGATGTTGATGCTGACTTTGATTTTGTTGCTGATGATGATCACTTTTCTGATATGATTTACCTCTGTTTCTGCCTTTGCATCTGCTTCTGTCTGAAGTTGTGAATGCTTGATCATTAAAATGACCTTTACATGCTTGAATGGCCTGAGTGCAGAGTTCTTCACCAAGTAGGACTGACTAAAGTTCTTCCAGTGTTGGAATTTGCCGTTGGATGGCAATATTCTGGACTAGATTCTCGTATCCTTCTCCTAGTCCATTCAGAATGACTTGAACCATTTCTGCGGGATTCATAGTCTCTCTTGCTGCAAGTTGATTGTTGTAGTCTTTTATGCGGAGTATATAAGCATGACCGGTTTCACTACTGTTGCGGAAACTTTGGTTGATTTGGTTTCTCAGGGTGAGAATCCTGGATGTGTTCTTGGACTCGTAGAGAGCGGCGAACATATCCCATGCTTCTTTTGATGTCTTGACTATGTTGAGTTGTCCTAGCATGACATCTTGCACATTCTGCTTGATTAGGTGATAGGCATACTTGTCTTTCTTATCCCATTCTGCTTGAGCTCGGGCAATGGCAAGATTTACTACTGGTGCAGAAACTATTTGTGTAGTTGTAGATCCCAATGTAGAACCCGTTGCTGGTGCTGTGACAATAGATGGAGTAGAGCTACTGGTAGCTGGATCGGCCAATGGTCTAGGTGTAGACCCATCGACATACTCCCATTTGTCTTGAAGCACAAGAATGGTCTCCATTTGGTATTTCCATGTACCGTAATTGGAGTTGTCTAACTTAGCAGATGCCTCCAGATTGAGGTTGCTAGTCGACATGGTGCAAAAAATGTACTCAAAAAGTGTCCTGAAAATCTCTATATGAATCAACTGCAAATATACTAAAGATGCCAAGTGAAATCTATGTACCGTCGGTGAAGATAGAACTGCAGTATATAAAATCTGATCTGTATTACAAGGCTTGTGGCAATGATGCTGAGAATAGCCAAGAGGCTTTACAAGGCTGAAATGATGTGCACGATGCCATGAGATAGCCGAATAGGCTTTACAATGGTGGCATGTGTGTGTGAAATCAAATGCTATCTGCCCACTAAATCAATCTGCAATGCCTCTGAACTCTGAAGTCTGCTCACTGAACTGATGAACGTAAGGTTTCAGGTAATGTAATTATGTGAAATCGGATGTGAGCGAATGGATTGACTCCAAGTAGGTACTAGTCGGGAATTTCGGGCATGGCTTAGATTGGCAACTTGGGGAAATTCAAAGCGTCCCCTCTATGGCGATCTAGTCTACTCTGATCTAGATCTGAACCAACCGTCGATCGATGAAAGAACAACAAATAATTCCTTTTCTTTTGTCCTTTTAAGTGCTGGGTCAGATGCAACGATGTAGAGGCAAATGTGCATGAAGGAAGTGGTTTTGTCAGTGAGGCTCAAATGTGAGTGTAACTTGTGCCGAAATGTGCACATGATGTGACAAGTGCGTAGAGCACAAAAAAATGAGTGACTTTCCTTTTTGGAGCACCCTCAAATTCTTCCTGGATCAAGAGATATGACTTGATCTAGGTGGAGGGGCAAAAGGAGTACAAATGGTGCTCAATGATGATGTGTCACTGGAGTCACATGTAGTGATGATGTGGCACTATGCTTAGCAAGAGGTGCGCCTGTGAAAGGTGGCAGGAGTGTGCACATGTAGTGTGTGCACAATGTGCTTGGCAAGGGATTGTGCCTGCAAAGGGTCAGTGCTGACTGAACTACTGAGGTGGCAATGTTGAGGTGGCACTGCTGAGATGGCACTGTTGAGGTGGCAGAGGTGACGTGGTAGTGATGTGGTTGATGACATGGCACTAATGACATGGCTTGATGACATGGCTAGATGACATGGTAGAATGACGTGGCTTGCCTACGTGGCACTAATGATGTGGCAACTGAGCTGGGTGGTGATGTGGCAGATAAGCGTGCTTGCTGATGTGGCACAAGGATAAGGTGATGATGTGGCAGATGCTGGAGTCTGTCGACGTGGCAAGATGGAATAGCTGATGATGTGGCACATGGGCCATGTGTCACTTGGCTGACCACACCTCAATGTGTGGTGAGGTTGAGGATAAGATATCCTCCCTCGCTGCCACGTGGTGCTATGATGACGATCGAAATCTTTTAAAGATTCTATTGATTCTACTGACGGAGGTTCACGATCGACGATGGCGATGGCGAGCTACAGTAGAAGCCCGAGGCTGTGAATGCTCTGCAGAGCTTGTTGCTCGCCGAGGCTATGGTAGATGAAAGCCTTATTCAATGGCACAGTTGAGGTGATTGTTGTGGAGAGTTCCCATTGACGTAGTTGAGGTTCTATCCGTCTGTGTACGTGGTTGGAGAGGCTATCGCGGCCGATCGTCGGAGATGGCACAAGGAGCTGCTGAAGGTAGTTCAGTGCTGAGATAGGCTGCGCATTGAAGTAGCTTGCAGCGTTGGCTTTGGCGGTTGAGTACTGGAGATCGTTGGCTTGTTTTGGAAGCTGTAGAAGCTATTGGAGGAGGCAATGATGAGCACTCGTTGGAGGTCGATGATGAGCACTCGTTGGCTTGTGGGCTGCTAAGGAGCAGCCGCTCTATTAATGAAGTGCTTGTTGAAGCGTCAGAGGAGGTGATGCGCTGGAGGGAGCCCATTTGGATCTTCGTTGGCGCTTGGAGTTGCCTTAGGGAGGCTCGTCGAGGGAGCATCGGTAGGCTGGCCATTTAGGCTTGCTGCTGGCAGTAGAGAGGAAGTCGTAACCGAGGCTATAGTATAGGCATTGTGGGCTAGGCTTGGAGCGGATGCATGGCTGTTGAAGGAGCGACGTTGGAGAGCTGTTGATGCAGAGCGCTTCAGATTTGAGTCGTTTGGCGAGGCAAGGCGCTATAGATGAGCTATGGAGTTGGAGTGGAAGGAGCTATGGCCTCCGTTGATGAAGAGCTATGGCAGATTATCGTCGTGATGAAGGCTTTGAAGCCTTGGGTGCTGCAGAGAAGCCGGTAGTGAGTCGCGACCCTTGGAGAGGTCGTTGTAGACTATCTTCTTGACGCCGCTTGAGGATGAGCCGCCTTGTGTGGCTAGTGCTAGCTGTAGGCATTGCAAGAGTTGTAGTCCTGCTTGCTTGTTGAAGCTAGGTGCTTGCGGAGCACTTAGGCAATGACGGAAATTACTCTCTCTCTCTCTCAATTCTTTCTATCACAATGACGGAAATCTATGACAAAAATATATATCTCTCTCTCATAGTCTCTGAAGAAACTCTTGATGGAAATCCTCTCTCACTTAGAAAGAAGAAATCTCTCTCTCACAATAAGAATGAAAGGAATTCTCAGACATGCAATGGATGAAGTTCTCTCCATGAAAGAGAACACTCAAGTTGAATGGAAATTTTCTCAAATGGACAGAAATTCTATTGAGAAAATGGAAATTCTCTCAACAGAAGAGAATCCTCACGATCACTCAAGAACACTCTCGATCTCTTGATCACTCTCATCTCTTAAGAACCGCAATGCCTCAGCAGAAGGCAAGGGAGCTTTGATACCATGACAAAATATGAAGAGGGGAGAGGAGAAGAGTGGAGATGAGGAGAGAGGGCACAGCTAGAGAGCACACCACAAATGACTAATTGTACACTAGATTTAGTTGAAAAAATAGAATATATACAAACCCTTTTAGGGTTAGGGTTAGGGGATCTAACCCTTTCCTTTATAGCACTCTATAAGGTTAGTGCTATGCACATATGATCACGTGATGGTGCTATGCACACATGATCACATGATGTTGAGCGTGAACTCTCAACAACAAGTTCACTTCATGAATGAGTAAAGCCCTCTCATTAGGTGAATACTCACTTTTGATGCTTAAATCATTCAAACACTCTATAGTTAAAGTATGGTAAGGTCTTTCCTCTTGTGGAGATTCTAACTTGGCTCGTTTATCTTCTCTATAATCTACCTTATCGTACATTCTTTTGACAGAGCTCTTGTTGACGGTCACAACATCAAAATTTGATGTTTTCCATCAGACTCAACAGGGACTACTGCATCGTCCTTAGTGTAGTACCTACTTGAATCTGAAATATTTATGTTTGTTATAAGTTCAGTATCTTGCCCTAATTTAAGAACCACACATCTTAATCCTAATGTAGTTGGCATATTAAATAATTTGTACATTATGAATTCACAATATCTAATTAAACCTCATATTCTTAAATTCCATCTACTACAAATAATTCAATACAAAATAAAAGCATTTGTTTAGATACATTCATACCATATTATTCTTAACAACTACGTAAAGAAAGCCTTATCTGTGTATAGACTACTCTTGACTATATAGATGCATGTGTGTGCTTATAAACTCCAAAAATCCTAAAGCTCTAGCATTTCATAGTTCCAAAATTTCATTACAATCTTCTCCCCTCTTTTTTAACACTTTAGCTTCTTCTTTATAACTGTAGTCAACTTCGATTTTGAAGATTCATTAGTATCAATGATTTTTTGTATAACTCCTACATGTCATGTTAAAATACTTTTAAGCAAGCCAAAGTTATTATAGAAGTTTTTTCTCCTAAATTCTTTCTACACTAGATAAGTACATAATTTGTGAAAGACACATACGTAGTTTTAGCCAATAACGCCTCTTTGTAATTTGTAGCTATCTTTAATATCAACCAAGAAATATCACCACCACTGTGGAAGAATAGGACACTACCAAAATAAATGCAGGTTGAAGCACAAGCCAAATTGCATTGTTTGAAGTTGGGATAAAAGAAGAGGACAAAGGAGATGGGGCCACCTCTTCTAAGCTACTACATTACAATGTCACTACCTCTTTAGTAAATTGTAAAGGTCACCAAATGAGCAGACCTATCTTTTGATTTCATTACACCTAAATTCCTTAAGTAGCTATGTTGGCACTAAGGGTAGGTGATGACAAGTTCTAATACTCACATCTGACCACCTTGTAGTAGCCGTGTTGGCACCAAGGGGGGCATTGAGAAAATGAAAGCATGGTACCTATAAGATGATGGACTAGAAAGGGGTAAAAGATATAAAATATATGATTGGAGGTTATGTATTGCATCAGCTAGATGGTGATGTATGTACCTTTGTGGATGAAGGTATCATATACTTTGGCTATTTAAGGAGGCATCTCCTAATGAAATGTGACTTACTAGATTTGGATCTATCTCTTCCCTTGTCGTGATGTTCATCTTTGAGCCTCCTTAGTCTTCTTATCCTCACTACTATATGCTTGGAACCAAGAAAGAGCCCACCGGTAATGTACCCACTAGTAATGTGCCACCGGTAATGCCATAATAAAAGTCACGATCGGAGATGAAGGTTATTATTCCAAATGCAGCAAACAGAGGTCTTCACCAAGTTAGAGGTTTGTCGAGATGCTAAATAAGAAGCCCGTGCTCCTAAATCCATGGATGTGGGAGGAATAGAAGAAAAGCATTCTTGGTAGAAGTAAGATATGCAAATGAAAAGGTAGAAAACATGAAATGCCTAGATCAAATCTCCAATCCATCAATGAAAGCATAGAAAACAGGTGGGGGACGGGCAGGGGACATGCTGAAAAGGTAGTAGCATCGTGGTGAGAATATGCCAAATGGGCTGATAATGCATTCCCAAGCAAAATTGTCTCCTAGCATGAGGAAAAGACAATGCAGGGGCTCATGCATGGGAAGCTCACACAATGGCACGAGTCCTTTTGGATGGCCTTGGTGTAGCTATTATTGCTGCTACATATCATGTGGAGCATTGAAGTGGCTATTCTATGACTTTTTGTGCCATTAAGTAGACAAACTAGAGCATTATAGTTTGAAGGGATTTGGTACTTGAGCTTCAAAGGCTTGTGATAAAGCATAGAGTACCCGATGCAATTGTGTGAATGAAATATAGAGAACTAAGAGAGTCGTTTCCCCATTATAAGCTCAAAACAAAAGTAGAAGCAATGAGTTATAGGAGGTCACCAAGAGGGCCATGAAGGATAAAAGTTCCTTTTCTTTCCTAATCTCTCTCTTTCTCTCTCTCTCTCTCTCTCTCTCTCTCTCTCTCTCTCTCTCTCTCTCTCTCTCTCTTTCACATAATATCGCAATATTCTTTTTCTTCACAAAAAAAGCCTTCATAAGGTTGTTTAGTGAAGAGAAACATGAGCATGAATCAATAAAATGGCTATAACTTTTCCACCATATCTTGAAATCAAGGGCTCTTTAAATCAAAAGTTCCATTTGGACTACCTCTACAACTTGGGATGAAAAATGGAGAGAGAGAGAGAGAGAGAGAGAGAGAGAGAGAGAGATGACTTGAGAGAGAGAGAGATGACTTGCCATAGACTTCATGTGCAAAACACTATTGAATGGTGAATCCTCGAGTAGTTGATTGCACAAATTTTGGATTTGAAGTAGTCCTTGTGAGCAACTCTAAAGCTTCATCAAGTCATCTTTGGCATTTATATACGTAGGACCTCCTTACCTATTGTAGGCTGAAAGAATTGTCTTTAGAGAAGTGCACATGTCCTCTCAATTCTAAGGTGTCTTGCACAAGGCTATCATGACACTCAAAGGAATTTGGCACCTAATGTCATTATATTAGAACATACTCTGCCTTTGTAGAGTAGGTAGCCTTCATCAATACTAATTCTTTTCTACATGAGTCCTTTATGAGCAACTTATAGTGTGTTACCATTAGCATGCAACTCCTCAATGAAAGCTCCTCAACTTGTCAGGTCCCTCCACATAATTGTTGTCCATATTTTGGAAAAGTTAGAAATAAAAACTCACATTTTTCTTTTAAGGACTCTAGGAAATCATCTTGGAATTGAGTAAAACTTAAAACATTAACCATTGGCATTCAATTAGGAAAGCTGCTACCACATTAAGTTCCCCCTTTTGATATGTCAATTAAATATCATATTCTGCATTGAATCAGCCTATCTAGCTTTTCTTTTGGCTAACTGCAAATCCATCTAAGGCTTTCTTAATGAAAATTGATTTCAAATTTAGTACCACGTAAATAGTTGTGCCAATTCTTTAAAGCATAAACTATGGATATGGTTCCTTCTCATATGTTGACTAATTCCATTGATTGCAGTCTAACTTTTTGCTTTCAAAAGATACTAGTCGAGGCCTTTTTTTAAGTACTACCCCAACAGCAAATTCGTCAGCATTTGTTTCAACAATAATTTGCCCATTGGGATCCACTACCATTAATATAGGTGCAAGCGTAGCTACTTTCAAAACTCTTCCTTTGAGGTTAATGCGATATGAGGTACTTCCCTTCCCCTTAAGCTGCTTGGGAGCTAGTTTTGCATTTAAATAGCTATCTTAGTATGTAGTTGGATGAATCTCCTATAAAATCTAGGCAAATCTAATAATATTTGTAATTACTCTAGGTTTGTAGGGTGTGGGCATTCCAATGTGGCCCTTACCTTTTCAAGATCCATATAAATCTCTTCTTGGAATATAATATGTCCCAATTACAATACTTATTTTTCAAAAATCCACACTTGGCTTCTTTAGTAAAGAGAGAGTTGTTTTTGAATTCTAAGCAATAGGAACACTTTTATCAAATGTTCCATTTGCCTTTTCCTAGTTTTAGGGATATCATCTAAAAATAATACGGTAAATTTTTCGAAGTATTGTTGGCTTTTCCTTGTGTTGGGGCATGTAAACCTTGTAGGGGGGTGATTCAAGTTTTGGAGGACTTTGTGCTTTTTTCACACAACAATTGGCCAGATTAGCCCCAATAGCATGCTGTGGAGGTGATAAATCAAACATTAGCCTTTAGTATCATTAAGGATATTAGCTCTCTACTCTTACCCCTTTCTCGCAACCCATACTTTTCCAAAGTCCCCATAGAGGTGCAAGCTTTTGTCAAGTCCATTGAAACAACACTCATGTTCACACAAGCTAGTTTGAGAAACACTTTTTAAGCCCTAGTTTGACCTCTCAATAGGGTACAATTCAAGGCCCTATGCTACATTACAAGCTTCTAGGATACAATGAGCAAACATAATTATTTGAAGGTATAAAATCCATTTTGACTTTGGAAAGACAATCGTAACAAGAATTATTAATGGTTGGAATAGATTTGAATTTTAAGGTGAAGTTAGCAAGCCTATGGATTGGTGGCAGTGTTATGAAATGGGGGTGGAGGAATAGAATGGGTTGGAAAAGAAGATTCAAGTATGGGTCTGGGTTTTGGATTTTAGAAGTCAAGGCTACACATTGAGTGGTAAGGGTAGGAATTAAGAGTAATGTCATGGAGCTCAACATTTAGAGCATGCTTTCACATGTCAATAAGGTTGAAGGAGCATGGACGGTAAGAGAAAGTTCACAACACAAGTTTTAGAAATTATTTAAATCTTTCTAAAGAGTGTTTGCACTATGCCTTTTCTTTCTTAATGCATCTTCAATCTTAAAGCCTTTTCTATCTTAATGCTTTTTCTATCTTAATGCTTTTTCTAACTTAGTACAGTTGCTAGGGACTATAATTATTAAAACTATTACCCTTATTGCAACATTGTAGAACTAAATCTTGTAAAGATTAGAGATAAGAAATTGGCAATCACACTAATTGTTGTAAGTGATGTTATTTGATCATAGTTTTCTTTGCCCCCCATTTAAAGTGACATTATTTGATCACAGTTTTCTTTGCCTCCCATTTACCCTTGAATTTTTGTGTAATGTGTGCTTGTGTCAATTAGTATCTATAAGGACACTTTGTCCTCTTCCATCTTTTATTTGTCCTTTAGACTTGCAATTGTTTGAACAATAGTTTTCATAGAAATTAAACAATCATGTATATGACCATAATAGTTCTTGTTGGTTATCTTACACTTGGTAGGTTTTGGTGATTTGAAACATTATGTATATGCCTACAATAGTTCTTGTTTCTCCCCTTGCACTTGGTCTGTTTTCGTCATTGAACCATCATTGGAATTTTCAAAAGAGACTTTGACAATTTGCTTGATAAAATATCACATATAAAATTGACATTCAATCAATAAGTAATATTTATATTTTGATGGAACTGATAATATATACACCATGAAAATATGTAAATCCAAGATTTTAAGTTAATCTATGGCCATGTATCAAAATAAAATTGATCTTGTTGGTATGGTTTAGTGATTTGAACCGTTATTGGAACTTTTAAAAGAGCCTTTTTATAAAAATGTCTCTTTTCTTAATAAAATATTGCAATCAAATTTGAAATTCAATAAATAAGGAACATTTATATCTTGATGGAACTTATGATATAGATCCCATACAAATATGATATAGATCCCATACAACTTATGATATAGATCCCATACAAATAAGGAACATTTATATCTTGATGGAACTTATGATTTTGAGTTTGTGTATGACCATGCATTAAACAAAAGTTGAAGGCTCAAAGGCTTTATATTAAAAAACTAAGATTCATGGTGGTAAAATTTTATACCCATGAAGTATACATATAAAGAACATGCAAGGCATGTTTATTGATGAGCATATATTTCTAAATGCTTTATGATATTATATTTAAAGAATTATAGAGTTCACTAAGAACGCATATGTCTTTTAAAATGTGTACACACATATATACACCCATATATAAAATGATGTATTTGAATATTTTCATATGAAGGAACTTCTCGAAATCCTATATAGGTCACGACATAGTCTTTTATATAGAGACACATCAGAGTCTAGAGCGCCCACTACTAGTAGTTAGCGGGTATACATGGGAGTTTGTCTACAGAGATGAGACGAGGGATCTAGGAGGGGTACGAGGGTTAGGAGGAGTCACAGTCCTTTACAGATCCACACTTTTGGGGGCCATCTCAGTGGAGTAGAGAGATCCACATTGCAGGTTTCTCTAGATCCAGATTCGGCACATGGATAGCTAGTATCTGTTTATTATAGTTTGCTACTTCCCCCTCGAGGCCTCCCGCTTTGCTAGAGATATTCAAGGAGAGGATGAGACATCCCCATTTGCTGCTCTTTATCAGTCCATTATTGACTTCTCTAGCCATGGAGAAGTCCTCCTACTTAGGGACTTCAATGCAAGTACAGGCACTCATCAAGCACCACTCCTCGACTTCAGGGATGATTCCACTCTACTGCTAGACATTGACCTCGAGGAGGTAGTTATGCTACGAGTTTCGCCTGACAAACGAGGACCGTTCACATCAGGCCCTTTTAGACCTCAGCAAGATGCATGATCTCATTATTTATAATGGTCATGACAGATGGCCCACATCAAGTGGCTTCATGTGCTTTCCACATGGGGGAGGCTTCAGTGTTGTGGACTACATCATGGGATTCCCTACCTTCATATCTCGCATCACTGACTTTACCATAGCACCTCTCCCTCCAAGGGCTAATCATACCTATCTCTTCTTTAGCATTTCTACCCCCCACTGTGCATCACCTTCTACCCTGTTGAGTTATTACTCCACCTACCATGATATATGCTTTGATCGCGATCACTCACCCACTTACTCATGCCATCTGTACATACTTCTCACATACATTAACTTTATACCCCTATTAGAGGATTGTGCTGCCCTAGTCACGAGCTCACTACACGAGGCTACTCTTCATGCCTTCCCCCACACCACTTGCCCACCACCACTTGGGATCGTACCTTGTAATAGTTGGTACAATGATGAGTGTAAGGCTTTACATCGTCAGCTCATATTCAAAACCAAAAATAGTCTTCCGAGCATACCAAAGATGCTACGTGAGTACCGTCGACTGGTATGCAAGAAGAAACTTGACTTTGTATGCTAAAACGAGGAGGGGCTATTGAACATTCTGCTCAGTAACAACTTTAAGGACTTTTGGCAGAGATTTCTTGAGGGACGGTCCCCCTCACCACTCATGGACACTTAGGTGTGGTTTGCACGCACTCTCTATGATATTCCAAATCAGCCAATCCCTAACCTATCACATATGCCACGTCCCACATCCTGCACCCTCTTCACTAGGGGGGTAAAGGATGTCGTAATGAAACTTCATAATGGCCGAGTGAAGGATCATGAGGGACTATGCACTGAGTTCATTGCATATGGAATTAACCTCCTAGCCCTGATCTTAGCAAAGCTATTTAATGAACCTGTTTGCTTGGGGTTCCCATGCACCTGGACCATTAACACTATATCACCCATTCACAAGGCAGGGGTTCCCATGAGCCCAGAGAAATACATGACCATTATGATTGGACATGTCATGTCCAAGATCTATGCATCAGTACTTGATTCTGAGGTCAGTAGATTTGCAGAGTGTTGAGGACTCAAAGCAGTGGGACAGGCCGGTTTTAGGTAGGATCATGGGACCATAGACCACATTCTCATGCTCAAATGTATCATTGAGGAGGTGAGGGCATGGAAGCAGAGGGTTTACTATTGCTTTGTGGATTTCCACAAGGCATTTGACACTGTTCCGAGAACCCACCTCATATGATGCCTACAGGATTTGGGTTATGACTAAGAGATCATCTGGGCTATCATGGCACTTTATGAGTGAGTTTCAAGCAGCATTCGGACAAGATCTGGATGGATAGATGAGATCATGAGAAATATCAGGGTTAAACAAGGGTGTCCCTTATCACCTACCTTGTTTGGCCTCTACACTGACGAGCTCGAGACAGTGATGCAGACACAGGGATGGGTAGGTTACTCTCTCATGGGCACACTGATCCGAATATTGCTTTATGCAAATGATGTGGCTCTCTTGTCTTCCTCACAATAGAGGGGCTCCAGAGACACCTTGACACACTACAGTCCTATGAGTCTCATGATTTGAAGGTCAACTTGGGTAAAACCAAGGTTATGAACTTCAATACATCTCGAGCCATCATGCGCGAGGAGCAGTTCGCATTTGATGGATCCCTAGTTGAGATAGTTTCATCATACACTTATCTTGGGGTCGTCTTTTTTGGACCCATATTCACTATGAGACCCACGATGCATGCACACCTGAGCAGAGGATATGCTTCATTGGCTAGACTAGAGAGGTAGTGCTTTTGCTCTTACTTTCAAGATCCATGCACGAAAGGGTTGCTTTTTGACTCCTTGGTCCGCCCAGCAGGGATGTATGGCAATCCATGTCGAGGGCCAGACTTGTCGGATATAGAGTGGGCTAGGGTGGAGTAGCTACAGGTTCTCATGTTATCACGGATGATCCGTGGTAAGCCATCCGTTCCTCACCAGATCATTCGAGCGGAGTTTGGGTCACCCCCAGTACAAATAGATGTTGCATTTTAGGTCATTACGTATCTATACCAAGTCAGGAAGTATGGGGATTACACCTCTGGGCATAGCAAGATACCATGGCTAGCATTGTTCTCTTCTATGGCACTTGCAGGCAGGGGGAGACTAGAGGTGTTGGTATGCACGCACAAAGAGATGGTTTGCAGGACTAGGGCTCCACCACATGGATAGGCTACCTCCATTCTAGTACAGCATGGATGCTTCGTTCTCTCCCCTCCTATCACATGAGGTCAACTAGGTTATCCGTGAGGATCTACTACAACTACACATTCCAGACTGAAGCTTCCAATGAAGCTAGGCTTCTATAGAGATCACTTCTTACATATCACAGTGGAGGGTTTCATTGATCCACCAGGAGACACACATATTCACCTACCCCACTCGTTTAGGATCTCTCTTGGGCAGTTTCGGGTCTCTTCACACAGACTTCGTATCAAGAGCAGTAGAACAGAGCGGTTACCTAGGGAGAGGCGCATATGCACACTATGTGACATGCAGGAGGTTGAGACAGAGGATTATTTAATCTTTAGGTGTCCCGTTTACCATGAGATCCAAGGATGTTTTTATTGCATCTTCAGAGATAGTTATGGGGTTTTGGCCCATTTCCTCTCCCACCCAAACCAGTAGTGTTTGGCTGGTTTCATTCATGAGATGCTTAGACACCATGAGAGGATACTTCGAGCATGGACACAGGAGCAGACTTCTTCCTTGATTGATACCTCTCAGAGCTCTATCATGGAGTTCTTTCAGCCAGATCACATAGACCCCCATGAGACAAGACCTCGGCATGACCGTAACCTAGAGCCTGTGATGCAATAGCTCATACAAAGGGTTGACACACAGATCATACTTGGGAACATCCCCTCCTTGTTTAGGGTTGCTGCCCGACCGACGAGGTTCACAATGGCCCTAGTTAGACATAGAGCTACGACCAGAGGAGACGTACCAGGACTGCATTCTTGAGGGGCCGATAGCGCTCAATTGCTGACCTCATGCCTCCACTTCCTCATCCATCCTGATGTCCTATTGTGCTGATGATGATGATGATGATGATTATGATGATGTCGATGCGGATGCTGAGATTGATGCATATAATCGACTATCGACATGACTATGTTGTACTTGGGACTTAGTACTACCATTTTTCATTCTACATTAGTGTGGATGCTCATTTAGTAGCTCCACTACCACAGCTCATTGTATCAGGTTTTTCATAGTCTCATAGACCCATCGGTCTTCCAAAGACTTTAATAAACTTTCTCTCTCTCTCTCTCTCTCTCTCTCTCTCTCTCTCTCTCCAAAATTTCATAAGATGCAAATGAAAATGTAGTAGCATAATGACTTGCAAGGAAAAAACATAGCCAAAGATAGAATTGGAAGTTTGATTGACTTATGTTGTGCCAAGCTAGTGTATGATGTGCTCCTGTTTTTGCTTGCATCCAATCTATAGCCTATAGACACCCTTCTTGTTTGGAGAAAGTCTCATGTTATTGTACCAGAACAATGCCATTGCAGTGATGAATTTCTCACTTAGGCAATCTCTCCTTTCTAGCAATTAGTTCATGCCAATAGACTTCTCACGTTGGGCTGCATATTTTTCACTCGATGGCAAGTTGTTGGAATCACATTAGTCCTTCTAATGGAAAACATCCTTGAAGTTGTGTGCCCAAGCAATTTTGTGGTTGTTTTAGATGAAAATAGCATAGCTAATGTCACCCTCTTTACAACTAGTTGATATAAGCTATGCACCCCTTTCACATTGTTGAGGCCATCCCTTAAGTTAGAGAGTATGACCTCTTGGGCTTGCAACTCTTGGGGTGTTGGAAGGGTAGACACTCGATGCATTCTTGGGTGTAGGATAAATCTTTTGAGGACACGAGCCTAGTAGTCCCCCAAATGACCTAATGTTGTTGCCTCAAATGCTCCCATTAGTTTTGAGACCACATCTTGTGTTCTTTGTTTTGATGGCACTACTCGAATGGATGCATCTGCTACCTCCAAGGCTAGCTACTAAAAAAGGAGGTGCTTTTCCTCGTGTTGTCTCTTCCTCCACATTCATTGCCAATGTGTCTTCCATTTTTTGTTTAGATATTATATCATCGATTTTCATGGCCTTCAACCTCCTCCTTGTACCTTGATCGGGTATATCACCTTTCCTATCTCGCAGCCTCTGTCTAGTTCTCTTGCAACCCATGACAAACTGTATCGCACAATGTGGCTCCTTATTTTAAATAAAGAAATCAAACAAAGAAATGGGATACAATTTCTACTATTAGATGAGCTAGCTTATGAAGAGAAACAAGCCCTCACTTGAAAGATTCATGACAGGAATGAAAATTTATTCACATTCCAACTTTTAAGAGAGCCTAAGGAGCACAGAGAGCCATAGGGGGCAAATGCCCCCGAGGAGTAGCGAATCAAAAGCAAGAAGGGGAAGAAGCCGAGTTCACAGATTTTGGAATAATGTTCAGGTGATAAGGTGAGACCAGTGCTGGACCTTAACCCCAGTTATGTACAATACTCCAATACATATATAAATGAATGACAAAGAAGATTAGGGTGTTCTCCACCTACCAAAACCTGTGTGGCTCTCTCTTTTGGCTCTCCCTCTCTCTCACCCTCTTTTGTTCCGCTTCCATTGTTGAGGTCTCTCACCTCATTCAAGTGTCTCCTCAAAGCTAGAGGCATGTTTAATCATTGTTCCCTATAGTCACATTTATGCAACAAACATGAATGAAGGACCTTAAAGATCTTGCGAATCTTGACTTGGCAACTTTGAAAAGGAGAGAAAATGTAGATGAGGGAAGAAATGGTGAGATTATGCACACATAGTCTCAAAGAAAGCCACATCTCACTCAAAAAATTTCAATTTTTTTGAAAGAATGAAGATGGAGAAAGGGAAACTCGCACAAAGAATGGCAAGATCATGAGCAATGGGAAATTCCACCAAAAGATGAGGAGGGATAAAGACTGAACATTCCTAGTCAAAACAAATGATTCAAAATTAGGGTTCTAGAGAGTAAAAAGTGAGAGGGTTCCCAAAACTAAGAAGGGGAAAATGTGGGATATGGAAGGAAGATTGTACTTTATTAGAACATTTTCTCCTTTTGGAGTGATGCTTATTTTCTTACACCAAACTTCATTGTTTCTCACACTAGCCTTTAAGTATTTTGCCTTTTCCCCCATCTTTAATTTAAAAAAAAATTTGGCTCACTTATATGAAAGGCTAATTGCTCCACCTTTAACTAATCCTCGTCAAGCCATTACCCATGAGAAGTATTACCGCACATATCTTCTTAAAATGGAAAAAGAAATTGAGAATATCTTCAAAAACATAAGAAACTATTTTCCTAAATAACCCCATGGAATATGAAAGATAAAATCCATATTAATAAAGACTATAACTTTTAAATTATCAAATGCCAAATGATAGTCACAAGACATAGCACATGAACTGAATGTATCCACTTCTTTAACATGTGAAAGAGGGACTAGCACCATGGTAAAACAAAAAATATTGAGTCAAACTACATGTCATTGGTAATAGCTAGTCCTAGGATTAGCGAATTTCTAGAGAGGTAGATTACTAGGCAAGGTCCTAGGGCTAGGAATAGTGATGCCATATAGAATAGAGATCTAAATGGTAAAAAACACTTGTGGCATATTTAGCCATCATGTAAAGCTATTTATTGGCATGAGGCATTATGCTCTGGGGATTCAATTATCTAGTTCAATCTTGACCATAGTCATGGGAGATTGGGAAGCTAGTTTGATGCCTCCCTTGTGGAGACAATTACAAGGTATAGGACATGGATGTCTATTGAACTAGGGCTAGGCCTTACCTCATGTCCTCTATGTGCTTGAGGTTGAGCTTGAGAAGCTTTATGGTTTCATGGTAAGTTGTGGATGGTGTTTTATAGTTTTGTCAGCCTTTGGTCAAATACAGCTATGAACAAGTGAAATCATAGGTCAATATACTCAATCAAGCAATTTTCCAGATCACTTCTCTTGTTCTTTGACTTCTGATTTTCTTCTTTTAATGCCTCTAAAATATTCCACTGAAAGATTGTGATAAGTATTAAGGTTTTTCATGATTAATCTAAAGTTTAAAGCCTAAATAATTATGATAAGTATTAAGGTTTGTCATGGTTAATCTAAAGTTCAAAAGCCCACAGAGTTATTACAATGCATGTTTCCTAAACGTTTTCTAAATTTTTTGAAGAGCTTGGTTTCCCTTTGACAATCTCTCCCCTAGACCCCTCTCAACATCCCCACTCAACCCCCTTCTCTACCTCACAAACACTCACCCCCCTCATAGCAACATTCTCTCTGCTCCTAGTTGCCATATGTAAAAAATATGGAGGAGGGATTCGAAATCCTTCAAAATTTGATGATATGTCTCCCTCGATATTCAATAGGTGGCAAGTCCCCTATTTGACATGTGGCTTTTCCTCTTCCCTATTTCTTTTAAATATTGTGATTCATTAAGATGTATTCCCCTATATACAACAACCAAAACTCAAGTACGTGTATATTTTTAATTTTGAAATTCTATCAAAGAAGCCACCTCTAATCTTAATTATGTTCAGGTCTATGGGAATGGATCATAGAATTAAGGATGATTGTAAGTAGTACCACTAAAAAAGCATCACCAATGACATTTTATGGGAATTTCCCAAATTTCTTTAAAAAAAAGATAACTTCTAGTGGGAAAGGCAGAGGTGATATCTATCAAAGCAACAAGTGTTCAATTCAGCTCTTCAACTCTATGGAATCAGACCTAGTTCCAATGGAAAAGGGATGTGAAGATGGCATCTTATAAAGAATTGCAATTTTATAACTCTTGATGGAAGCATTGGATTTCATAGCTATGAAATGAAAAAGTATTGTTTTCTTTGAAAAACTATCTAAATGTGCTACTCCTAAGAGCTATAAGGTTTTTTAATGCTAGAATTTTCCTCTCACACCACTCATTGGCCTACAAATATTACCAAATACATTCTTTCGAGAATTCTCTCTACCAACAAAGACTTGGCCGTTGCTTCTAGACTGTGCTCTGCCAACACACACGTTCTCCTACTAATTTTAAATTTTCTATATTCATATATCTTCTCTTCTATTTCTTCTTTCTTTTCTCTCCTCTTTCCTTCTCTTCTCTCCTCAAGTTCTAATTCAATTAATGAATGCACAATTATGAATAGGAGCACATTAAGTAAGCATCTATCCTTAATAACTATGCCAAAAATTTGTTAACCCAATTAGAACTTATAGTCTTTGTATTGTTTTGCAGGGACTTTAGAGCTCCAAGTATTTTTACTCCTTTATATGAGGACAATATCTTGACTAATTATATATATATATATATATATGTAGACACACACACGCAAATCTACTTACATACATATAAATATAACTATGTATGTAAGTAGATTTGTGTGTGTGTGTGTGTCTACATATATATATATATACTTATATTTATCCATATACTTATATACTCATATACTTATATACTTATATTTTTTCATATTTATATATGTTTGCATATGTATCTTGCCTCCATCCTACCACGTCTCTCTCTCTCTCTCTCTCTCTCTCTCTCTCTCTCTCTCTCTCTCTCTCTCTCTATGTCTCTCTCTCTCTCTTTCTCTGTTCTAATTTGGATGCTATCACCCCATAGTTGGGATTGTTGTTGTAAAGTGTGCCTTTACCTCAAGGAAGTTTTTTCTAGACCTTAAAGCTTCAAATTTAAGGGCATGGGTTCCTATCAAGCACTAGCCTCATATTTTCCCTACCTCTTACTACGTTCACACGTGGCAACTCAAACCCATCCTCGCAAATGTGACTTTAGGGGCTTTTAAGTAATTGAGAGACAATAATTTTTCTCCCACTCATTTAGATGTTTAGAAAGTGAAAGTAATTGAAAGTTTTATAAGTGAAAGTGAAAGTAATTGAAAGTTTTTTAAGTGGTTGAGAGATAATAAGTCTTCTTCCACTCATTTAAGTGTTCAAAGAGTGAAAGTAGTTGCATTTTTTTCAGCTAATAGACTTGCTAAATTGTCAAAATAAATGTGTTTTTTGTGCTCTAGCTAGGAAGGTGTGGAATGTAGTACATATGCTTTTAGAGAACCTCTAAACTAGAAGGTAGTACATATGCTTTAGAGAACCTCCAAACTAAAATGTTTTACCTTTAGACGATGCTCGTAAAGTTAAAAAGGATCTATGAGTAGAGATTATGTCACATGCTCTTTGCCACATGGATTTCCAAAAATGGTTTTTTCTTTATTCGTAATGTATTATTAGGGATGGAAAATCTACTAAGTTACTAATGAGGAAGATATGGAATTAGCTCTCTATGAGTTTAGGTTATGTTCTAACACAAAGTCCAATAAGGACTTTGATAACAAGATATGTAATGATATAAATATAAACGTTGAAATCTAGTTTGAAATATTTGTTTACACCTAAAAAAATTGTGCTGCTTGGAGCTAACTAGTGTAGCCATTCTTAAGTACATAGTTGAAGCGACAGGTCATCACATGACAATTATCATCAATTATAAACACAAGATTCTAGTTAAAGACCACAAAGGTCAAATGAAAATTTCAAGACAAAAAGAAAAAAAAAGTATAAACACTTAATTTGTGTATTGGATAAAGTAGATAAACCCATCAAAAGCTAATAAGAACTCTTGTAAGATACATTTTACTAACACACCTATTGCAATTTACTTGTGAGAAAGAATTGCTTGCGATGTTGTAAAGATGACTTGCATAAAGGCACCCGTTTTGTAAGACTAGGGTAAGGGTACATATTTTTGTAATTGCAAGAAAAACTTATTAGTAATAATAAAGGAATATTAAGCTAAGGTTGCATATTTACTTTATTGCAATAAAAAACTTATCTATATGCTTGGTAAGCTAGCAAACAAGTACAAACCAGAGTTGGGATGCAGTGCAGTATTACGTTGATTTTAAAAGGGCCTTCTTTGATGTTCTAGTCAATTGTAGCTTTACACATGGCATGCACATGCATGTGGGCGTGGGAGCATGCATGTTCATGTCTGAGATCTGTACATGTGTGACATGAATTACCAACTTTGCACTCACAAGTAAAGTTTTATTGTGCTAAATACTTATAAAACCAACAATCTAAATTAGAAGTACCACTAGAGATGAGACTTGCCACATGTTCTCATTAAGTCACACATCATGACCCATTAGAAAAATCTCAAATTCGGATAACAATTTTTTGATGCATGCTACAATATATCCTAATGTCAAGCTCCTTGAACATATAAAACAAAGTTTAGTAGATTTGAACAATGAAAAGTCTATACATTCCACACATCCCATCTCAACAACTCAAGCTAGATAACTACGAGATTGAAGCTCCGAAAATATTGCAAGAGTTCACTCAAGGGTATCCCTAAAAGACACAAAAATGCATAAAGAAGGAATGCGTACTCTTGTGGCATCCCTAACCAAGAAGGAATGTACATTGCATACGAATGAGAGCACATCATCCAAGAGCACAAAAGGTACACAAATGGATTATTGAATTTGCAGCTTCAATTGTAGCATGATATTCATTAGTCATTTAAACAAATAGGTCACACAAGTGCCCGCATAACTTCCCTCATAGAGAGTGTTTGTTTAAGATGATGTACCTAATGCTTATCATGATTTTTATTTTCAACAGACAGATAGGGGCGGGAAGAGTGGGGTGGGTTGGGGGGGCAAAGCATGAATGCTACCTCATGGTTAAGTGAGAGGGGATGAAGACGGTGATTCTTTTTTAAGCCATCTTAAAATTTGTATTAATACAGGATTTAAAAAGGGGATGATACTTGGAAAATCACAAAAAAGGGGCATCCAAGTCTGTCCCATCAATCGCTAGCCTCTAACGAGGTAGTGCTAAGAAGATCTCCTTCATTGTAGCGTATATAATTTTTACAAACTCCCACTCGGGGTGGTACAGAGAATGGACTTTGGATTTTGTTAGTATTCTGAGTATTGATTTGATAGCTCCCCTTGTGTTCGGTGCAGGCTGCTGGGAACACTACCAAAGTTTTCACTCAAACAGATATGAAGATTACAGGACCCATAGCACTGTTTATAGCATCTCAAAACAGCATACTCCGGAAGTCTAGAAGGTATTGCAAGAAAAGATCTGCTTCAGTCAAGCGAGACTTTGGATGACCAAAGCAGAGTGGGCTGTGCAGCACAAAAATACAAAATCAGTGCCAGGAAACGCACCTCCTGTGCTAAAATTACAGAGGATATGGCAACTCAGACATTGGAACAGTGAATGGGCAGAAGCATAAGCATAGCCTTCTCCCGAGGCAAGCACTTTAATTTATCTTCTTCTCCTTTCTGCCTGCCAGAATACGAGAGATTTGCAGCCCTCGGCTGAAAGCTTGGTTAAATAGAAGGCGAGTCTGGAAATCAGATATAAAGGGGAACCATGCCAATGTCGCCACTGGCGCAAATAGCAACAAACCCATTAGGTACTCGTAGCCTCGAGCTAATGCTTTAACCGAATCCCACATTCCAGCTTTCTTAACAAGACCCTTACAAGCCTGAGCGATCTGTTCATTGGATAAGACTAGCAAAGTTAGGTTCTCAATAAGACTAAAGGAGAGAGGTGAGATCTAATAGTAAATTCTGTATTAATTTTCCAAAAGAGAGCTGGCCTAGAGGCCCATAACGTTCACCTGCAGCAATGCCCATCCAGTGGGAAGGAATGCCAAAGCACTGGCAAACAGGTCCCCTACTGAAAGGTGTCCCACTAAGAAAAGAACAATCAATACAGTCACTGCCGCCACAAAAAGGCCTCCTTTGAGAAGCCTGAACAAGAGCTGATATTCTGCACTGAATTGTTTTCTGCCCACGGATACACCCTGCATTAACAAAATACATGTCTCATCAGAGGGTTCTTATACCTCATTGATATACTTTTAACACACAAAAAGGAGTCTGCCCTGCTTACCTTGAGCATTATTAGCACGAACAAGATAACCAGCCAGGACAGTGCATACACCTGCACGACATGAGCTCGTTTGGTCAATGGCATTGAGCTGACAGACCGAATGAATTGCCCTGCAAAGTGAGATTCAGATCCAAATGGGCAACGTGAAATGAGGAGCCAAAAAAACTCACCAAAATGCTCTTGTTCTGCTGTGTGATGTTAAGATGGTACACGAGCCCATATTGATACAAGAAAAACCTTGATGTCAGGAAGATCTCAATCAGCTGGCCTCGAAGACCTGAAGTATTGAGATGCTCTTGCTCTTCTTCCCACCATGATTCCCAGCTCTTCCCTGCTGGTACTCCAATCCCTCCACGATTGCTCACCCATTTGATCCAGTCATCCCAATCATCAACAATCTTTTGCCACTCGAAACCTGATGGGTTGAATAAGAAGGGTGCAAACAGCCAAGTTCCAACTAGAAACCACAAGGAAAATGTGATCAAGAAATAAGCAACGGTGTGATTTGCGGAAGCTCCGTATACGTTGTACACGATCAAAAGTATCAGTAATTCTAGCCCCTTGGTGAAATGACTGCGGGAGTACAAACGATAGTTCTCTGCGAATCTTGCGTGAAACACAACAAATCCACGTCCAGTGGACCGATATTTTGCCCCGCCGTGGAGTAGAGTCCGACCATAGAAGTGGACTTTGGTGCCCATAGAGAAAGTGAAAAATACAGAGGCAAGCTGAAGCTGCATGACGATAAATTCACTCAGCGCCCTGCGAAAACCTCGCTCCAATCCGATTTCCATCACCATAGGAAGGGCCATAACGAAACCGATCTGTACAAATGACTGGGAGGCCAATGCAGCTTGAAGCGGCGTATTGTCTTGCAGGCCTGCGAAGTGAACCATACTCTTCTCAAGCCCACTAAGGGCGAGATATATACGACCGTACAGAAACACATAGACGGTAAGCACAACAATCTGCATTCCAGATGAAAAGTTAACATCAGCGATTGAGGAAGGATTGAAGAACTACCAAGCAAACATTGTGTTGTACAATGCAGAAGAGCACGCACCAGAGTGCTGAAGTAGAAGCCAACAGTCGTGAAGTAAACTGATAACATCCGGAAGAAATCGACGCGATGGCCAAGACGATAAATGTCACGACTCATCGTCTGCTCACCATTTCCGTTTGCAATCTTGGCTTCAAACATCGATATCTGATTCAATCCCACATCCCGCCCCTTGCCCACCTGTATATACTCATGATGGGTGACATTACCTCGTCGCAATGTTGTATTGAATCCTGCATGATGTTAACACTCAGCAAAAGCTCAGATTGTCGAATTCAGATTACTTTGCTCAAACCCCGAATCCTTTCACAATTTCAATTTCACGTCACCTGCGAAAATATCCTCGCTTAGATTCACACCCTTGGAAGCCTTGCTTATGCCTCCTCGAGTTATATGGAAGAGCCTATCAAACACATCAGGATGACCGTAGTGAAAGCGGACTCTGTTCAGGAATGAACCAACAGATAGTCGTTAGCATCATGTTGCACTGCAGGCATCTCGAGAGACGAAGTTGATAAGCATACATTCTAAAAGATCCCATTGTAGCTAGTGAAATCAGCTCTATGATTAAAAAATCCTCTTCATCCATAGCACAGATGCCTCTCATATATGGTGGTGACGTACTTGAGAGGTTTCGCCAATACACGTTGTCCGATTGTAACAAAACTGGACTCTTGGTTGGACATGAAACCAGCTAAAGAAGAGACACTGCATGTAGGAACACGTTAGCAAACGATTCTTTTGTGATACAAGAAAAAGAGGTACCGCCAGATTCTCACCTCCCAGTAAAAATGTGTTCACGCATCCCCAGTACGGAAGGACATCCCACGCCTCCATCATCCTCCAAAAACTCTTGAAGGAGATTTCTCATCTTCAACGCTTCTTCCAGATAGTTGTCCTGACAAGTAAAAAGAGGATAACATCCATGAGATCAGCTGTTATTCTATGTTGCTTTAAGAACTGCTTTGCTTATAATAATGGGACATGAGGTAGCATCGTTGCAATAGATGAGAATACCTGATTCATGTCGATAGCTTGCAGTGCCTCACCTCGAGTGAAAATAATCGCATGATTTTGATTCTCTGGTTTACCCTCACCCAAAATAGGTTTCCCAGGTAGCTTGATTCTGTATATCTCCTGATCAAAGACAATAGCTAAGCATCAGGCATATGGTTACAAAGTTCATTAGACCCGATACATATACAGAAAAAAATGGATCAACTGTAGCTTGTAGTCACGTAGGCACCTTTATAGGTACAATACTGAGCTTTTACACAATGGTGATTTACAAAAATAAGTTCTCACCTGATCCGCACCACTACCTTTGATTCCTTTGGCGAGTACAGAATAATATTCTTTCTTCTCCTCGTATTCTTCAATATATGCAACTCTCATAGCTGGGTACCTGCAAAACTTCCAATATCTTACGCTGATAAAGCATCCCACTAACCGAGCTTCGATCTCTCATTTATCTGAAGCTTGGTTGCCATTATTTCAGTTAGGGCCTATTCTCACTGCCAATTATTAGGAAGGATTAGTCAAGGATTTTAATGGAATTGTGCAATCCAATTGGGATTCAAGGGGTCCAGTGCTCCTAAAAGCATTTAAATCTCTTCATTTTAATTCTCTTAACAGAATTTAAAAATTATAGAATATTAAACTCCTTGAAATAGGCACTTTTGACTTTCGCAAAGGGAAACATGCTGAAATATAAAAAATAATTACATGTAAGTTTTAACCTTGGAAAAAGTCACCCCCACTGTAAGCTTTGTTATCTCACCCCCACACTAGAAAAGAATTGAGTGAGTACCCGTACTCGTGAGCACTGTCTTAGGTTTTGCCAGACGCAAATGATTGTCAAGATGAATGGATGATTAATTTGCAACACTTGTGATGGAAGCCCGTGCATAGAACCATGGGAAAGTTTGAATGCTATAATGCAACCGCTTGCAAATGCAAAGGGATTTGCAAACTCTATGGGTGTGCGTGAGAGAGAGAGAGAGAGAGAGAGAGTTCTTACCACAAAAGTAGTGTTGTGAGTGTGAGAGAGAGAGAGAGAGAGAACCAAAATAGAAGGGTGCCACTTGGCAAGAAACGGTGTGGGACACTTTTTTACGGAAGTGTTAGTATAGCGCTCCCTGCAGTGCTAAAAACAAGCAAACCAATCAACCCTGCCACCTAAAAAATTGGCACAAATGCACCGCCCTTCTTTCACCATGTGATCTTGCTGATCATCCTTGGGATGCGTTCAGACATAACCAAATCAAGACGGTGAATGACATCAGCCACATTGTTTCCCTTCCCAAAATGAGTGCATGATAGACATAGCATTCCAAGAACACCTAAAGCTCCTAAGCTGTTGACAAAAGATCCCCGCCCACAACGCTCTCATGTTAGCGAGATCAGGGCAACAACCCTCAGCATCGACAACGTTTCCCAAATGAACTTGAATTTATTACAACAACACAATATCATTCAAGTGCACAAACATGACACGTCAACAAGAGATCTAAAAATCCTTAATAGCATCATGTTTAAGGAGAAAGAACATTAAACATACCCAATGCATAACCCAACTTGTAGTGACTCTTAACTGTGTATCCAGTTGTGTTCCATGGCCACACCAAATCAACATGCATTGTAATTAATAAGTGAGCCATGGCCAAAATGAGCTTCCAAATATTTTTTGCCAAAAAAAAAAAAAGAGCTTACAAAGAATAATCAATTGCTGGGAGCCCAAGGGCTCAGATGAAGAAGTCTATAAAATGCCACAAAGAACCTTGGGCTCGACTCTTCAAAACTGTAATAACTCCAAGAACCACTTGAAGCCTAAGATCAAACATGCCACTCTTATCAATGCTGATCAAAAAGTTTGCATGCGTGCCCAACCATGAACCCATAGCTGCATGTCTACCGAGTCTTGAAAACACACTACCAAGGCTTCAACTTCTCGAGTTTCACCGCTCACCTATATAGGAAACAGTTAGGACCCTCTCTCTTGATCCAAAAGGCTCTGTTTTGTTGAGTCTCCATTCCTCCATGACCACATGTGTAGCTCTGGATGGAAGAGATGGACAAAAAAAAGACAACTAACAGACATTTAATCTTGATATGACTAGTCTACTAGCAATATAGGAGAATTCATTTGTTTTATCTTTGCCGCCCTTGCTATCTAATGCCGCTGCTAACTTCATTGGCGTTCTTTGCTTCAGGCTACATCTTGTTACTTCTCCCCTTGTTATTGCAAAACATGTTCCCTTATTTACTCCTAATGGCAGGACTTGTTGCTTGCTATCCCTATCATATTAGATCCATAAAAATTACTACATCCCTAGGCGATGTTTATTAGCACTGCCCCACTAAAGGCAGGCTATCGTATCGATTCAGTTTCCCTTGGAAAGCAGACTTTCCAAAAAACATGGCAAGATGGCTAGCATACATCGTGAATTTTAGCCTTGGAAAGCAGACTTTCAAAAAAACTTTGGCAAGCTACAGCCTTCGGGTAGTGCTTGCGTGCACCCACGCACCTTCTTGTAAATAGTAAGACGCATTTGTCTTGATTAAGAAAAAGAGTTGTCTACCTCCATTCTAGCTTTGCAAACTCTTAATAATCGTCGTTGCTTCATCATACATCCCTTAAGTCTTTATCATCGGTGGATATATCTTCCATTGTTTAACACCTGAATGCTGTGCACTAGAGGAATATCGAGATTTGAGGATGACATAGGTCTCCGCTTCATGGCCAAAGTAGTTCATTATCTCTTGATTAAGTAACTTCCCAAAAAAAGTGTTGCTCAACACAGAAGTGTGATATTAACTTGATGACCGACACCATCTACCATCACCTCCATTCCCTTAACAAAGTTCAAGATCCTAGAAAGGTACGCAGTAAGGCTAAAATTCATTTGCAACAAGAATCCAATGTAGCACACGGGAATGAGAATCGAGAATTTGAGCAAGGACACACCATTCATCATAGTTGATGTCCCTTATGCACGATTCTTCAAGTTATGGGGAAAAGCCCCTTCAAGGGACGATATAAACTGCAATACATGATAGCAATTGTAGAGGGGCCGTGGGCAGCAGGGCAACCAATCCCAAGATTTATATCAATCGATCAAGCAAGTTGCCCCAAAACAAGAGCAAATGAAAAGAGAAGGGGCACACCATATCACTAGTCTCATCACAATCCATTCTACACTTTTGAGGCATGCGAAAACACATCACTTGTCCATATCATATAGTATGAGAAGTAATTGTGACGTAGCAACCACTTATCCTGGGAAACATGAATACATGGCATACCCTTGTTGCAACACGCCATCCTACTTTTCCTAAGCTACATGGCACAACAAGAGATCCAAGTCTGAACTCTTGAGTTTGTCAATTCCAAAAAAAGCATCTACTAATATCCTTAAAACTAATTTTCCCAAGGTTTTGAGACTCAACAGCTGACATGCTTTTAACTAAGGACTGACAGAGAAGGCTGCCATGTTACCAACCTTCTGCATGGGAGAGAAATGGTATTTACTTACTCTTCCATGAGCTGTAAAATGTCATTTGCACGAGGATCTCCAGTACGCTTCTGCTGACCATAGAGCTGACAAGTAGCCACGTAGGTATACTTCATGTCAGCCACTGCCTCGATGTTTACAGGTAGTGACCGCTGGCTTTTATCTCCAACGAGAGACTGGATAGCTTCTTTGTACCCTTGCTGGATTTCTGTTTAAAGGGTGAGTAATTGAAGTTACGATGGTAGCCTTGTAAGATTCAGTGTAGCCTTTATGGTTTTAAAAAAATCTGCAGTAGATAACTCACCTTTTTCAGAAGCCATATCCAGAAATGCCTGCAGCTCAAGTGCTCTTCGATAGTACATCATACCCCTCACTGTCAACAAACGATGTGTTAACGTGGAATTTTGCAGAGGTCCACAGCTCGACATATTAGAACACAGATTCAAAGCTACTTTGAAGTGACTACCTGTTCTTGTCAGTGTCTGTGCCCGATATGAAGCCCATTTACGGACTTCCTTGGAGGTATTTTCATCCCACATGTTATCAGGAGTGCATTTTGTTCGCTGCTCAAAATTCCTCCACTCGTCTGTTCAACATGAAAAATCATTAAAATTGAAATGTCCATGCATGCACACACACGCAGAGAAAGAGAGTTCTAAAATTGGATACTAGAAAGTGAACCTGGGTATATCTTTTGAAGATAGTACAGAATTGAAACACCATCCTCATTTTCCTCTTCCAAACCCTTTTGTGTGTACAAAATCTCTTCATTATAATAAGGAGTGAGGACACTGCAACATCGAAACAAATTGTAAGCGAACAGTGACATCCCAGATGTAATACTTTATATGATTGAAGACTGGATCTGTCGAAGGAACCTGAAGGAGAGCATGTTACGAATCTTGGGAGGAGGTGGCATGTCCATAAACAGAGAGTTCGTAAAAAACGCTATGCGACGCCTAGCCTCCAAATTCGTGGGAACATCCATGGCAGCCTCCCTTGTGGTTAACAGCAAGTGAAGTCTCTTGATCTGCAAAAACATGTCAGACTAAGCATCTCAAAATTTTCCGTAAGGCAAGCTTTGATCAGTGCTTAATTCACCTTTTCATTCCACGAATCTGATTCTGGAGGAGGGTAAGAGATTGAATCTTTCTCAAATAATTGGCGTTGAAAAGTTTCCTCTCTTTCTTCCTGTCCTCCCAAAGAGGCTCCATGGCTTGACTCTAGACTTTCCCTGATGAGAAATAGTCACAATGAATGGAACAATAAGCCATATATAACTTGCCCACTGTAGCCTCATCTTCTCCCATTAGACAATACAACATATTGAACTTTTAAAAATCACAGCAAATGCAATTCCTTTCTGTTAAAAGTGAACGATGCTCACATGTTGCCATCCTTCCTTATATCTCTGGAAAAAACCTCAAGCATATCCTGGAGGAGAAGTGTAACCCGCTCTGTCTTTCCACTGTCTCGCTCAGCCTAGTAGAATTACAAGCAGCGATGACAATTCTCATACAGAAAACATGTCCAATTTACAGAAAATGAAGCAGAGTATAGTTTACCAGAATCACCACGAGCTCAACAAACTTTTCATAAAGCAGAGGTAGAGCGCTCATCCTCAAGCTTTGAAGGAGGGTGTTATTCGCGATGTTTATCGCCACGTATTCAAGAAGTTCCCTTATTACTCTATACAACACAGTCGCAAAAAAGCCTAGTTCAGATGTCCCAGCAAAGATCTGCAGACAGCATGGCATGCTGACACTGCCAAAGGATTCCAAAAAGAACTCAAAAGTTACACAAGAACTCAAAGAAGCTTGCCAATCACGTACTTCTTCTCCTTTTCACCAATGACAAGAACATTTAAGATAAGTGTAAATAGTTCATAACATTCTTGGACAGCACAACGCATGTACTCATCAGCCTCAAATCTTTTTTGAAGCTCTTCATCGTCCAATGCATCTGTGAAGTCTTTAGCTGTGTCTAATGCTAAGGCGATCTGCAAGCACCAATAGTGCCTTAGACAAAGTATAAATGGGACAAACTCGGAAGCAGAAAGAACCATGCCATTACCTTGTTTGCTAATAAAAATGGGGGCCACTGCACATACTTCAGTGACGGATCTGAGGAAGATGGCACAAGAAGAAGGTCCTTCTCCTTGTCATCTATATAGTCTTCTTCACGAAAACTGTTGATAACCTCATTCCACAGCTGGGAGAATCTGGAAATTACCTCTGTTGTGTATTGGCTCTGTAATGTCAAGACCCTGCAGCATTATTACATGGAATGCTTGCAAGAAATCTCTTTTTATAGATTATAGCTCTTAGGCCACAAAGCAGCACAGCACCTCATAAGAGCGACGAAAAGAGAACGATCTGGGCCGGTGCTTTTCATCCACAGGAACCAAATTTGCATTCACACCTCCAGGTAACGAGCCGAAACGAGACCTAAGCATGGCTAGAGTTCGAATCTGCCATCAAAAAAATGAGAGAAAATGCAACCCCATAAGGCAAATAAGGGTATGAAAAAGCACAGATCAGAATAATAAAAAGCCTTGTGTAAAGGTTAATAACCCTGAATTGCTCAAGGAAGCACTTAAAGTAATCTGTAGAGCAACCCACTATCCAATGCTTACATAGAGATGAATGGCACATTCACAAAATCGCCTCTTGGCTGGCAATGTGGAAGTAGAAAAAAATGATATGAAGATCCTCAGTTTCAAGAAGAGAGGTGAGTTCTGTGTACGTCCAGATAAATACAAGAAGGTGCCCTAACTCATCACACCAAAGCAAAAAAGAACATTTGTAGTGGCCTAGAAGGTTAAAAGTTTTCCAACCCAAGAAATCGCTTTCACCTTACATAATACAAGTTATCTATTATGACATTCCTATGCACTTTATGAGGACCACAAGAGGTGTAGATTGTCACATAGACATGCCTCACATAAGTTCACATGATACGCATATGTTATCCTTGCGTCAAAGATCCACAAATTAAACACACACTGACTGCTGGTGAACCTCCCACTAAAGGAGAAGGCTGGCCAAAACATCAAAACATCAAAATAATAGGATGTCCTTTAGACAATTTGCAGCCAAGATGCATGCCAAGGGAAAGATGATGCCCCAAAGCTAAGACTAGCATTCTGAACTGCCTCTGTAATGTGAACCTTTAAAAAATACTGGAAGAGTACATACCTCTCCAAGCCGTGAAAAGGCTCCATTTATACCGCCAAAAATGGTTGACCAGACTGCATACCAGATTTGTGTATCCATGAAATAGACCTGCCAAACAATATCCTGGAGTGAGGCAAAATGCTTAATCCCAGGAATAGCACGGAAAATATGATCCTACATCATTTCAGGTTTGGCAGCTTTTTTAATCAAATACCAATATGATAGGAGCCCATAGAGCAACCACAACACCAAAGTTGTCCTTCGCTGCAACATTACAACCAGCCAGTGTGTGTAAGAAAACCACAAGATATTATGAGTTTCCCATGAAGTCCATGCAATGCTGTGTAGTGTGCACAGGCAGCATATCAAATAAATGGCATAGCCACAAACCGTTTGGGAAAAGTTCATGCCATTCATATTGGCCTGCTGTAGGGGCAACCATGATTTGTTTTGTTGGCTCCACCAAAGGCTTGACCTGGAAGATGCCATTGCTAGCTTCAGGCAACAGTGTTGTGAAAACTCATGAAACAAATAAGCATCCTAAATGACATTCCAGCTCGTGGGCCTCTATTTGACAACTTTCGGCATTCACAACACATCCATCTCAGCTCTAAATGAAAAGCCACATTGGTAAATCTAGAAATGAACATTGCACTTACCTCAATGTAATAGCTGAACGAAAACTTGCTCACAAGAAGCAAGACCCAAAATAGAGTATACCTAACAAGAACCAAAAGAAAAATGAAGAAAAAGCAAACAAGTATATGAATCGAAGACTGCTAGGTTGAGCTGCTTAAAAAGGACCCAATGCTGCATAGATACTCACTTGAACAATGTAATGGAGTTTTCATGCATCCCGCGGCCAATATACAAAGGAGGCTGGACATAACGATCCACTATTACTGCTCTCTCAAATTTATGGGTTTCATCTTAATAGCCATCTCAAAATCAGTACAAACAGGCAGCTCGTGTTACCTGGGCCCACCAAAGAAGCAACTGGACTACTCCCCAATTTGACTGCTCAATAAATCGCCTCAAGATGGGAAACAAGAACATCAATGCAGCGAGAGCATCTGGTACCAAGTATAGTATGACAACTTTTATATACAACGATGGACTTCCTGAAGACTGCCCAAACCAGTTCTTCAAGGTGCTAATTAATCCGGATGGATTTCCTGATGTATGTGCATAGCAAACAGGAAGAATGATAACCCAAGCTACGGCCACCACCACCTTCAATATGTACCTAAGCATGTCAGTGTATTTCATGCTTCGCCATGCCTTGAAGCTCAGTCCAATATCAACTATCGCTGACCAAAGCAGAAACAAGAAAATTGTATGAGCTTTTTAATGATCACAAGTTAGGATACCTTGGAGTTAATGGGACGAGCCATCACATTGGGACACTCTTGATTTGGAAAGTGCCACAGTGGCAAAGAAACCAAAACTAGGCATTTCAAGCAAATAACCCTAGCTTTCCAAATACCTTGCAATAATCGGAGAATGGCAGCTGTAATAAATATGCTCAAGACCTTTTTGAATATGCTTGGGTTGAACACACCAGCTATAGAACCTCTGCCATTCCAAGCCACTATCACCATAGCCTGGAAGTAAAATCCATGTGTCCAATGAATAGGTATAGCAGACTATATACTCACCAAACTTTCCCATGGCAAATAGGCCAACAAGCTCACCAAACTTTCCCATGGCAAATACATCACCTGGAGAGCAAGAATGAAGAATGACCACATCCTGTCGAAACTTCTGAATATATGCCAAAAAGAACGGACTTCCACAAAGTTTGTTTTGCCAATCCAATGAGGTTCTCGCTTCCAAGCCCTCTGCAATAAAAGGTCAATTCATGACCCAGTTTTTGAGACAATCGAAAAATAGATGGCATTCCAAAATGCAAGTATTTCCACGAGCCAACCTCAACAATTTGTCCTTTATACTTGGGAGATTGGAAGAAATCTGCATCGGCTCTCATTGGCCAACCTAGGCGGAAGCAATCAACAGACCTAACACAAGAATCCATGTGTTCCGTGTACAGATCAGGACATGGACGTCACAGCTTGAGAGCCATCAGAAATCAATAATAAACGAATGAAAGAAAAAACAGGAAGACAGAAAGCACGTTCACACACGCACCAAAAGTACTCGTTCAAATCATCATAGTTCCGCCATGCTGAATGGCGCGCTGTTCCACCATTGTTGCAGTGGACTTCCTGAAAAGCAGTCAAGCCTGAAATTTTCAGCAAGCAGTCCCCTCCGTCCTGAGTCATCTTTAGGGTTCGACTTTGAAGGCTCATGACTTTTTCCACAGCTTTAAAATAATTCTAACCTCAGCTATCACGTTGTATATTGGCGTCACTACTTTTGTGAGAAAGGCGTCTTCATCACCTCCATAGGCTGGCTTTACATTCTCGCCCGTCACAGAACTTACATTGCCAGCCAGCATACCGTAAAGTTCATTTGCCATCTGTGATACATCTTCAAAATTAAGAATTGAGGAAACATAGCTTTTGATTTCGAGCAAAAGAAGAATGCACCCTTGACAACAAGCATTGCCACTTTCAGATAGAAGAATCTTAGAATAGTATACATGATGGAAAATGTAACAAAGGCTCTCAGGCATGAATCTCAGATTTGCAGCTTCCCCCCAAATTAGCAAATAAAGACCCATGTATAAAATTTTTCGTTGCTGGATTTCCTGCTGTATAGTGGGCAGCCTGTACAATTGAAAGAGACACAACCAGATAGACTTGATTACTTTAAGCTCTGCCAGTACTATAAAGAATGAGGTGAACATATATAGCTCTCACAAGGAAGCACAACGCAGTAAATTTGTCCATTCAACCCAATATCCCACTTCCATTTAACTTCATGGTTCTGGAGAAGCAAACTTGCCATATGAATGCTGTAAAATTACTTTTAGGAATCGATAAATAATGATGGCACAAGCATACCCCAGATGGTTTCTGCGACCCAAGAACTTGCACCATCTCTTGTAGTTCTTGAACATTCCTTTCATAACATAATTAAGAGCCCGATCATCCAACTGGAAAACTCAACAAAAGATCAACGTTGTCAGATTCTATGTTGGAGTCTGACCTGTTGTGGACTATGCATCAATTCAATTGCGAACATAGTTACCTTGTTTTGGGGTTCTGGCTTTGGCACTTGACGAATGTGTACATTCGCAAGTAGTAAGATCAAGTGCTCTCTTTGATTTGCAACATTACCCTTCTGCAAGAACAGATAACTTTGAAATATCCATTTGTACCTTGCTAGATAACCCCCACCGGACAGCTTAATCCATATACAAATGCACGTGAAGATTGTCCACAACTTTTCTGTGGAAATAGTGATCCTCAAATATATTACAAAATACCTACCTGAAACCCAAACATACACTGCAGCCAATCAAGAAGATCAAGTTCAGTGCCTTTCTGTCTGGAAGCCTCAAACTCAGGTGGCCATGGTAGCCCACGAATGTTCCGCAGAGCTGCAACTGCTGCCTTAATCTGCCATCAAACAGGAAGACATTACTCCTCAGCATTGACCTCCTAGCTTGACAGCTTGAAACTAAGACAAGTTCTTTTTCTCCCACAATGCAATCAGACATCTCTTTCATCATGCATTGACAACAGTCACAAGTTTGTAACTTCTACCAAGAAAGAAAGAGAAATCTTTAAGATTGACGGTCAAAGAAAAGTTGAACTTGGTTATTACCTAGAACAAGTTTTATTTTCCTTTGCATTGTATTGGTTAAATAACACTGTGGGGACGCCCACAAGGGACTGGAATTAGTCTAAGAACCAGAATGCATGCATGTGGCTAACCTCTACTGGGTTTAAGTATTGGATATTGTTTGTGCAAGGTGCAAGACTTTGGAGAGTGCTAAATTCCACAACTTTTCAAGGGGAAAACTACAAGACAAGTGGCACCACAACTAATGAAGGGCCCACTTGAACTAAAAGCATTGAAGGTGGTGCCCCACTCAATGGAGAAAAGCCGCAGTTTTTGGGGAAAGCCCATGATTTTGAAGAAATCTCGTCTCTTAGAGAAAAGCACCTATTTTGGGGAAAAAAGCAAGCCCAGCTTTAAGAAAGCACATGCTTGGCTGGCCTAGTCTATAAAATGAGGGCCTCTATGCTCCAAGTTGTATTCAGAATTGTACCCAGACTCTACTCCCACAAGAGCCGCCTTGTACAAAGAGACTTCTATTGCAATAAAGACCTTCAAGGAGGGGGGGTGTCAGCCCTTATTTCTGGCCCCTAGTGCTGTGTTCTTGTTCTCTCTCCCTCCCTCTCCCATCTTCTCTCTCTGCAGCGATTCACCTACCAACTTGATCATTGAGTTTTGCTATCTATCTGCAATTTTGCTGTGATTCATCCTTCTTGCTGCGATTGAAGTTTCCACCCAGTTTCAGGCTTGTTTCCAAGTGCAAATTGACTCTAGCAGTTGTATTTCGTTCCGGGAGATGAGTTAGGAGTGGATAAGTTTCACAATCCCATAGGGCGGTCTGCTACCGCCATTTCAATTTTTTAGGAGATGAGTTAGATGTGGTTTAAGTTTTCACAATCCCATACGACGGTCTGCTACCACCATTTCAATCATTAAAGCCAAATTACTTCTAGCATAATGAAATTCAAACTCCACGCCATTGGATCTACAATATAAAAGACAAGAAACACAAGAAAGTAAAGCGGTGGAAAATGGGTTGGGCCAATATCATCCGACCACCTTGGAGAGCAATAATGCCCTTCATTCTATGCTTCCACTTTAGAAGGCCTAGATTGCTTATTCATTAGTCTTTTTAATGAGATAATGACTTGTAATGCTTAATTGTTCCTTTCTATCTTCTCTCAATCTATGAATTGCTTTGATGAGTTCTATTTCTACATATCACTTCTTTCTGAAGACTCCATGCTTGTGATTGATCTTATTGCATCTAATAATTATTGATAGCCTTATTACCAGACATTGGGGCATCATCCGTGCCATAGCTCATATGGTGTGCTCAAGCTTAGAGATTGCATAGGTACTCAGTTGAGAGACACACTGCGATTTAGGCCGCCTCTGCCCATTGGAAATGGCGAATTGCTTTGTGATGAATCATGCAACAAGACATCTCCATTATGACACGGTTCTTTTCTTCAAAGACATGGTTTTGTTCTGGACTTTGAGCTGTTGTGAATTCCCGATCGATCTTGGCCTCAATGCAGGATGTATTGAACTGCGTGCTACCATACTCACCTGCATTATCTGAATGGAGTCATTTGATTCTTTTTCCGGTTTGGTTTTCAGCCAAGCCTTGAAATGCAATTTGCCAAAGACCTCATTTTTTGCTCTCAAGAAAATAGACAAACGTGAAGCGTGAATAGTCATCGATGAAAGTTGCATAATACCTTGATCTGCCAGCCAATTGAAGGTGTTTAAAGTGGGTTGCACACGTCCATGTGGATCAATTCGAGCAAGCCAGGCACACAATTTCCCATTAGGTACTGGATGGCCATTTTCAGGATGATTGATTATGATTTGTACTCAAATTGACCTTAGGTCTCCAGAAATTGTCAACTCAACAAAGACATAAAGAACTATTGAACTTTATTGGTCCAATTATCAATACCTGTTTAAATGATGGGCCAATTGCAGCACCATGTGCCCCTCTAATGGGCCATGTATAGGCTGCTATCCTGCCAGGCTTACATGTGGCCCTCAACGCGTGGGCACCCCATAAAGAACAGATTTCCCCTAAAGAGTGGATCTAAATCAATCATATCTTGAACTGTTGCCCATGAGGCAGCCTCTCTCAGTCACTCATTCCTCCTACAAGTCATCTTCGTGCTATCCTCATTTGAGGGCTTACGTGTGGAGAGTTAGGATGAAAGAAAGAATGACTGAATGAAAGAATCATCTAAAACATGAAAACCTAAAGGAAACACATACACTTATGTACCGGCTCCTACAATGATGCAAATTAAATTCCTTACTTAGAAAGCACATGCATACTCAATTTAACTCTCTTTTAATTTCCTTACTTAAAAAGATTAACTTCAACTTAGTTGGTCATACTCCAAGTAAAAACAAATAATGCCCCAACTACCACAGCACAGAAAACAAGATTAATCTACCTTTAGCTTGACTGTATGTTTTAACGGTCTAATCCAGCATGTCAAAGAACCGAATTAAAGGGCATTTAAAGGGAACTGGACCATGGCTTAACATGTAGATATCACTCCTCTTGCACTTTTCAAAGTGCCTGCTGTAGCTTGCAATAAAAAGTACAACACGTTTACTCTGGCAGCAAGAATTTATCTAGCTTTTCAAGAACAAACACCCAATATTTATGTTCCTTAATTACCTCTGGCAGAAAGAATTTATCTAGCTTTTAAAGGACAAACACCCAATATTTATGTTCCTTAATTACCTCTGGCAGCATCATGATTGCTTGCTGTGCACTAGCTGGATCCAGGGGCAGTATGTTGTATGCAACATATATTTCCTTTTTCGCAGCCACATCCTTGCCCTTTTCCATAATCTGTCCTTAGAGTATGTATGCCAAAAGTATCAGGAACAATTGGACTGTTAGGACTCATTAATTTTGTACAACTGTTTAGAGAGCAGTTCTGCCAGAACTGTAGGCTTGCAGCTCACCTCAGGGGCTAGGGCTTCTGTCTGAGATTCTGTCTGATTCACTGCACGCAAAACATCAAAAAGGACAGATGCTGTCTGATATGTCCTGGCCAATTGCGCACTGCATTTGACGTGGTTCTTTGTTTAGAAAGAGCACAAAATTTGTTACAAAATAACCATTCACATCTGTATCCTATTACTAGATCCTCCTAAATATGGTCAGAGCCTTGATGTTTGTTTATGTAGGCTAAGCCAGAGGGTGGAGAAGGGGGATAGGAAGACATCAATATTGGTTCGTACCGATCCGTATTATTGTCATTGGCAGTATTTTCTAGTGACTTGACATATTTCTCATAAAATTCATGATAAAAATTCTGCATTTCCCGTGCATCACTCTTAGCTGTCCTTTGTTGATGGGTAGGCGGTTCATCCTGCCAAAAAGTAGACAAAATGAGTACAAGTCAGTGGCGATGGCTGATACCTCTTGGCACATCGCTACCAGTGAGATCAATGAGCAGAAGAGAAGAGCACTCAAAACAGAAATAAGCATAAATAGCATGCCCGTCTTTAGAACACCGAAAGTTTTTCTCCATTGTGACTCTCCCCTTCCGCACAAGTTGAAATGTAAAGGAAGTAGACAAGATTCCAGGCGTACCCGTTCCAGTTTGTGAAGTAAAGCTGTCTTGAATTGCCTGACCCCTCTTCCCGTGGACGTAGGATCTAGTTTGTGAGCTTTATCAAATGCATAAAAGCGGCCTGTAAAATCCCCCCAACCAATCAACATTTCGAGTCACACTTGCTTGTATCAATTATCTATACACATGCACTATCTAGTCGATATTATTGTTTTGATACGGACAGTAACAACAATAACCAAAAAGAAACCTCTAACATACCTACCTATGCGTATGCACTACTAGTCAATTTTATTCGCTCCATAAGGACAATAACAACAATAGTGTTACATCTAAATTGAAAAAGGAAAATAAATCTCTTACAAAGATATGCAACACGGGGAGCTCTCTGTTCAATCTCGTTGGCGACCCGTAAAATAGGTGCAATGACAGCAAGAGATGACGGTACAACTTCAGGATCCATGACATCCGACATAGCACCAGCAGTGAATGTCCTGGCCAGCCGCCTTTGTGGACCACTTTCAAAGCCTTGCGAAGACTCCATCTTTGCAATGTCCTTCAAATCAGCAAGGCTGAAGCTCTCTGAATTAACTAGCCTGGAAAATACTTCAAAACATGAACGCCCAGTTCATACTACCGAATCCCAAGGAAAAGATAATTTCAAACCAATCAAAGAGCTGCAGAAAACGTCCCATCGAGGTCGAAGGTCTAGCACCTGTGGTATACAGAATAGGAGGCGTAACGCTGGAGATTGAGTTCAGAAAGGGGTCGCACAGTGAGCTTGTTCTGAACAATCCAAATCAATCGCAAAGAGCAAGAAGAGTACAGTTGGCTTATGAACTCCAGCGGACCAAAGCGAGTGTGCGCAAACGAAGAATTCAAGCAGTAGATCGTGTTCGGATCGGTTGACGCACGACATTTCAAGCGAGCTTCAGACTGCCGGTCTAAAATTATTGCAGACGATCGAGTTGAAAGGCAAAACGATGGCAACAAGGCCCAATCGGAAGGAGATTGAATCTAGCACAAAACATACCGGAAGCTCACGGAAGTTAGAATGGACGTGCCGTCAAATCACGAGGTGCGTCTGGAGGAGCGACCCAGCTGAAAAACCGAATCCGACGCTACCCATTTTGAGTAGAGGAGCGGAAAGGCCCTCTGCTACAGAGAAAAGAAGCTAGAGAGTAAGGAATGGATATTGGGCGGAGAGGTACGAAGGGCTCCGGAGGGTTGGACTGTGCAGAGCAACAAGGGTCTGCAGAGGCAGCTTGAGGCTGTGGGCGTGTGTGTATAGACAGAAGAGAGAGAGAGAGACACACACACAGAGATGGAGAGATGGTAAAGGAGGCGTAAGGGTTGAGGTGAAAAGCTGCAGACTTTTGGTAGAGCATTTGGTGAGCTAGTTCTACTACTACAGTAGAGAGACTGGGCAGATGGGTTTCTGCTTGAGAGTGGGCAGATGGGTGTCTCTCTGTCTGTATGTGTGAGAGTCTCTGAGAGAAAGGGAGAGATGGGTTGAGCTGCTGTTCTGCAAACTGGTTGAGTCTCTGAGAAAAAGGGAGAGATGGATTGAGCTTGTGTTCTGCAAACTCGACTAACCAGTTCAGATGAGTTGCTTACAGAAGATGGCTAAAGAGAGACGGAACCGATGAGTTGTGCTGCTGTGTTGTTTCCGCTCTTCTGCACACAGGGCTAACCAGTTAAGATGCTTAGACACCATGGGCTAAAAGAGAGAAACAGAGAGAGAGAGAGAGAGAGAAAAGATGGGTTGTCCTGTTTTGCAGCTAGCTATTCTGTACGGGGATAACTAGCTTAGAGAAGATCGATCCGGATAAAACTAGGCTACACACACACACACACACAGGGTAGCTGGCAGTTGATTGCTTAGAGAAGGTTGTAGAAATTGCTTAGAGAATGTGGGCACTGGGAGGTCCTATAGCAGTTGTAAGAAATGAAAGAAGTCTGAGATTTTGTGCAGCTATGGCTGTGAGATGGTGATACTGCACAGAGTCGCTACCAGTTGATTGCTTAGAGAAGGTGGCCAGGCTCTTCCATAGCAGCACTTTGGAGGAAGAGCCTTAGCTTTTTTGGCTGTGGCTATGGTGATGGTGATATTCTACTGACCCAGAGATCAGAGACAAGATGGTGATCCTCTGCTCTCCTGCTTTTTTTGGGGCACCACTTAACGTACTTCGTTAGCAGTAATAAAGTTATTGCTAAATAGCTAGATGTAAACTCTTTAAGCATAATTTGATGAGGCGTAAGGGGAAGGTAAGTTCCCCTGTCTCCGTTCGCCTTTTTCAAAAAAGAGCCCTTTCCCTTCTCCAACGTGCCCTGCTCCAACTATGTACAAACAATACATAGAATAAGCATTTTTGGCAATTTCTTTTTCCTTTTAAAAAAATTAATCCCTTGCACCGGCTACAATAGCCAGGATTTGACCATCGTTGTGATTGGCGGCTAGAATTTAGGGTACTTAAGGTGTAAGCATGTACTTTAGGAGATGTGAACATCAACGATTGGGGAGGGTTGTCTTTGTTTGACTATCTTACCCTTAGATTAACAGATGTGACAACCTCACCCTTACATTAGGACAACCCTTAAATCCCCTCTCACTTTATCATTCCATGATAGCATCCCATTAAGGCCCTTGCACAATGCCCATAAATAGAGAAAGGCAAAACAAATGCTTTGGCATTTGCCTTTGGCATGCCACACCATTCTCTCTCATCTTTTTGATCGCAATTAGCATTGCCACCATTCTCTTCAAACTCTTATTTACAAGACCAATAAGTAGAGACACTAGTCCCCAGTACCACATTAAGATGCGTGGAGCATCTAACAACCTTTAGATGGCATACACATATTGGCAAAATGAGCAGGCCTGTTGTCAGGTTCGAAAGTTTGTGGAAGCTCTCAAGCAAATATTGAATGCTAATGAAAAATGGGCATAGAGAGAGCGAATTGGTGGATGCAAAATGAGCACACTAATGCGAAAAACAACACCTTCAAAAATGAAGGCACCATTGGTGCTATTTCGCACTAATGTGAAGGTGTCATTTCTCGCATTAGCGCGCCTCTAAAATCCCTTCATCTTACTTTCTTTGTTTGTGGCCTAAAAAACCTCCATTGTTCATGCTTTATGGGCACCACCTGCACTAGCCCTTGACATCCCTCCCTTACTACCTATATTGAACAATGACTATGAATTTGCAATTGAGATGAGGCTCAAGTATTCCCATGGCTCAACAAACTTGTTGTGCAAAGTTGTTGCACCTATACTTGAAGCCATTTAAGTAACCTTGGCAAGGAAATAGTGTCTAAGTTCCAAGTACCAAGTGAGAAGCATGTACAACAGTGCCATTTTGAGTGGGTTGAATAGAGTATGAACAATGCATGGCTTCCTCTACCACTTGAAGTCATTCCATAACACACCACTCAACTCAAAGAGAATTCAACACTCAACTCAAGGAGAACATGCAAGCTTGAGACATCTTTCAAATTCAAAACTAAGGCTACACTCTTGACATAATGAAGAGACTAGGACAATGAGGAAACATTATGTAAAGCTAATAGATTGTTAAGGAAAGCCGTTTTTTGTTTTGGGGATTCTTTGTTATTTCTATACGAACTTGCCAAATGTTGCCCATGCTTATGGCTCACACATGAAAATGCGCTTGGGATAAGGGAGATGTGGTGAATTTGGGTGGATGGAATTTTTTATAAAAAAAACAAAATATGTCGGCTTATATTAGAGGGTGCTCTCTCTCTCTCTCTCTCTCTCTCTATATATATATATATATATATATATATATATATATATATATATATATATATATATATATGAGGGTGGTCAATACTTCAAAAAAACTAGAGATTAAAAAGGACTCGACCAATTCTTAAAAAAGACTAGGGAATAAAAGGAGGAGATTGAGAGGGGCAAACTACCCATTAAACACGCTAATGATCTAGAGCACTCAAGGTCTCAACACTAAGCACTTGACTAAGTATCGATGCTACCCCACATCCATCTAGCCTTGCCAAAGTATCACACGCATACTCGTTACATATGCCCCAAACGGCCAAGACACCGACCGAGGGAGTCCTTCAGCCCCACAACAGCTAACAACCCCTGGGGGGAGGGGAGTTAAAAGTTGAGGCGTAGCGTCATCCATCAAGTTTCATAATCATAATGACAAAGCTTCAAAAGGTATTCGTAGGATCAATCAATTACAACATCATAATCAATTACGACATGAGGCTATAGCCACATGCTCGAGTGATTGGTGTGGTTTCATGCAAGGTTTAGGGCCACTGTACGCAATGCCACTGAAGCGAGGTTGGTGGAGCATTTTAGAGATTGGCACATGTTTCGAGGCAAAATTGAAGCGTGTTTGGTTTCAAGATTAGCACCTCCATTTTGGAGGCTGGAATTCTCAGCACCATAGTGCCATTTCTTCCCAGTGAATCAAAAGCTGGCATGTGGCAGTGCTGTTGGGGTGACCTGCATTCAATGCTCCTAAGTTGTTCAAATTTTGAAGGGCAAGCCAATCACTGTTATCCAACTCTCTCGACAGAGCTCCTTGTAGATATGTAAGCCTTGAAGCTCTTCCAATATTTTCTCGCGTGAGCAAAGTATGGAATGACTGTGCATTTTTCCGTGCGTGTAGGCTTTGATATTCTTAAATGCCTTGCAAAACACCCTTTTTCCTCCCTTGATATAGGGTGAGACGCAAGGATCACATCACGGGCAAGCAATTTCAAATGATTTAAGAATGTTGTTCCTCTTTATACTTTGTCCTTTCTTTTAGAGCTTTGGTAATCTAGATTGCTAGCAACGCCTCAATTCATCTATTGTCTTTGGGGGCCTCACAATTCTTCCTGTTTTGCACAGCTCTCTCATTATCTCAGCCTCGCCCATATCGCCTTCTTGAGCTCCCTGTCGCCTTCAATTGCCCACCTCAGCTTCTCAACCTTCACTGCCAAAATCATCCGTTGCCTCACTTCGTTCCACGCCCTGTTTTTCGAAGGCAAAATTTGGAGCTGTCGGCAAGCCAACCTTCAACTCTTAGACCTCCATTTCCAGCTAATGTTTTCCCATGGTTGAGGGCTCTCTCGAACTTCCAAGCCCTTGCACTAATTTCCAGCATATTCTCTACTCGACAGTAGTAGCTACCAAAACCCAAGAATTGACCGTTTGGTGAAACAGAATAGCACTTGCCTCTCGCCGATTGACAGTGTGATCGGGCTAATTCCGTCTACACAGCTACTCCTGCCCATGCAAACCAGTTGCGTGGACGGGTGGTCCGTTCGGTTGCTGGTTGCGATCCTTCGCGCATCCCATCTCAATTCGACTGCCAGAAATTTATTATCGTTGAAACCTCTTTCCACTAAAAAAATCGTACGTGAATGTCCTCGCGTAGAGAGACCCTCGGGTTCGACGCCCAGGGCCCCTTATTTCGTCGTTTCTGGTCAAGGGGCAGTAAAATAGCAAGTCTGGACTGCGCAATTGCTCTTCTCGTTGCCGTGGACATGAGGAATGGATATTGAAGTCTAATAACACGGAACAACTTGAAATAGACCAATAGAAAGCGGCATCCGGTCCTGGCGCAGAGCAGGACCAATTAAGGACAGTCCGCCGCCCCTTCCTTTCTGAGTGGGGGCATGCGAGAATTGCGAGAGCACACCGGGCATCCACAATTTTCAAATTGCTGGCTGCTGGACAGCATTGCACTTCCCGAGAATCCTCAGGAGAGCTGTAGCGAATTGGAAAGCCAACGTCCCAGGAATGTCGTTCAAACTCGAATTTCTGCTTCGGCAATCGCTGTCAATGGGCAGCTGCTCCTCCGAGTTCCACGGGCCCTACTTCCTGGCCCGGTAGACCCTTCGCGGTAGCTTTGAGCACTCATTCAGCAGCATGCTTTCTTCGATCGTCTTCACAAATCGGTTGCCTGCTGAAGCTGCAGCGCAAATTTCTTGCATGCAAACAACCACACTTAATCGCGAATTCAACATGTCGCAGAGTCGAAATACGAATTCCAGAAAATGCAATTGTTCTCAAATTGCCCGACACCGTCCCCAATAAAAAAATTCCCTACGTTTCCCATTGCGTTATGAGCGACTCACGAGTAACTTCACTCATCTACGACGGACTAGCGACCCACTCTGCCGGGTCTCAAGATGCTAAAATGTCTGAAACCAACAATATAACAAAAGAAACATTTAAATGCAAGCAACATACTCTAACCAAAAAAATCTCTATGACATAGTACTTCAAAATATTACATCCCCGAGAACTCATTGATATGTCCAAATACACATCCGCAAACAAAGTCATAATTGAACATACAAAATCTACAATAGACACACAAACATCCTTAAAGGGAAAAGTCTGCGGCCATCCGGCCATGTACTCCACATCTGCCACATCCAAAAAATTTCTCTATGACAGAGTACTTCAAAATATCACATCCAAAAGTGCAGTCACATGTCTGAACATGCAATAGCTACATCAAAGAACTGATTGATATATCCAAATACACAGCCGCAAATAAAGTCATAACTGAACATATAAAATCTACAATAGACACACAAACATCCCTAAGGGAAAAGTCTGCAGCCATGTACTACAGGGAAAAGCCTGCGACGGCCATTCACTCCACGTCCACCACGTTCGTCGCGTCCACCGCAGCTACGAACATACAACGAAGTACCAACAATCGTATCTGGACCAGCATCACATAGAAAGATAATTTAAGAACTATAATTATTGAGCCATAAAACTTTTATACATGTGTGTTGGTAAAACCCAACTCATTCTTTAGAGTACTTACTCAGACGCAAAGTTCTGAGTGCCTGCGAAGAACTTCTGCCTTTAAAACGGGGCCCGAAATGGCCTCGAATCAAAAAAATAAAGTCACCAAGGGCTGTGCCCTTACTCACAGCATATACTGCCCTCTCGTCACACCACGAAGGGCGTCTCAATCTGAGACAGTGCACTCTTGCACTTCCAGTTGTGCTACCTGCAGAGATTTTCTCCCAAACTCGAAAAAGGAAAGCAACACTGGTCCTCTTACTAGGACACCGCGAACTTGGTTTGCTTTCTTGAGCTCGTTACCACGAACCAGGCTCTGATACCATGTGAAGATAGTGGGAGAGAAGGAAGGAGTCTCACTTGTGGCTTTCTCACACACACAATGGGGGAATACACACAAAGGTGGAGGCTGAAAACTATTTTCCTCTTTTTAGTTGTGAAAGCCAAAAGAACTCTAGTACAAAGAAATAGGAGAACCCTATATGTGGGTCTCAAACCAAACTCAGCTAACTAAGGTGACATCCTAACTGAGCCATGAACTAGAGTATGTAAGGATAGCTGTCATCCAACTATTATTCGTGGGCGGTGTACCAACCGCATCTGCAAATAACAAGTCGATGACATAAATGCACAACAGTCACCCTGGCATATCACGAGTGGAGCTCGATATCTTAACATCTCACACAGGAGCACACAGCTGGGAGGCAGCGCCATCTATTGTATCAGTTTTACGGTAATCAAAATTTTTTATTCTCCATACTATCAGCTTTTCTCTCTTACATATGAGATCCTGTTATCTGTTGAGCACAGACATTGTATTGTTTTCTTACAGGGGAGGTGATGGAATGTAAACTCACATTTGACCACCTTGCGGTAGCCAAAGGATCATGGCACCAAGGGGAGGTGTTGACATATGGTGCCATGAGCACATAGATTAAAGGCTAAGCTATGGTATAGGAAATAATTAAAGTAGCCACCCTAAGATGTGGAGTACATGATGTGGAGATGTGGATCAAGGATATTCACAAGGAGAGATGTGGATCAGAGGATCCCACAGATGTTGACTATTCAAAGGGCACTCTGTATCTAAGAGGCCTATCATGTATTTGTTAAGTGAGAGAAATGCACATTTACTCAAGATTCTATTTATGAGTCCAAGCTAATCTATCTTGGAACCTAATTGACTTGAGGTACATGTCATGAGCATTCTCTTCATCATGTTTCCACATAGGTTCCATCCATTTTAGAGCGCTCCATAGATCCTGAGGCACACATGTTTTTAAGAAGTTCCCACATCACTTTGTTGAGCACACTAGAGTAATGTCTCTAGGTTTTCTCACAGTGTTGCAATTTATAAATACACTCAGAAGACTCCAGAGAATATCCAAAAAAAAAACTTTGTGTACAAGTGTGCCTAAGAAAGAGATTTACAGAGCAGGTAACACGACCAACAGACCAACATGAGCACATATCATCTATCAAATAACATATACATGTGAATTTTGTGCCCTGTTTAAAGACATTTTTTATGTGTCTAAGAAAGCGATTTGGAGTGTTGGAGCCTAGCCAACAATGCAAATCGCTTTCTTGAGCACACTTTACTATGAAATTTCCAAACACATGTGCATTTTGTGCTCTACCAAAGACATTTTTGATTTGTGCTTAAGAATGCGATTTGGAGTGTTGGAGCATGGCCCACAATAGGTCAAATTGCTTTCTTGAGCACACTTTACTATTTGGGGTATTTTCAGAACAAGGGGTGGGATGGGGGGGGGGGACTTCATCATATTAAGCCAGCATGTTGATTTCTATACCCTTGAGAGAGTGCGGTTGATGGATGTGGAGCGCACGCGATGGAAGGAAATAGGATTGGAGACGGTAGATTGGAGTGGGAGCAATGGTATGAGATAGTAGAGAGCTAAAAAAAGTAGACCACTAAGGTACTGAGAGAGGTATATGCACCCACCTCCAAAAATGGTCAAGCCACCTTGGAATCTGTGTACATGTGTATGCCATAAATAGAAGAACTCCCTATTTAGCACCCACGTACGACCACTGTGCATGCCATAAATAGAAGGATTCCCTATTTAGCCCCCAAGTATGACCACAATACATGCATCATCATCAAGAATCGTGCCCTTCAATGGTTGTAGTACACTTTCCATTGCAAGCATTGACCTTGCACGAATTGGTGGGCAAGGGACGAGAAGGAAAGGTATTCAGGATACAGGTTGTGGGTGTCCCAGGTCTTAGGCCAACATCGTGGTATGCTGGCAAGAAGAGTAATAGAGATGATGCCCATGCACATCTGGAAATATAGAATGAGCTAGCGATGACAGTTGTCCATAGAGATGTCTGTCGAGTATTGGGGTACTCACACACCCAAGAGCTCTAGGTTGTCACTATGTTTTTCAATGGTGGAAGTGTGCACAATATGCTGATGTGTCTCCCACAGCGTTGCAGGACATATGTGAGATGGGTTAAGACCATGGGTTAAGACCACACATCCCAAAGAAGAACCTCACTTTGAGTGGAACTCTCCACTCACCAGGTTGCAAGAAAGGTTGTTCTATCATCATGGATTGTCCATTGCTGCTGCTATTGTCAGTGGTTTGAGAGTAGTTCATGAACAAAGATATACGCACACCAATTTGCAAGCAGCCAACTACATGCTGGACTTCACGTGAGATGACAAGTCTATCCGAGTTGGGATTATTGATTGGGGAAGAAGCTTCCACTGGACTAGAAGTCAATATCCGCAAGACCCAAATTATGCTCCTCCAAAGGCATTTCCATGGTTAGCACTGTAATTATATGCCATTACAACTACACGGGCAAATCCTAAGGGTGGATGGGCACCGGAGTCAGATTGTTTTGCCATTGGTTGGCTATTTAGGAAAATTGCCAACTTTCTCATAGATGCTATAGATGCTCTTAGTGATAACTCCATGAAGGGAGACATTGCAATCAAGATCTTGGTTGATTGTGCAGAACTGATCCAAATGATTGACCTTCCATGGGAGCAATTCTAACAAAAATGCATAGTTTCAATGCAAAAAAGGATGTGGTAGTGCGACCCATTGAGGAAATGAAGACATGTTGTTGAATATAAGTTACATCATTTTTTATCTTGACCCATATGATCCCGCTTTGATTGCCAAAGTTGTAATTTCCTTAAATTGTACACATGGATTAAAAAATTAGGACCACATGTATCTTTAAAACAAATGTAACAATTTGCCCGAGTTTTCCCTTTCTATTTGTACAATCTAATCGATCATGGTCAATCCACAATCTTGTTAGTTGGATAAATTCTTAGATGGTGTAATTTGCATGAGCATGTTATAATTAAATGTTTCAATAACATGTCGCTCACTCAATTTTTGCATGGTTGTTAGATCTTCTCTCGCTCTCTCATTCGTCATGGCATTTGCATCACAACGATCAATGCAAATTGCATACGCCTAATATATAGGCTCCAGTTACATCCAGTAGTGACATCACATGTGAGCTCAGTAGAGCATCTAGGTCCACAAATCTCTCAATCATTCCATGATTCTTTCAATCACACACCTACTGACTCACACATCATTAATCACACCTACTGACACCTATCCGGGCACACCATGTGTTCACACACTCACAACCTTAGACCTTAGGACTCTAGATCCCATCACATCAATTTGTCCTTCATTCCCCCCACAAATTAACGACCTCAACCCTAGCAGTAGTCCATGGGAAACTTCATGGCTTGCCCACCTCTAGTGGCAACACACATGATCCACAACCTAGTACTCACTCTAGTTGCATCAGTAGTAGACTCATTTGGGGATCCTCATCCCAACATGATCTCACTCTGACTTTGGTTTGTTGGTTTACAATTGGGAGATAGACAATGACAATGCATGGGAATACCCTTAGATCCAACAAGGTAACACATAAGACTAACAATCATTTGAGGGGGACATCCCAAGGTAGAGAACCATTATTGACCACACACACATAAAATATTCCTAATTTGAAGATGTGGGGAAATACCCCCTTTTGATGGCATATCTTGTCCTTTTCCTCCTCCTCTTCCAAGCTACCATGGTGTGAGGTTCATTGTCATTGGAGAGGTTCTTGGTGTAGCCAATCTTATAACTCCTTTGCTCTTTGTCCTTCTCCACACTCTTTAATGTATCTTGTCCATATTCTGCAATACAAGATCCTTGTAGTCCTTCACCTTCTTTGAGTGTCCAAGCTTTAAAAACATTTTGTGAATCATATGGAATGAAGAGGGTCGTACCACTTGTCATGCAAGGGCAGTGTCTACTCTTGTACAAGATAATTATATGGCAAGGTATAGTCAACCAAATGCAAGTACATTTCATACATAATGAAAGATACTGAAACCATAACTAAGGCAACTTTAAAATAAGAATCATAATGGTTGTATTTGAAACCTTTGTTCCAATCATATCCATTGGAAATCATCATGCAAGTCATGATATATTCTTCCTTCATGTAAGCTCTTGTCATGGTCAATCCACACTAGTCAACTAGTCAACTAGTCAACAAGATAGTCTCACTTGAAATCCACTTCAAAGTACCATAACTTCAATCCTCAATATAAAAGATGAAAAAATGCACTCAACTAAAATTCAAAGAGCATTCTTACAACTAAGAAAGCAATCTCTGACTTTCTGAACTATGTTTTAACTCCTCAAGCATCACCTTAGCATTTAGTGTAGCATTAAACGTAAAAAATAGTCTAGAAATGCTTGTAGAAAACAGAGGAACCTTGGAGGGTTGCTACCTCACTCCACAAAGCATTAAGTAGAGGGCATTTACTGCACAATTAAAGGTACTTGGAAGTAGAAGACTCAGTGCAAGTCTCAGACCAAATGAAGCTTCACACCTCCAGGGGCAACATCATCTTCTCTAGCTCCAAAAACCATGTCTTCTTCAAAATCTGACTAGTTTTTCTCTAGTTTCTCCTCATTCCCTTGACCATTTTCCCTCAAAATTCACCAGTAGGTAGCCCATAGGGTTGCCTAAGTGCACCTCATATTGAAATGGTGGCTTCAGCAAGCTGAATTGATAGAAATGGCATAGGATGAAGCGAGTATCAGCTTGGGCTGTAGAAGGATAATTTCTAGAAGCCCTCTGGAGTAGAAGTGTGCCTATATGAGGGGAATATATGGCTAAAAGGGTTTGGAGAATGGTATCCTACATTGGGAGAGCAAGCACTTGGGAATTCTGCTCAAAAGAGGAAAAAATGGAGAAGAAGAGAGTGTGAGGAAAGAGATGATGACATGGCACTCAAGGAGGTCTCAAGGAGAGTGAACTAATGCTCTGATACCACATGTTGGAGTTGCAAGAAGGATTGATCAAGTGAGGAAAAGGAGAGAGAGTTTATTCAAGCGAGACATGCGTGATATATAGAGGCTCGAGTTACATCCAGTAGTGACATCACATGTGAGCTCAGTAGAGCATCTAGATCTACAAATCTCTCAATCAGTTCCATGATTCTCTCAATCACACACCTACTAGACTGACACATCATCAATCACACCTACTGACACCTATCGAGGCACACCATGTGTTCACATGCTGACAACCTTAGGCCTTAGGACTCTAGATCACATTACATCAATTTGTCCTTTGCAAATGTGAGGGGAAAGCAAGCAATGAAGCACATAATGGACATGGCTGATGCTACCCTGAAATCAACAAGAAGAGATGAGGCATGCACAATTGCCAATGCACATGTCTTTCATGATCCAAATGGTTGGAAGTGTGACGACATCAATGCAGTGTTCTCCAATAATGATATAACAACTGTGTGGGATTGTGGTGATGCCTCACATGGGCGGTGCCCCATTAAAAACTGTCACCACCCAGTTATGAGGGAGAATGCATATTACATTCATTGCATGATCAAATCTGATAAGCCCCATAGTGGAGCCGTGCCAATTTACTTTGCAAAGATGTTATATGCAAAGTGCGTGCTGGATGTGCCTGCAGACTTTGCCTCCCAACCCAGGACACATAGCAAAAAGCCAACGCAACCAAGGACAACCAGCACCACCGTTGTCCCCGTCGTTGCAACACCACCTACTAATGTGGGAAGCTTGACTTTAGGTAAGTGAAGTACATGCCATTTTGTTACATATGTGCTCATAGTTGTTATATCATACATAGTGTACTCATTCGCCATATTGTGCATCTGTATAGTTTCTGTGACAAGCTCTGAATTGTTTATGAATGTGTGTGAAGTCGTGAGAGATGAAGGTGTAGAGGGGGGTGATGGTGTCCTGTGCTGCAAAGTGCATCGTGGGAAGATCTCACATTTTCAAGCATCATAGTGCATGATGCTATGTTTGAGTATCGATGGGTGATGAGCAAGAACGAGTGCCTACTTCCTAAAGTCAATCGCTTGAATGCCATGCTCCAATAAGACGGATAGAGGCAAGACCTTGAAAATGCGTGTGAGGAGCAATGCTGCATCTCCACTGCATATTATCACTAAGAGCGAGTTGCACAAGCCACCCTCCAACACATTGAAGATGGAGGCCATGTTCGTAACTTGGATCTAAATTTTGTGGGCCTGGCTTATAGAAAACCATCCACCCTTCTATCGCGTATCACCTTTTTGAATGACGGGCCTTTATGTCCAATATGCCAAGACCATTTTGATATGATGACTGGATACTATGCGCTCTCATGTCACCATAGGTTTCACCTGGTATGCCTAGCAAATACATTGAAGGTCACGAGTGCCTGCCCAACTTGAAATGCTCCTCAGGCCAAGCAATTGTATGATCTTCTTGGCATCAGAGCAACATTTTCAAAAGATCCTCTAGGTCCCATTTATTGTAATGCCATAATGTAATGACATATACCAATTTTGTTAATGGATTTTGGACTTGATGCGATAAAGTATACTCATTAGCATGTTAAATTTTTATTTGATCATGAATTTTTTTTTTTGCATAAATAGAACTTTCAGAGGTGTATTTTAATTGTTTTGATATACATAAGTAAAAGTTGCATAATTTTAATGGTTGTGTTTTTACAAATCGATTTTCTTCAGACATACACGCATCTAGCAAGCATGCTGATCATCCTACTCTTCATCTTGTCTATATTCGTGCTGGTGGTGCTCTTGTGCGGGTTATTTCTCATTCTGTTGAACAATTGCACATGATGGAGTTGTTCATGTGGCCCTAAGAATTGAGACACACCTGTGGACGTGTCAAAAGGATGCTTTTTTGAAGCTTTAAATTTTTGGAAAATGGGCACTACTTGTAATTTTTTGGCCACCTCTCCATTTCTATATTTCAGATGACAAGACACATGACACCATGTTTGTGCAACATTGCTTTCTCTTAGAGATAGTTTGTCTAGTCAATACTCCAAACATCTTTTGAATATACTATATGAGAAGAACAGGCGGTTTCTTCCTATAAACCATCCATATCAAGTGGATCCATCTTTTGGTGCTATAGAGCTATATGATAAAACTCTAGTCATACGATCCATAGATTCGGAACACATTGGCATGATCCCGAGGTCACAATGCCTTCACTAGGCATGCAACGCCTTCCCATATTTTACACTCTTCCTTATTGGAGGCATCATAAAGTCACATATCTATTGGACCCAATGTATATATTAAAAAACGTGGCAAAAAGTATATGGAAGCATATGATTGGGGATAGAGACAATGTGAAAGCATGAGAGGACTTGAAAGTGATGGGAACCAAAAGGGCCTTTTGTAAACAATGCATCCATGGCAATGTGGGTGTTAAAGGTCACTGTGCCTTTACCCCGGTTATGTACAATGCTCAAACACATATATAAATGAATGAAAAAGTAGATTAGGGTGGTTTTGCCCTCTTATGCCATTTGGGTTATGTACCGCATTTGAGTTTCTCTGATTTTGAATTTTGTGAGCATTGTCTCTATGGGAAGCAGACTAAATCAGCCCATAAAAGAAGGGGAAAGAAAGAGTTTGAAAAGCTTGATTTGGTGCATTCAGACGTATGTGGTCCCATGCCTACACAGTCATTAGGCAGGGCTGAATACTATGTGACATTCATTGATGATGCAACTAGGAAAGTGTGGGCTTATGCTATAGCTCGGAAGAGTGATGTGTTCCAAGTATTTCAGAAATGGCTGGCCTTGGTTGAGAATCAGTCAGGTAGAACGCTTAAATGCCTACGGACTGACAATGGTGGAGAGTATCTCTCTCATGACTTTTAGCATTTCTGTGATACACGTGGGATTAAGAGGGAGCTCACATCCCCTCGTACTCTAGAGCAAAATCCAGTTGCAGAAAATATGAACCGTACCATTCAAGAAAGGTTGCAATGCATGCTTTCCAATGCAAGTCTTTCTGGTGGTTTTTGGGCTGAGGCAATGAAGACTACAGTGCATGTGATAGTGCATGTGATCAATAGATCACCTAGTAAGAGTTTGGGTGGTGGTATTCCTGAAGAGGCATGGAGTGGCAAGAAGCCCTCTTACTCTCATTTGCGTATATTTGGGTGTGAGGCATATGCACATGTGCCAAAAGAGCTTTGAAAGAAGCTAGATCCTAAGTCTAGGAAATGCATCTTTCTTTTATGGTGAAAGTGGAGAGATGGGCTATCGTCTCTGGGATCCAGAAGCAAAGAAGATTATACACAGCCATGATGTAGTCTTCAATGAGAAGAAGATGCATAAGGCACCCATGAGGGATGTGGAAATGAGGAGAATCACTTTCCAGGATGTGAATCCACCTGCATATGTTGATAGATAGCAAGCTGTCCATGCACCAAATGTGCAAGAAATGGTACCACCAAGTACTCCCACAAGTATACAATCAAGGGTAGATGATGGATCATCTATTGGTGGAAATGATGAGCCAAATGTGGCTGATATGCAGGTGGGACAGCAAGCTGAAATGCCCTTGAGAAGATCTTCTAGAGTGTCTAGACCGCCTGATAAGTTTATTCCAGGGGTAGACTATGTGATGCTTACTGATTGCAGGGAGCCTTCTTGCTACAAAGAGGCTATGATGCGTGAGGATCAACGCAAGTGGGAGTATGCTATGCAATCAGAGATGAGTTCACTTATGAAGAATAAGACTTGGGACTTGGTTACTTTGCCACATGGAAAGAAAGCATTGCCATGTAAATGGGTCTACAAAATGAAGGTCACAGGTGATGATGTGCCTAGGTACAAGGCCCGTTTGGTCGCTAAAGGATTCAAGCAAGAGAAGGATGTGGACTTTGATGAGATATTCTCTCAGGTTGTGAAGATGACCACACTTAGATGCATGCTTGGACTAGTGGCAGCAGAGGATATGGAGCTTATATAGATGGATGTCAAGACAACTTTCTTGCATGGGGATTTGCATGAGGAAATTTACATGGTGTAGCCAGAAGGCTTTGAAGAAAAGGGCAAAGAGCATTTAGTTTGCAAGCTAAAGAAGAGTCTCTATGGTCTTAAGCAAGCACCTAGAGAATGGTATCAGAAGTTTGATGCTTTCATTCGGTCCCAGGGTTTTAGAAGGAGTGAAATTGATCACTGCCTCTACACTAAAAGGGCTAAGGATAATAGCCTGATAATCCTGGCACTATATGTGGATGGTATGCTATTGTGTAAAAAGAATACTTATGAGCTAGATGCATTAAAGGACAAGTTGCATGAGGCCTTTGATATGAAGGATTTGGGACTTGCATGTCATATTCTTGGTATGTGCATCATGCATGATCGGAGTAGGAAACTCCTTTGGCTTTCACAGAAGGAGTATGTTACAAAAGTATTGCAGCATTTTAATATGGAGGGGGGGAAGGCAGTGAGTACTCCATTGCCTCCATATGTGAAATTGAGTCATACAAATAGTCCTAAATCAGAAGAGGAGAGGGCCATGATCGCCAAGGTTCCTTATGCATTAGCGATTGGGAGTCTTATGTATGCTATGATAGCTACTAGACCAGACATTGCATTTGCAGTGGGAGTTGTTAGCCGGTATATGGCTAATCCAGGAAAGAGGCATTGGGAGGCAGTTCAGTGCATCATGAGGTACATGAAGGGTACCAAGGAGATGTGCATTTGCTTTAGTAGAGGAGACATCCGTGTACTTGGATACACAGATTCAGACTATGCAGGGCATGTGGATAGTAGGAGATCCACTTCTGGTTATGTGTTCAACTTTACAGGTGGTACAGTATCGTGGATGTCTCGTGCACAGAAGTGCGTTGCTTTGTCTACCACAGAGGCTGAGTATGTTGCAGCCACAGAGGGTTGCAAGGAGGCTATATGGCTTGATCGACTAGTGGGAGATTTAGGGATTCATACAAGTGTACCGACATTGCATAGTGATTCCATGAGTGCTATTCAGCTAGCACGGAATTCGGTCTTTCATGCAAAGACCAAACACATTGAGGTTAGGTACCATTTCATCAGGGAGGTACTGGAGGACAAGTGCATAGAGCTTGTCACGGTTCATACAGATGATAACCCTGTAGATATGCTAATGAAGAGTCTACCTAGTCACAGCAGTTTGAGTATTGTCGTGTATTGATGGGCATTGGATAGTACGCTCATTGGTTGTTCTCCCTTAAAGGCACATTGTCCTTCAAGTGGGAGGTTGTGGGGGTTAAAGGTCACTGTGCCTTTACCCCGGTTATGTACAATACTCAAACACATATATAAATGAATGAAAAAGAAGATTAGGGTGGTTCTGCACCCACCAAAAACTTGTGTGGCTCTCTCTCTCTCTCCCTCTCTCTCCCTCTTCCGTTCTTGCTTCCGTTGAGAGCACTCTCATGGCAAGGCAATTTTATCAAAGGCGCTGTGGGTTGACAAAAATAGAAGATAGCTATGTGAAAAGTGTTATTGCAAGTATGAAACCCCCAACCAGATATATGCATAACTTGAAGGGTTCCTTTACTTCTAATGGAAAACTAAGTGGTCTCAAGTCACATGATTGGCACAAAATGATATAGGTAACATTATTTGCTCTTGAATTCAAACTATTCAAGAACTCTTGTTTCACTTTACTAACACATTATTTCCTCTATATGTAACTATAAATTTTCCAAACTGAGCACATGTATACTTTGCTCCTATCGTTTGTGGCATGAAATGTATACTTTGCCCAAAATCTACAAGTGCTTTCATGCACAGTTTGAACTTATATAATATGATGACAAGCCATTGTCATGTTTGTTTTTCATGAAAATTATCATGTTTGGTGACATGTAAATTGTCATGTTTGGTGAAATGTAAATTGCCATAGGTTAGCCATCATTAAAATTATAAAGTTCCTCAACTTTGTGCTTAGGTTTTATGCACTGCAACACAAAGTATGGATCATCTTCCTCCTCTCAAGAGGCAGTGACAACTACAAAGTTATACCCCTCTTTCAAACAGTTAGCGAGGTCATCGAAACCCTCCCCAAACTGTGGTGAGTCATTGTTTGTCACTCCATCTGAACATAGAGGGAAAACTTGAACTTTTTCCCATGTCTTCACAGTTGCAATGTTCACATAGCTTTTTTGCCATATTAGTTCTTTTGGTAGAACAGCTTGTTTGGTAGAACAACTCTTTTTTTCTTTGTAGAACATCTTTTTTTTCTTTCTATCTAGTAGATAACAATCTTTTCACTGACAGGCATAAAGCCTATTAGGTAGGCATAAAGCCCATTTGGTAGGCATTAAGCCCATCTGGAAAGCAAAAAGCCCTTTCAGTATGCAAAGTACTTTTTGACGGAGTAGATTTTTTGGCAGTATATATTTTTGCAAAATATATTATTTGGCAGAACAGGTTTTTTGCCAATTGGTAGAACATCTTTCTTTGGCAATTGGCAGTAATCTTCAACATTTAGAAGCCCCATCTATAGAACATCATTCCATGTAAATAAATCCAAATCAAACTCTTCATGGGGTTTGATGTTACCGAAAAATATGTTGAGAGGATGATGTTGACTAAAACAAGGAAAGATCTAGTGTTTTAATAGAATGTTAAACCAAAATTACTCCCCACCTACTGATAATAAGTGAATAAAAGTGGATTTGTATGATAAGTGTCAAAATGAAAAAATAATGCCAATAGCAAATGCGTAAACTACTTCTACAAAATAGATATAAAAGTTAGTAAAAAATAAGGTGGATCACAACAACATGACTAGGGATTATCCATGTTAAAGAATTATCCAATGGATGTGAATTAATTGTATGGCACTAGCTCAACCAAAGGCTAGTTGGGAAATCAAAGTGTGTGTTTAGATTAAAAAGTCCCATTAATAATTGAGCCATACAATTAATTCCATCAATTGGATAAAAAGTTAAAAATTAAAACATATAAGGAAAAAATATTTGAGACATCTAAGTTGAAAAATGCAACTAGAGTTTGCAAAATTTTTTATCAAATTAAGAAATTTTAATAACATTGAGTTTGACAAACATAATATTGAAAAAAAATGTCGAATCCTCAGGCAGTCCAAGTTCCGAGGTCAGGGTCCACTTACCTACCACCATCCAAACGAACTAGGTGTTAGAACATCATAGTTACATTTGGGTAGACAGGTAATGCATGTTTTCCCTGGCTTGTTATCGCTTTACCTAGGAATATAGACAACCATATGGATTCTTAGATAATTCAAAAAAAACAATTTAGCCACACATGAAGTTTAAGTCACAAGTGGAGTAAGGAGTGAATGAGTGCATGGGTTAAGAAGGGATTAGAGGAGGTATGGGACGATTAGTGGGCTTGGTATGTGGGTGGTTAAAAGGAAAGTGTAAAGGGAAGATTTCAAGGGGGTACATAAAAGAATAATTCATAGTTAGGGAAGTATTCATGTGTGTGTGTGTGTGTGTGTTCGTGTGTAAAGAAATAAGTGTCTGTGTGTGTGAGATACATTTACTATTCATTTTGTGTGTGTGTGTGTGTGTGTAGTATAGCACACTTACTACTATGAGGTGTCTAAGACCATGACACAGGTGGTGATGCAATATGAGGCATCCTCTTAAGAAGGTGTCAAAGATTTAGGAAGTCTCGATGATGTAGGGCTGATTGGCTTTGAGTAAGAAAATGTGCCTATGATCTAGGACACCCTCTCTCCCAGTCTATAAATGAAAGGCTTCTCTCTCACAATGAATAGAACACACATTTTGGTCTTCACTGGTGTTCTCAACTCTTGTCATGATGCATCTCTTCTCTCCCACAACTTCCCAACACTAGTGTGGATTCCAAATTTTCAATACATTTTGGTTTTCAACAAATCAAGAAAAAGTTATGGAGCGTGCCCTAGAATGGGTGTGCATAATTTTAGCACAATGTTGGAGTCCCTTAAGGTTCTCAATTAGTTTTGCCATTGGGCTAAGGAGAAGCTGACATAGTGTACTTTTGAATGATTACTTGGTTGCATATAGAACAAAATTTTGATTTTTTTGAATAAATGGTTATAGCCTAGCTTCACATGCAACATAGTACTTGTAATGCTTTACCAGTCTTGTTTTGAATATTTATTCCATGTTTTTTTGGTTTCATGTTCAAGATTAGAATGTGTACTATAACATGAAGGAAAAGTTTATCGAATTTCATGAGAATTTCATTGAGCAATTGGGTTAGGCAAGATACCTATGTACAAAAAATGCCCTAAACCTCACCAAAAATGGCTACACCCAAGCAAACATTGACCCAAGAACACTGTATGTGACATATAGGAGCCCTTAGTGCTCAAAAGAGACTACCAAGGACTGGTTCAAATCCAAGGAAGCCGAGGAAGGCTCTCCTCAGCTAATGAGCTACGGAGAACCAGTGATCTTATTGTTGTGTTAGAGGGGGTCCCCCACATAATGGTGTTGGAAGAAAACTACTGAACATCGAAAAGGGGATGTACTTTGTTGGGGTTCCCATTGAGATATTATACCTCCAGATAGTATATGTGTGTGTGTGTGTGTGTGTGTGTGTGTGTGTGTGTGTGTGTGTGTGTGTGTATGTATGTATGTATTCATTTATTTATTTGGGAGGGAAGGGGGGGGATTATATTACAATATAGATGGGATTATTGATCCTTTGAGTTGGTGCCTCACGCTTGTGATAAAGGAATGCAGGTGATCTTATTTTCTAGAGAATAAATTCTAATATTATGAGAGTATCCTTGATGAGTACTATGAATGCATTATTTATTTTTTCCTTGCAAGATGAAAAATAATTTTCTACACTATTAATCCTTTAATTTGCTGCTGATAACTTTTTAATGAGCTTTAACATAGATTACTAGTTTTTAATGATTTGGTTTTTCATAACATTAAGAGAAATATCTTACATTAGTTATACCCTTAATCTAGTTAGAATAGCATGGTGGAAAGTATATAGATGATAGGAACATGATAAGGGGTAATACAAAATGAAAAATGATGGACCCATACCATGACTAGTACATTAGTGATTTTTGTTAAGAACATAGTGTGATATTTTGGACAAACCTATTCAACTATGAATTTTAACCCTGGTAAATTTTTAAGAGTAGTACTATACCAATATTACCCCTTTGTCATCATGCACGAATGATAGATTTGTGTTTTTACTAGTAGGACGACATGGATAAAAACTAATCACCAACACTGAAGCCTATCTTCCCACCATGGACTGACACTTTGTTGTTTGTGGTGGATGGTTGCAGGTGAGTTGGTGTATTTTTCTACCATATTTGCATGAAGTCGATCCTTGATGTACTACACTATGGAACATTGATTCCTTCACTTGGGAATGGCTATGAAGATTTCCTTGCTGAAAATATTATGCTGACCTAGGATAATATGGAGAATGATAGATTTTTGACCCAATGCGTGACATATGGATATGCTTGAACTTTACCCCCCTTAAGTTTTTGGTAGAATGTTACTAAATTGGAAGAAGTGAAGGTGACTTAACCTTTGGTGCTACAAACTAGAATTTCATATGCTTTACTAGGCACTCTATTTTACAAACTAACAATAGAAAAAGCTAGATTTGCACCCTTTAATAGGATATCCACAGGTATGGTATATAGTTGGTCTAAAGAAAGGGCCAAGAAGCTAAGGTTATTATTTTAGAGAGAGAAGAGAGAGAGAGAGAGAGAGAGAGAGATAGAGAGAGAGAGAGAGAGAGAGAGAGAGAAGGGGGGGGGCGTGGATATAGAGCTTGTGAAATTTGATCTATTAAGTTTACTACTAGAATTACTAGACTTTCCCTTTAGTTTGATGGTCACTTATAATGTAATACTATTTTATATTCATCTCAAGACTTACTCATTTAAGGATCATCTATACATTGTGTGGAAATCGAAAAATACGTCTTTCTCTAAATCCAAGTAGAGGGGTCTCCTCAGTAGTAAAATAATAGTGAACTCATATAAGCTCTTATCCTCTATTGAATTACAAACCTTGGTGGGTTCCATTTCTTTACTCTTGAGCTTCTAAGGCTTGGGAATAAATATCTTCACAATTGATTCTATGATGCCCAAGAAAAGTAGATTCAATGGAAATTATCCTCTCTAGAAGTTCAAGGCTATCACAATGTTGGCCCTTATAGGGCTATGGTAAGTGTAAGATAATGGTAGAAGGGAACATATTATATATGATGGGAAAATAAAGGTGGCCCTTTGGTTTCCACATGTCAAAAACTGCATGTACTTTATGAACAGTGACAAAGAAATAAGCAAATCTATACCATTTGACTCATTATATTACTCTATGGATCCAAAGGTTTAAATGTTTAAAACGTGTGGTTCCATGAGGTTCAATTTTTGAATTTCCTCATCACTATGTTGCCGATGTAGAGGTAAGGCCAAAATTCTAGTGGTTTTATGTAGTTAATATAGAATTAGTAAAAAGCACAAGATTCATCAAAATACATAACTAATGGAAAACATAATAAATGTTGGCTTTAGCCTAATGGTTGGGCCATTTTGTCTTAATGCTAAGGCCATGGGTTCAATATGAGGTTTCAATCTTCAAGGTTTCTAGAGTACTTTTATCAGGAGTTTACTATTTCTAGCTATTACGTTTGGGCGTATTAGATGACTAGGATCGATTGGTAGATAGAAATCCTCTCAAAAGTGTGAGGAGAGCTATGTTTGCCATCCCTTGGGAGGCCTAAACAAGGAGAATCTGAATGGAGAAGATATGAGGGTTTGCCTTCTCATGGGAGCAATGTTCGGAGAGAAGTTTTACATTTGTAAATGGGGAAATTTTCAACTTTTCCAACTCACAGGTTTAATTCCCCATAACTTTTCAGGCCTTACGGCGGCTGAAATACAAGTAACTGAATATGATAAAATATATGCAATGTACAAATAAGGATAGATCTATCACGTGAATTTAGAAACGTAAAGTTTCATTGTACATAGCTTGTAAGCTTTTTGTGTTATGTGGGGAAAGCCTCTAGTTTTCCACTCGAGAGGGTTTCCACGAAATATATGAAATGATCTATGAATGAAAAAGTGGATGTCTCACGTAAATTTGGAAACTTGAAGTGTCGTTGAACATAGGTTATGGATTTTTGTGAAAGTCCCTTGGGACTCGGGAGTGGGTAAAAGAATATGAGATAGGAAGTTAGGAACCCATGAGTTGCAAGTGTGTGTGGGAGGGGGTGAGAGGCACGTATGGGGTGAGAGGCACGTTTGTGCAAGGTGCAAGACTTTGGAGAGTGCTAAATTCCACCACTTTTCAAGGGGAAAACTACAAGACAAGTGGCACCACAATTAATGAAGGGCCCACTTGAACTAAAAGCATTGAAGGTGGTGCCCCATTCAATGGAGAAAAGCCGCCGTTTTTGGGGAAAGCCCATGATTTTGAAGAAATCTCGTCTTTCTAGAGAAAAGCGCCTATTTTGGGGAAAAAAGCAAGCCCAGCTTTAAGAAAGCACATGCTTGGCTGACCTAGTCTATAAATTGAGAGCCTCTATGGTCCAAGTTGTATTCAGAATTGTACCCAGACTCTACTCCCACAAGAGTCGCCTTGTACAAAGAGACTTCTATTGCAATAAAGACCTTCAAGGAGGGGGGGTGTCAGCCCTTATTTTTGGCCCCTAGTGTTGTGTTCTTGTTCTCTCTCCCTCCCTCTCCCATCTTCTCTCTCTACAATGATTCACCTACCAACTTGATCATTGAGTTTTGTTGTCTATCTGCAATTTTGTTGTGATTCATCCTTCTTGCTGCGATTGAAGTTTCCACCTAGTTTCAGGCTTGTTTCCAAGTGCAAATTGACTCTAGTAGCTGTATTTCGTTCCGGGAGATGAGTTAGGAGTGGATAAGTTTCACAATCCCATAGGGCGGTCTGCTACTGCCATTTCAATTTTTCAGGAGATGAGTTGGATGTGGTTTAAGTTTTCACAATCCCATACGACGGTCTGCTATAACCATTTCAATTATTAAAGCCAAATTACTTCTAGCGTATTGAAATTCAAACTCCACATTGGATCTACAATATAAAAGACAAGAAACACAAGAAAGTAAAGCGGTGGAAAATGGGTTGAGCCAATATCATCCGACCACCTTGCAGAGCAATAATGCCCTTCATTCTATGCTTCCACTTTAGAAGGCCTAGATTGCTTATTCATTAGTCTTTTTAATGAGATAATGACTTGTAATGCTTAAGTGTTCCTTTCTATCTTCTCTCAATCTATGAATTGCTTTGATGAGTTCTATTTCTACATATCACTTCTTTCGAAGACTCCATGCTTGTGATTGATCTTATTGCATCTAATAATTATTGATAGCCTTATTACCAGACATTGGGGCATCATCCGTGCCATAGCTCATATGGTGTGCTCAAGCTTAGAGATTGCATAGGTACTCGGTTGAGAGACACACTGCGATTTAGGCCACCTCTGCCCATTGGAAATGGTGAATTGCTTTGTGATGAATCATGCAACAAGACATCTCCATTATGACACGGTTCTTTTCTTCAAAGACATGGTTTTGTTTTGGACTTTGAGTTGTTGTGAATTCCCGATCGATCTTGGCCTCAATGTAGGATGTATTGAACTGCGTGCTACCATACTCACCTGCGTTATCTGAATGGAGTCATTTGATTCTTTTTTCGGTTTGGTTTTCAGCCAAAGCCTTGAAATGCAATTTGCCAAAGACCTCATTTTTTGCACTGAAGAAAATAGACAAACGTGAAGCGTGAATAGTCATCAATGAAAGTTGCATAATACCTTGATCTGCCAGCCAATTGAAGGTGTTTAAAGTGGGTTGCACACGTCCATGTGGATCAATTTGAGCAAGCCAGGCACGCAATTTCCCATTAGGTACTGGATGGCCATTTTCAGCATGATTGATTACGATTTGAAGTTGTGATGCTCTCAATAGGTTTAAATGGCACAATCGTCATGATGACTCGTCGTGGCATGGGGCTCGCTTGGATCGGGTTTATATTATTGATCAGGCATGGTGGTTAGATCAGCGGGTTGAATTATATTGTTCACTTTGATCATTTACCTTTGATTTTCAACTTCACAAAAATGCTGCATGTAAAGGGCCTTTACCCTTTAAGTTGAACATTTCATATTTCGGTGATCTTCTCTTTGATTTAGCAATTGCAAATGCTTGGCGGTCGGCTCAACATCTTTCTTCCCCTTCCAAAAGATGGGAACTTGCTTTTAGCCAATGTTACTATTGCGTGCAAAACATTTGGGCACCACCGTGCTAACTCTCGTCTGATATTTTAGGCAAGATATTCTACGATCCATGGTACTTTACTAGAAGCAATTCAAATCTCACCTCAGGACCCGCACTTGCCACCGTTCATTAAGGTTATCGAATTGCATATTCGTTCTTTCGAGCATTCTCATCTCGCAGTAGTAGCACGTATCTAGCATTCCGATGTTCTATACACAGTTGTGCGAGCTATTGCTCCAGAATACAGTGATCTTTGGTGTCTGTCTATTGCATTATCTATATTCTATTCTCATGGATGTTATGCGTATTGTCTATCTTTGTTTCCCATAATGTCTGCGCATATTTATGACGCTACACATTGGCGATCATGATGCGCATTCTTATCATCATGCAAGGAATTCACGATCTGGCAATTGCTTGCTTTTTGGCAAAATATTTTGGGGCACGCTCATGTCGTCTGCTCCTTGTTGTCATTGCGGAGGCACTTCACATAGAGGTTTGCATGCAGTTGCACTCACTTCGGACGAGATTCGGGAGGAGATTGTTCCGGTAAGGAGGCACATCTGGGGATTTCAAGATGAACTCCATCTGATGTGATCCAATCCCTAGCACCCTGCTTACAGGAGGGCAAGTGTGGAAATCCCAGTGAAGAACCTCATCCGATGGTCGTGGTAGCGAATTTTGCAGTTGTTATCTTCCAAGTAGGCATGCATGCGCACACGCTCGCAAGGACCTCCTGATCCATTGACACCAACGACGCGGCAGTGGTGGCGCACCAGTGATCTTGAGCATGGAGACATCATTACGCAAGGAGCTCCAGGAGAGGTCGATTGGCGTCAGAGTCCACCTGCTCAGTCAGTTTCACTATCAAGGCTGCAGGTTCGGGTTGATGCACGTCAGGTGCTGAGTGCATCTTCGTCTCCAACTACGGTTTCGGTGACTTCTCGCAATCTCTTCGGTCAAGGAAGGCTATTTGGAGGAGCACCAAACGTTGGAGGCACTGTGATGGTGACGACGGCGGGCTAAGTCAAGTATGCGAAGTTTGCAGGGCGAAAGTCGGACAACCCCAATGCACATGTCTAGCACTTTTAGAAGGTGTATGGGATCAACAATCCGGGACCTGTGGCACCGCTCCGATAGGAGGCGGATTTTGAGTCAACTTTAGCAGGCAAGGCATCACGATGGTTGGCAAAGTATGCAGTGGACCATTTTGCCACATATGATGATGCTCGCGACGCATTCTTGAGATGATTTCGTCTAGAAAAAATGATTCCGCAAACTGGGATAGATTGCATTGCTTGGATCAGGGAGATCAGGATGTGGCAGGATATGCATCCAAATTCAACTTACTCATGCAATGTGTGCCTGTGAATGAACGGCCTGCTTAGGAGGTACTGAATAATGACTACTTCATTCTGGGGTTGTCACGGGATTTGTGGATGGTGTTGGCCATAGTGGATCAAAAACAGACAACGCTCAAGGCAGTCATGGCGCAAGCAGTGCGAGTGGGGGATTAGTTGCACAGAAGGACATCCAAGAACCGCAAATCCATGAAGAGTAAAGCGAAGAAGAAGATGCCAAAATATAAGAAAATCAGCAAGAAAATCTGCAAATATCTCTCTTCTGCCAGAACTCCAAAATCCCAACCGATGAGTGAGAAATGGGAGTCAACACTTATCCACTACCATGTGGCATAAATCTAAGGTTTCAAAACCTTAGAATGAAAAATGCATAACAGAGAGACGAAATCGAATACACAGAGATCTATAACTCTGAAAATCCTCCACCGAATTGCGCAAGAATTGATAGGTAGGGGTTTTTTTGGCATTCGAAACGCAATGAGACAGACGGTTTTGGAAACCGTGGTCTCAATCACTGGGTCCAACACACGGATTGAAAAACGTTTTTAGAAACGGAGCTGTTTATAAACTCCACCGGAGTACGAATGATGAGCAACATAGAAGTTTTAGGACCTCCTGAGTCGACCAGAACTGACAGATCTGCAAATGGTTGCTCCAAACTTGAGTTCCAACACCCGAGCAAAAAACGCAGAAATTGACACAGTGAGTCAGAAATCCAATGAAATGATCCTAGATTCAAGAATAAAGGTGTTTCCAAGCTCCTGAAGTGAAGTGGACACCAAAAGCAAGCAATAGTTGCCTCTACAAGTCAATACGGAGTCTCTGTCATCGAACCAAACAGCAAAAAGCTCAAAAAACGTCTTTTTCTTTGAAAACACTTAACATGCTCTCAAAACCACTTCGCAAAACCAAAGTAACTTTTCCAAAGGTTCCTCCAAGGTCTCTGCACACTCGGATGCAAGTAAAGTCACCCACAAAGCTTCCCACAGAGCTTCTCCTTCCTCCCACAGAGATGCTAAGCTTCTAGGCTTTCACGCACGCTCAGTTAGATCACCCGAGCTCTGATGCCAGTTGACAGTGCTCTCAACGGAAGCAAGAATGGAAGAAGGAGAGAGAGGGAGAGAGAGAGAGAGCCACACAAGTTTTTGGTGGGTGTAGAACCATCCTAATCTACTTTTTCATTCATTTATATATGTGTTTGAGTATTATACATAACCGGGGTAAAGGCACAGTGACCTTTAACCCCCACATTGCCATTGATGCATTTTTTACAAAAGGCCCTTTTGGTTCCCATCACTTTCAAGTCCTCTCATGCTTTCACGTTGTCTCTATCCCCAATCATATGCTTCCATATACTTTTTGCCACGGTTTTTAATATATGCATTGGGTCCAATAGATATGTGACTTTATGATGCCTCCAATAAGGAAGAGTGTAAAATATGGGAAGGCGTTGCATGCCTAGTGAAGGCATTGTGACCTCGAGATCATGCCAAAGTTGCTCCGAATCTATGGATCGTATGACTACAGTTATAATATATAGCTCTATAGCACCAAAAGATGGATCCACTTGATATGGATGGTTTATAGGAAGAAACCGCCTTGTCTTCTCATATAGTATATTCAAAAGATGTTTGGAGTATTGACTAGACAAACTATCTCTAAGAGAAAGCAATGTTGCACAAAGATGGTGTCATGTGTCTTGTCATCTGAAATATAGAAATGGAGAGGTGGCCAAAAAAATCTAGTGCCCATTTTCCAAAAATTTAAAGCTTCAAAAAAGCATCCTTTTGACATGTCCACGGGTGTCTCAATTCTTAGGGCCACATGAACAACTCCATCGTGTGCAATTGTTTAACAAAATGAGAAATAACTTGCACAAGAGCACCACCAGCACGAATATAGACAGGATGAAGAGTAGGATGATCAGCATGCTTGCTAGATGCGTGTATGTCTGAAGAAAATCGATTTGTAAAAACACAACCATTAAAATTATGCAACTTTTACTTATGTATATCAAAACAATCAAAATACATCTCTGAAAGTTCTATTTTTAAAAAAGATATGAAAAAAAAAAATCATGATCAAATAAAAATTTAACATGCTAATGAGTATACTTTATCGCATCAAGTCCAAAATCCATTAACAAAATTGGTATATGTCATTACATTATGGCATTACAATAAATGGGACCTAGAGGATCTATTGAAAATGTTGCTCTATGCCAAGAAGATCATACAATTACTTGGCCTGAGGAGCATTTCAAGTTGGGCAGGCACTCCTGACCTTCAATGTATTTGCCAAGCATACGAGGAAAAGTTTGGGTGTATTTTATGAAAAAGAAAAGTGGAGTGTTTGGGCACTTCAAAGCTTTTAAAGGTATGGTTGAAAAAGAAATAGGCCTGCAAATAAAATGCCTAAGGTTAGATGGAGGGGGAGAGTACCTCTCGAATGAGTTTGCAAGGTTCCTGCAGGAGCATGGCATAAAGAAGCAATATTCATGCAGTCATACCCCACAGCAAAATGGACTTGCAGAAAGGAAAAATAGGCATATTGGAGAGGTATCTCGGGCCATGCTAAATGAAAAAGACCTACCAGATTATTATTGGGTTGAAGCAATTGCTATAGCAGTTTACATAATGAACAGGACTCCCACTATAGCAATACATGGCATGATGCCAACCCAGCGAGAGCAAGGGACTCCCACACAATCAAGACAATGTGCCTCGTTGTGCTACCAACTTACCTACCCTGCCTAGCCCATAGGCTAGACTCACATAGATCAACTTTCTACCATCAACGGTCTCATTGATAGACCTCATTTGACATGCAAGTTAGGATCCATCCAGTGTCCCAGGTTGAGAATGCACTTCAACCCTGGCTTCCTTTTCAGAGAGTTTGCCTGCCTCTTGGCTTGGTTTGCGACCAACAACGGAGTTGCTTCGACCACCTTTGAACCATTCCTTGGTAAGTGTAGCTTAAACTTGGCTTGAGTCTCTGCCTCTAATTGGACAACTGGCTCCACAAACTGCACCTTCTGTGCTTCACTGGGCGTCGTTGTGGCATCTGCCAGTTCCATCAATGGTGGCTTCTTCGTCATCAACTCGCAGACTTGGCGTCGGATGTGTTCCTAGGCTGGCTAATCCAGCAGCTTGTCATCGTTCTTGGGAGTCGATCCTCGTAGCTTGGTACTAGCATGGGTGATTATACTTATCTTTGGGCACACCAACAGATCATCATCAACAATATGTACCATCGAAGTGCTGGGAATTTTCTTGGACATCTTTTGCCATTCTGCACGTTTCCTGAGCCTCCAGGCATTCGTTCCACCAATGACCTTCGCCCAAGCAAAACAGACAGGTTTTCGATCGATTTTGACCACGACCCCCGCCTTCACATCCGCGTCCGTAGCCACCGCCACCTCCGCCATGTTAGAACATCTTTTACTACAGTTGAAACGATTGCTGCTGTGGCTGAAACGCTTGCTGCTACGGCTCTTCTTGTACAAAATATGCAGCTGCATCTTGTTCCTAAATCGATTGCTCTCTGGCCATGCCCATTATAGTAGCATCCCACTATGTTGTGTGTATTAGTCAAGCAAATCGTGCACCAATTCGCATTAAGAGCACAAACTAAATCAGCCCATAAAAGAAGGGGAAAGAAAGAGTTTGAAATGCTTGATTTGGTGCATTCAGACGTATGTGGTCCCATGCCTACACGGTCATTAGGCGGGGCTGAATACTATGTGACATTCATTGATGATGCAACTAGGAAAGTGTGGGCTTATGCTATAGCTCGGAAGAGTGATGTGTTCCAGGTATTTCAGAAATGGCTGGCCTTGGTTGAGAATCAGTCAGGTAGAACGCTTAAATGCCTACGGACTGATAATGGTGGAGAGTATCTCTCTCATGACTTTCAACATTTCTGTGATACACGTGGGATTAAGAGGGAGCTCACATCCCCTCGTACTCCAGAGCAAAATCCAGTTGCAGAAAAGATGAACCGTACCATTCAAGAAAGGTTGCAATGCATGCTTTCCAATGCAAGTCTTTCTGGTGGTTTTTGGGCTGAGGCAATGAAGACTGCAGTGCATGTGATCAATAGATCACCTAGTAAGAGTTGCACTCTGAACCTAATGGTTGTTTTGCATCAACAAGGGATCAAGGGAGAATAGCTCTACACTTGACAAATTTCATAATGGAAAGGGAGGCAAAGGTAGTGCCAGAGTTATAGCTTGAGTCTTTGTACTACCACACTATTGCTTGAGTCACTACTGGGAGGGTGTCTGTGAGGGCTACTTGGTGTTGCCTTTGTCTGTTTCCTCGAAATCTTCCTTTGTCCTTTGTTCCCTGGGCATTTCTCTTTCCTCTACCCTCTTTGCAAACTCTTGAGGCAACTGCTTCATGGAGGAGCCCTTGCTGTCGTTCCCCTCCACATTTTGTTCATGTCCCTTCTCCTCGAAGGTGCCCTTCCTATTCCTTTTCCTTGCCACCTTAGTCATTCTTCTCCTGACCCTAGCCAATCTCATTCGGTCCATGTCCTTACTCTTCTGATTGCTCATTCTTGTTGAGCCTGCTCCATGTTGTGGTGGAAGGGACATCTTGTGGTGGAGACGGTGATGTAGCATTGAGAGATGAGGGCCGAGCTTGTATGACGGTGGTATTCCTGAAGAGGCATGGAGTGGCAAGAAGCCCTCTTACTCTCATTTGCGTATATTTGGGTGTGAGGCATATGCACATGTGCCAAAAGAGCTTCGAAAGAAGCTAGATCCTAAGTCTAGGAAATGCATCTTTCTGGGTTATGGTGAAAGTGGAGAGATGGGCTATCGGCTCTGGGATCCAGAAGCAAAGAAGATCATACGCAGCCATGATGTGGTCTTCAATGAGAAGAAGCTGCATAAGGCACCCATGAGGGATGTGGAAATGAGGAGAATCACTTTTTAGGATGTGAATCCACCTGCATATGTTGATAGACAGCAAGCTGTCCATGCACCAAATGTGCAAGAAATGGTACCACCAAGTACTCCCACAGGTATACAATCAAGGGTAGATGATGGATCATCTATTGGTGGAAATGATGAGCCAAATGTGGCTGATATGCAAGTGGGACAGCAAGCTGAAATGCCCTTGAGAAGATCATCTAGAGTGTCTAGACCACCTGATAGGTTTGTTCCAGGGGTAGACTATGTGATGCTTACTGATTGCGAGGAGCCTTCTTGCTATAGAGAGGCTATGATGCGTGAGGATAAACCAAGATGGGAGTATGCTATGCAATCAGAGCTGAGTTCACTTATGAAGAATAAGACTTGGGACTTGGTTTCTTTGCCACATGGAAAGAAAGCATTGCCATGTAAATGGGTCTACAAAATGAAGGTCACAGGTGATGATGTGCCTAGGTACAAGGCCCGTTTGGTTGCTAAAGGGTTCAAGAAAGAGAAGGGTGTGGACTTTGATGAGATATTTTCTTCGGTTGTGAAGATGACCACACTTAGATGCATGCTTGGACTAGTGGCATCAGAGGATATGGAGCTTATGTAGATGGATGTCAAGACAGCTTTCTTGCATGGGGATTTGCATGAGGAAATTTACATGGTGCAGCCGGAAGGCTTTGAAGAAAAGGGCAAAGAGCATTTAGTTTGCAAGCTAAAGAAGAGTCTCTATGGTCTTAAGCAGGCGCCTAGAGAATGGTATCAGAAGTTTGATGCTTTCATTCGGTCCCAGGATTTTAGGAGGAGTGAAATTGATCACTGCCTCTACACTAAAAGGGCTAAGGATAATAGCCTGATAATCCTAGCACTATATGTGGATGATATGCTATTGGCTAGCAAGAATACTTATGAGCTAGATGCATTAAAGGCCAAGTTGCATGAGGCCTTTGATATGAAGGATTTGGGACTTGCAGGTCATATTCTTGGTATGCACATCACGCGTGATCGGAGTAGGGAACTCCTTTGGCTTTCACAAAAAGAGTATGTTACAAAAGTATTGCAGCATTTCAATATGGAGGGGGGGAAGGCAGTGAGTACTCCATTGCCTCCATATGTGAAACTGAGTCATACAGGTAGTCCCAAATCAGAAGAGGAGAGGGCCATGATGGCTAAGGTTCCTTATGCATCAGCGGTTGGGAGTCTTATGTATGCTATGATAGCTACTGGACCAGACATTGCATTTGCAGTGGGAGTTGTTAGCCGGTATATGGCCAATCCAGGAAAGAGGCATTGGGAGGCAGTTAAGTGCATCATGAGGTACATGAAGGGTACCAAGGAGATGTGCATCTGCTTTGGTAAAGGAGACATGCGTGTACTTGGGTACACAGATTCAGACTATGCAGGGCATGTGGATAGTAGGAGATCCACTTCTGGTTATGTGTTCACCTTTGCAGGTGGTGCAGTGTCGTGGATGTCTCGCGCACAGAAGTGCGTTGCTTTGTCTACCACAGAGGCTGAGTATGTTGCAGCCACAGAGGGTTGCAAGGAGGCTATATGGCTTGATCGGCTAGTGGGAGATTTGGGGATTCATACAGGTGTACCGACATTGCATAGTGATTCCATGAGTGCTATTCAGCTAGCACGAAATCCGGTCTTTCATGCAAAGAACAAACACATTGAGGTCAGGTACCATTTCATCAGGGAGGTACTTGAGGACAAGCGCATAGAGCTTGTCAAGGTTCATACAAATGATAACCCTGCAGATATGCTGACAAAGAGTCTACCTAGTCAGCGGTTTGAGTATTGTCGTGTATTGATGGGCATTGGATAGTATGCTCACTAGTTGTTCTCTCTTAAAGGCACATTGTCCTTTAAGTGGGAGGTTGTGGGGGTTAAAGGTCACTGTGCCTTAACCCCGGTTACGTACAATACTCAAACACATATATAAATGAATGAAAAAGAAGATTAGGGTGGTTCTGCACCACCAAACTTGTGTGGCTCTCTGTCTCTCTCTCTCCTTCTTTCGTTCTTGCTTCCGTTGAGAGCACTCTCAAACATCTCACACAGGAGTGCACAGCTGTGAGGCAGCGCCATCTATTGTATCAGTTTTACGGTAATCAAAATTTTTAATTCTCCATACTATCAGCTTTTCTCTCTTGCATACGAGATCATATTATCTATTGAGCACAGACATTGTATTATTTTCTTACAGGGGAGGTGATGGAATGTAAACTCACATTTGACCACCTTGCGGTAGCCAAAGGATCATGGCACCAAGGGGAGGTGTTGACATATGGTGCCATGAGCACATAGATTAAAAGGCTAAGGTATGGTATAGGAAATAATTAAAGTAGCCACCCTAAGATGTGGACTACATGATGTGGAGATGTGGATCAAGGATATCCACAAGGAGAGATGTGGATCAGAGGATCCCACAGATGTTGACTATTCAAAGGGCACTCTGTATATAAGAGGCCTATCATGTATTTGTTAAGTGAGAGAAATGCACATTTACTCAAGATTCTATTTATGAGTCCAAGCTAATCTATCTTGGAACCTAATTGACTTGAGGTACATGTCATGAGCATTCTCTTCATCATGTTTCCACATAGGTTCCATCCACTTTAGAGCGCTCCATAGATCCTGAGGCACACATATTTTTTACAAGTTCCCACATCACTTTGTTGAGCACACTAGAGTAATGTCTCTAGGTTTTCTCACAGTGTTGCAATTTATAAATACACTCAGAAGACTCCAGAGAATATCCAGAAAAAAAACTTTGTGTACAAGTGTGCCTAAGAAAGAGATTTACAAAGTAGCTAACATGACCAACAGACCAACATGAGCACATATCATCTATCAAATAACAAATACATGTGAATTTTGTGCCCTGTTTAAAGACATTTTTTATGTGTGTCTAAGAAAGCGATTTGGAGTGTTGGAGCCTAGCCAACAATGCAAATCGCTTTCTTGAGCACACTTTACTATGAAATTTCCAAAGACATGTGCATTTTGTGCTCTACCAATGACATTTCTGATTTGTGCTTAAGAATGCGATTTGGAGTGTTGGAGCCTGGCCCAAAATAGGTCAAATTGCTTTCTTGAGGACACTTTACTATTTGGGGTATTTTCAGAACAAGGGGTGGGGTGGGGGGGGGGGACTTCATCATATTAAGCCAGCATGTTGATTTCTATACCCTTGAGAGAGTGCAGTTGATGGATGTGGAGCGCACGTGATGGAAGGAAATAGGATTGGAGACGGTAGATTGGAGTGGGAGCAATGGTATGAGATAGTAGAGAGCTCAAAAAAGTAGACCACTAAGGTACTGAGAGAGGTATATGCACCCACCTCCAAAAATGGTCAGTCCACCTTGGAATTTGTGTACATGTGTATGCCATAAATAGAAGAACTCCCTATTTAGCACCCAAGTACGACCACTGTGCATGCCATAAATAGAAGGATTCCCTATTTAGCCCCCAAGTATGACCACAATACATGCATCATCATCAAGAATCGTGCCCTTCAACGGTTGCAGTACACTTTCCATTGCAAGCATTGACCTTGCACGAATTGGTGGGCAAGGGACGAGAAGGGAAGGTATTCAGGATACAGGTTGTGGGTGTCCTAGGTCTTAGTCCAACATCGTGGTATGCTGGCAAGAAGAGTAATAGAGATGATGCCCATGCACACCTGGAAATAAAGAATGAGCTAGCGATGACAGTTGTCCATAGAGATGTCTGTCGAGTATTGGGGTACTCACACACCCAAGAGCTCTAGGTTGTCACTATGTTTTTCAATGGTGGAAGTGTGCACAATATGTTGATGTGTCTCCCACAGCGTTGCGGGACAGATGGGTTAAGACCACACATCCCAAAGAAGAACCTCACTTTGAGTGGAACTCTGCACTCACCAGGTTGCAAGAAAGGTTTTTCTATCATCATGGATTGTCCATTGATGCTGCTATTGCCAGTGGTTTGAGAGTAGTTCATGAACAAAGATATACGCACACCAATCTGCAAGCAGCCAACTACATGCTGGACTTCACATGAGATGACAAGTCTATCCGAGTTGGGATTATTGTTTGGGGAAGAAGCCTCCACTGGACTAGAAGTCAATATCCGCAAGACCCAAATTATGCTCCTCCAAAGGAATTTCCATGGTTAGCACTGTAATTATATGCCATTACAACTACACGGGCAAATCCTAAGGGTGGATGGGCACCGGAGTCAGATTGTTTTGCCATTGGTTGGCTATTTAGGAAAATTTCCAACTTTCTCATAGATGCTATAGATGCTCTTAGTGATAACTCCATGGAGGGAGACATTGCAATCAAGATCTTGGTTGATTGTGCAGAACTGATCCAAAGGATTGACCTTCCATGGGAGCAATTTTAACAAAAATGCATAGTTTCAATGTAAAAAAGGATGTGGTAGTGCGACCCATTGAGGAAATGAAGACATGTTGTTGAATATAAGTTACATCATTTTTTATCTTGACCCATATGGTCGCGCTTTGATTGCCAAAGTTGTAATTTCCTTAAATTGTACACGTGGATTTAAAAATTAGGACCACATGTATCTTTCAAACAAATGTAACAATTTGCCTGAGTTTTCCCTTTCTATTTGTACAATCTAATCGATCATGGTCAATCCACAATCTTGTTAGTTGGATAAATTCTTAGATGGTGTAATTTGCATGAGCATGTTATAATTAAAGGTTTCAATATTATGTCGCTCACTTGATTTTTGCATGGTTGTTAGATCTTCTCTCGCTCTCTCATTCGTCATGGCATTTGCATCACAACGATCAATGCAAATTGCATACGCCTCCCAGGATCCAAACCGTTGGAGTTACAAGAAGGATTGAGCAAGTGAGGCAAAAGAGAGAGATTTTATTCAAGAGAGACAGGCCCAATATATAGGCTCCAATTACATCCAGTAGTGACATCACATATGAGCTCAGTAGAGCATCTAGGTCCACAAATCTCTCAATCATTCCATGATTCTCTCAATCACACACCTACTGACTGACACATCATTAATCACACCTACTGACACCTATCTGGGCACACCATGTGTTCACACACTCACAACCTTAGACTTAGGACTCTAGATCCCATTACATCAATTTGTCCTTCATTCCCCCCACAAATTAATGACCTCAACCCTAGCACTAGTCCATGGGAAACTTCATGGCTTGCCCACCTCTAGTGGCAACACACATGATCCACAACCTAGTACTCACTCTAGTTGTATCAGTAGTAGACTCATTTGGGGATCCTCATCCCAACATGATCTCACTCTGACTTTGGTTTGTTAGTTTACAATTGGGAGATAGACAATGACTATGCATGGGAATACCCTTAGATCCAACAAGGTAACACATAAGACTAACAATCATTTGAGGGGGACATCCCAAGGTAGAGAACCATTATTGACCACACACACATAAAATATTCCTAATTTGAAGATGTGGGGAAATACCCCCTTTTGATGGCATATCTTGTCCTTTTCCTCCTTCTCTTCCAAGCTACCATGGTGTGAGGTTCATTGTCATTGGAGAGGTTCTTGGTGCAGCCAGAAGGCTTTGAAGAAAAGGGCAAAGAGCATTTAGTTTGCAAGCTAAAGAAGAATCTCTATGGTCTTAAGCAAGCACCTAGAGAATGGTATCAGAAGTTTGATGCTTTCATTCATTCCGAGGGTTTTAGAAGGAGTGAAATTGATCACTTCCTTACATTAAAAGGGCTAAGGATAATAGCCTGATAATCTTGGCACTATATGTGGATGATATGCTATTGGCTAGCAAGAATACTTATGAGCTAGATGCATTAAAGGCCAAGTTGCATGAGGCCTTTGATATGAAGGATTTGGGACTTGCATGTCATATTCTTGGTATGCGCATCATGCATGATCGGAGTGGGAAACTCCTTTGGCTTTCACAGAAGGAGTATGTTACAAAAGTATTGCAGCGTTTCATATGGAGGGGGGGAAGGCAGTGAGTACTCCATTGCCTCCATATGTGAAACTGAGTCATACAGATAGTCCCAGATCAGAAGAGGAGAGGGCCATGATGGCCAAGGTTCCTTATGCATCAGCGGTTGGGAGTATTATGTATGCTATGATAGCTACTAGACCAGACATTGCATTTGCAATGGGAGTTGTTAGCCGGTATATGGCTAATCCAGGAAAGAGGCATTGGGAGGCAGTTAAGTGCATCATGAGGTACATGAAGGGTACCAAGGAGATGTGCATTTGCTTTGGTAGAGGAGACATGCCTGTACTTGGATACACAGATTCAGACTATGCAGGGCATGTGGATAGTAGGAGATCCACTTCTGGTTATGTGTTCACCTTTACAGGTGGTGCAGTGTCGTGGATGTCTCGCGCACAAAAGTGCGTTGCTTTGTCTACCACAGAGGCTGAGTATGTTTGTAGCCATAGAGTGTTGCAAGGAGGCTATATGGCTTGATCGACTAGTGGGAGATTTGGGGATTCATACAAGTGTACCGACATTGCATAGTGATTCCATGAGTGCTATTCAGCTAGCATGGAATTCGATCTTTCATGCAAAGACCAAACACATTGAGGTCAGGTACCATTTCATTAGGGAGGTACTTGAGGACAAGCGCATAGAGCTTGTCAAGGTTCATACAGATGATAACCCTGCAGATATGCTGACAAAGAGTCTACCTAGTTAGCGGTTTGAGTATTGTCATGTATTGATGGGCATTGGATAGTATGCTCACTGGTTGTTCTCCTTTAAAGGTACATTGTCCTTTAAGTGGGAGGTTGTGGGGGTTAAAGGTCACTATGCCTTTACCCCGGTTATGTACAATACTCAAACACATATATAAATGAATGAAAAAGAAGATTATGGTGGTTCTGCACCCACCAAAAACTTGTGTGGCTCTCTCTCTCTCTCCCTCTCTCTCCTCTTCCGTTCTTGCTTCCGTTGAGAGCACTCTCATGGCAAGGCAATTTTATCAAAGGCACTGTGGGTTGACAAAAATAGAAGATAGCTATGTGAAAAGTGTTATTGCAAGTATGAAACCCCCAACCAGATATATGCATAACTTGAAGGGTTCCTTTACTTCTAATGGAAAACTAAGTGGTCTCAAGTCACATGATTGGCACAAAATGATATAGGTAACATTATTTGCTCTTGAATTCAAACTATTCAAGAACTCTTGTTTCACTTTACTAACACATTATTTCCTCTATATGTAACTATAAATTTTCCAAACTGAGCACATGTATACTTTGCTCCTATCATTTGTGGCATGAAATGTATACTTTGCCCAAAATCTACAAGTGCTTTCATGCACAGTTTAAACTTATATAATATGATGACAAGCCATTGTCATGTTTGTTTTTCATGAAAATTATCATGTTTGGCGACATGTAAATTGTCGTGTTTGGTGAAATGTAAATTGCCATAGGTTAGCCATCATTAAAATTATAAAGTTCCTCAACTTTGTGCTTAGGTTTTATGCACTGCAACACAAAGTATGGATCATCTTCCTCATTCTCTCAAGAGGCAGTGATAACTGCAAAGTTATACCCCTCTTTCAAACAGTTAGCGAGGTCATCAAAACCCTCCCCAAACTGTGGTGAGTCATTGTTTGTCACTCCATCTGAATGTAGAGGGAAAACTTGAACTTTTTCCCATGTCTTCACAGTTGCAATGTTCACATAGCTTTTTTGCCATATTAGTTCTTTTGGTAGAACAGCTTGTTTGGTAGAACAGCTCTTTTTTTCTTTGTAGAACATCTTTTTTTTCTTTCTATCTAGTAGATAATAATCTTTTCACCGATAGGCATAAAGCCTATTAGGTAGGCATAAAGCCCATCTGGCAGGCATTAAGCCCGTCTGGCAAACAAAAAGCCCTTTCAGTATGCAAAGTACTTTTTGACGGAGTAGATTTTTTGGCAGTGTATATTTTTGCAAAATATATTATTTGGCAGAACAGCTTTCTTGGCAATTGGTAGAACATCTTTCTTTGGCAATTGGCAGTAACCTTCAACATTTAGAAGCCCCATCTATAGAACATCATTCCATGTAAATAAATCCAAAGCAAACTCTTCATGGGATTTGATGTTGCAGAAAGATATGTCGGGAGGATGATGTCGACTAAAACAAGGAAAGATCTAGTGTTTTAATAGAATGTTAAACCAAAATTACTCCCCACCTACTGATAATAAGTGAATAAAAGTGGATTTGTATGATAAGTGTCAAAATTTAAAAATAATGCCAATAGTAAATGCGTAAACCACTCCTACAAAATAGATATAAAAGTTAGTAAAAAATAAGGTGGATCACAACAACATGACTAGGGATTATCCATGCTAAAGAATTATCCAATGGATGTGAATTAATTGTTTGGCACTAGCTCAACCAAAGGCTAGTTGGGAAATCAAAGTGTGTGTTTAGATTAAAAAGTCCCATTAATGATTGAGCCATACAATTAATTCCATCAATTGGATAAAAAGTTAAAAAGTAAAACATATAAGGAAAAAATATTTGAGACATCTAAGTTGAAAAATGCAACTAGAGTTTGCAAAATTTTTTATCAAATTAAGAAATTTTAATAACATTGAGTTTGACAAACATAATATTGAAAAAAAATGTCGAATCCTCAGGCAGTCCAAGTTCCGAGGTCAGGGTCCACTTACCTACCACCATCCAAATGAACTAGGTGTTAGAACATCATAGTTACGTTTGGATAGACAGGTAATGCATGTTTTTCCCGGCTTGTTATCGCTTTACCTAGGAATATAGACAACCATATGGATTCTTAGATAATTCAAAAAAAACAATTTAGCCACAAGTGAAGTTTAAGTCACAAGTGGAGTAAGGAGTGAATGAGTGCATGGGTTAAGAAGGGATTAGAGGAGGTATGGGACGATTAGTAGGCTTGGTATGTGGGGTGGTTAAAAAGAAAGTGTAAAGGGAAGATTTCAAGGGGGTACATAAAAGAATAATTCATAGTTAGGGAAGTATTCATGTGTGTGTGTGTGTGTGTTCGTGTGTAAAGAAATAAGTGTTTGTGTGTGTGAGATACATTTACTATTCATTTTGTGTGTGTGTGTGTGTGTGTGTAGTATAGCACACTTACTACTATGTGGTGTCGAAGACCATGACACAGGTGGTGATGCAATATGAGGCATCCTCTTAAGGAGGTGTCAAAGATTTAGGAAGTCTCGATGATGTAGGGCTGATTGGCTTTGAGTAAGAAAATGTGCCTATGGTCTAGGACACCCTCTTTCCTAGTCTATAAATGAAAGGCTTCTCTCTCACAATGAATAGAATACACATTTTGGTCTTCATTGGTGTTCTCAACTCTTGTCATGATGCATCTCCTCTCCCACAACTTCCCAACACTAGTGTGGATTCCAAATTTTCAATACATTTTGGTTTTCAACAAATCAAGAAAAAGTTATGGAGCGTGCCCTAGAATGGGTGTGCATAATTTTAGCACAATGTTGGAGTCCCTTAAGATTCTCAATTAGTTTTGCCGTTGGGCTAAGGAGAAGCTGACATAGTGTACTTTTGAATGATTACTTGGTTGCATATAGAACAAAATTTTGATTTTTTTGAATAAATTGTTATAGCCTAGCTCCACATGCAACATAGTACTTGTAATGCTTTAACAGTCTTGTTTTGAATATTTATTCCATGTTGTTTTGGTTTCATGTTCAAGATTAGAATGTGTACTATAACATGAAGGAAAAGTTTATCGAATTTCATGAGAATTTCATTGAGCAATTGGGTTAGGCAAGATACCTATGTACAAAAAATGCCCTAAACCTCACCAAAAATGGCTACACCCAAGCAAACATTGACCCAAGAAAACTGTATGTGACATATAGGAGCCCTTAGTGCTCAAAAGAGACTACCAAGGATTGGTTCGAATCCAAGGAAGCCGAGGAAGGCTCTCCTCGGCTAATGAGCTACGGAGAACCAGTGATCTTATTGTTGTGTTAGACGGGGTCCCCCACATCATGGTGTTGGAAGAAAACTACTGAACATCGAAAAAGAGATGTACTGTGTTGGGTTCCCGTTGAGATATTATACCTCTAGATAGTATATGTGTGTGTGTGTGTGTGTGTGTGTGTGTGTGTGTGTATGTATGTATTTATTTATTTATTTGGGGGGGAAGGGGGGGGATTATATTACAATATAGATTGGATTATTGATCCTTTGAGTTGGTGCCTCACGCTTGTGATAAAGGAATGCAAGTGATCTTATTTTCTAGAGAATAAATTCTAATATTATGAGAGTATCCTTGATGAGTACTATGAATGCATTATTTATTTTTTCCTTGCAAGATTAAAAATAATTTTCTACACTATTAATCCTTTAATTTGCTGCTAATAACTTTTTAATGAGCTTTAACATAGATTACTAGTTTTTAATGATTTGGTTTTTCATAACATTAAGAGAAATATCTTACATTAGTTATACCCTTAATCTAGTTAGAATAGCATGGTGGAAAGTATATAGGTGATAGGAACAAGATAAGGGGTAATACGAAATGAAAAATGATGGACCCATACTATGACTAGTACATTAGTGATTTTTGTTAAGAACATAGTGTGATATTTTGGACAAACCTATTCAACTATGAATTTTAACCCTGGTAAATTTTTAAGAGTAGTACTATACCAATATTACCCCTTTGTCATCATGCACGAATGATAGATTTGTGTTTTTACTAGTAGGACGACATGGATAAAAACTAATCACCAACACTGAAGCCTATCTTCCCACCATGGACTGACACTTTGTTGTTTGTGGTGGATGGTTGCAGGTGAGTTGGTGTATTTTTCTACCATATTTGCATGAAGTTGTTCCTTGATGTACTACACTATGGAACATTGATTCCTTCACTTGGGAATGGCTATGAAGATTTCCTTGCTGAAAATATTATGCTGACCTAGGATAATATGGAGAATGATAGATTTTTGACCCAATGCGTGACATATGGATATGCTTGAACTTTAACCCCCTTAAGTTTTTGGTAGAATGTTACTAAATTGGAAGAAGTGAAGGTGACTTAACTTTTGGTGCTACGAACTAGAATTTCATATGCTTTACTAGGCACTCTATTTTACAAATTAACAATAGAAAAAGCTAGATTTGCACCCTCTAATAGGATATCCACAGGTATGGTATATAGTTGGTCTAAAGAAAGGGCCAAGAAGCTAAGGGTACTATTTTAGAGAGAGAAGAGAGAGAGAGAGAGAGAGAGAGAGAGAGAGAGAGAGAGAGAGAGAGAGAGAGAGAAGGGGGGGGGGGCATGGATATAGAGCTTGTGAAATTTGATCTATTAAGTTTACTACTAGAGTTACTAGACCTTCCCTTTAGTTTGATGGTCACTTATAGTGTAATACTATTTTATATTCATCTCAAGACTTACTCATTTAAGGATCATCTATACATTGTGTGGAAATCGAAAAATACGTCTTTCTCTAAATTCAAGTAGAGGGGTCTCCTCAGTAGTAAAATAATAGTGAACTCATATAAGCTCTTATCCTCTATTGAATTACAAACCTTGGTGGGTTCCATTTCTTTACTCTTGAGCTTCTAAGGCTTGGGAATAAATATATTCACAATTGATTCTATGATGCCCAAGAAAAGTAGATTCAATGGAAATTATCTTCTCTAGAAGTTCAAGGCTATCACAATGTTGGCCCTTATAGGGCTATGGTAAGTGTAAGATAATGGTAGAAGGGAACATATTATATATGATGGGAAAATAAAGGTGGCCCTTTGGTTTCCACATGTCGAAAACTGCATGTACTTTATGAACAGTGACAAAGAAATAAGCAAATCTATACCAATTGACTCATTATATTACCGTATGGATCCAAAGGTTTAAATGTTTAAAACGTGTGGTTCCATGAGAGGTTCAATTTTTGAATTTCCTCATCTATGTTGCCGATGTAGAGGTAAGGCCAAAATTCTAGTGTTTTTATGTAGTTAATATAGAATCAGTAAAAAGCACAAGATTCATCAAAATACATAACTAATGGAAAACATAATAAATGTTGGCTTTAGCCTAATGGTTGGGCCATTTTGTCTTAATGCTAAGGCACGGTGGTGCCCAAACTACCATGGATCGTAGAATATCTTGCTTGAAATATCGGATGACAGTTAGCACGGTGGTGCCCAAACGTTTTGCACACAATAGTAACATTGGCTAAAAGCACTTAAGTTCCCATCTTGTGAAAGGGGAAGAAAGATGCTGAGCCACCAACCGCCAAGCATTTGCAACTGCTAAATCAAAGAGAAGATCACCGAAATATGAAATGTTCAACTTAAAGGGTAAAGGCCAGCATTTTTGTGAAGTTGAAAATCAAAGGTGATCCAAGCGAGCCCCATGCCAAGACGAGTCATCATGACGATTGTGCCATTTAAACCTATTGAGAGCATCACAACTTCGAAAAAGAGAGCAATCAAACAAATTTGGAGATAGCAGATGAATCATGAGAGCTATTCCAATCCCGAGAAACACCGATCGCAAAAGATATTCTGGCACAAGTGCTAGTCCTTCGACCTCGATAGGAGGTTTTCTGCAGCTCTTTGATTGGTTTGAAATTATCTTTTCCTTGGGATTCGGTAGTATGAACTGGGCATTCATGTTTTGAAGATGCAACTTTCATTGATGACTATTCACGCTTCACGTTTGTCTATTTTCTTCAGTGCAAAAAATGAGGTCTTTGGCAAATTGCATTTCAAGGCTTTGGCTGAAAACTAAACCGAAAAAAGAATCAAATGACTCCATTCAGATAACGCAGGTGAGTATGGTACCACGCAGTTCAATACATCTTGCATTGAGGCCAAGATCGATCGGGAATTCACAACAGCTCAAAGTCCAAAACAAAACCATGTCTTTGAAGAAAAGAACCGTGTCATAATGGAGATGTCTTGTTGCATGATTCATCACAAAGCAATTCGCCATTTCCAATGGGCAGAGGCGGCCTAAGTCCCAGTATGTCTCTCAACTGAGTACCTATGCAATCTCTAAGCTTGAGCACACCATATGAGCTATGGCACGGATGATGCCCCAATGTCTGGTAATAAGGCTATCAATAATTATTAGATGCAATAAGGTCAATCACAAGCATGGACTCTTCAGAAAGAAGTGATATGTAGAAATAGAAGTCATCAAAGCAATTCATAGATTGAGAGAAGATAGAAAGGAACAATTAAGCATTACAAGTCATTATCTCATTAAAAAGACTAATGAATAAGCAATCTAGGCCTTCTAAAGTGGAAGCATAGAATGAAGGGCATTATTGCGCTCCAAGGTGGTCGGATGATATTGGCTCAACCCATTTTCCACCGCTTTACTTTCTTGTGTTTCTTGTCTTTTATATTGTAGATCCAATGTGGAGTTTGAATTTCATTACACTAGAAGTAATTTGGCTTTAATGATTGAAATGGTGGTAGCAGACCGTCGTATGGGATTGTGAAAACTTAAACCACATCTAACTCATCTCCTGAAAAATTGAAATGGTGGTAGCTGTGGGAGTAGAGTCTGGGTACAATTCTAAATACAACTTGGAGCATAGAGGCCCTCAAATTATAGACTAGGCCAGCCAAGCATGTGCTTTCTTAAAGCTGGGCTTGCTTTTTTTTTCCCAAAATAGGCGCTTTTCTCTAGAAAGACGAGATTTCTTCAAAATCATGGGCTTTCCCCAAAAACGGCAGCTTTTCTCCATTGAGTGGAGCACCACCTTCAATGCTTTTAGTTAAAGTGGGCCCTTCATTAAAGGAGGCTGTGGGCATGGGCTATCTCATGATTCATCTACTATCTCCAAATTTGTTTGATTGCTCTCTTTTTCGAAGTTGTGATGCTCTCAATAGGTTTAAATGGCACAATCGTCATGATGACTCATCTTGGCATGGGGTTTATATTTCTCATCAGGCATGGTGGTTAGATCAGCGGGTTGAATTATATTGTTCACTCTCATCATTTACCTTTGATTTTCAACTTCACCAAAATGCTGGCCTTTACACTTTAAGTTGAACATTTCATATTTCGGTGATCTTCTCTTTGATTTAGCAGTTGCAAATGCTTGGCGGTCGGCTCAGCATCTTTCTTCCCCTTCCACAAGATGGGAACTTAAGTGCTTTTAGCCAATGTTACTATTGTGTGCAAAACGTTTGGGCACCACCATGCTAACTCTCGTCTGATATTTCAGGCAAGATATTCTACGATCCATGGTAGTTTACTAGAAGCAATTCAAATCTCACCTTTCGTTGATTAAGGTTATCGAATTGCATATTCGTTCTTTCGAGCATTCTCATCTCGCAGTAGCAGCACGTATCCAAGCAGGTGAAGCTTCGATGGTTAGATTTGGGCGATAGACCCTCTCAATCTTCTCTGATAAAGTTCGTAATAAAAGGTCCTAGGAGTGTATCTCAGTTATTGTTATTGCATAACCATGTGCACCGGTGTGCGAGGGTAGGTTAGCCACAAGGGTTGGCGGTTCAGATCTCCAAGCGGTTGAGTCTTCAATGCCCACTTCACTTCCCTCACCATCCGATGGTTCTGTGCGCATGCTATTACTAGAATTCCGATCTTCCTTACACAGTTGTTGTGCGAGCTATTGCTCCAGAATACAGTGATCTTTGATGTCTGTCTATTGCATTATCTGTATTCTATTCGCATGGATGTTATGCGTACTGTCTCTCTTTGTTTCCCATAGCGTCTGCGCGTATTGATGACGCTACACATTGGCGATCATGATGCGCATTCTTATCATCATGCAAGGAATTCACGATCTGGCGATTGCTTGCTTTTCGGCAAAATATTTTGGGGCACGCTCATGTCGTCCGCTCCTTGTTGTCATTGCGGAGGCACTTCACATAGAGGTTTGCACGCAGTTGCACTCACTTCGGACGAGATTCGGGAGGAGATTGTTGCGGTAAGGGGGCACATCTGGGGATTTCAAGATGAACTCCATCTGATGCGATCCGATCCCGAGCACCCTGCTTATGGTAGAGCAAGTGTGGAAATCCCAGTGAAGAACCTCATCCGGTGGTCGTGGTAGCGAATTTTGCAGTTGTTATCTTCCAAGTAGGCATGCATGGGCACACGCTCGCAAGGACCTCCTGATCCATTGACACCAACGATGCGGCAGCGGTGGCGTACCAATGATCTTGAGCATGGAGACATCATTACGCAAGGAGCTCCGGGAGAGGTCGATTGGCGTCAGAGTCCACCTGCTCAGTCAGTTTCACTACCAAGGCTGCAGGTTTGGGTTGATGCACGTCGGGTGCTGAGTGCATCTTCGTCTCCAACTACGGTTTCGGCGACTTCTTGCAATCTCTTCGGTCAAGGAAGGCTGTTTGGAGGAGCACCAAATGTTGGAGGCACTGTGATGGCGACGACGGCGGGCTAAGTCAAGTATGCCAAGTTTGCGGGGTGAAAGTCGAACAACCCCAATGCACATGTCTAGCAGTTTGAGAAGGTGTATGGGATCAACAATCCAGGACCTGTGGCACCGCTCCGATAGAAGGCGGTTTTTGAGTCAACTTTAGCAGGCAAGGCAGCACAATGGTTGGCAAAGTATGCAGTGGACCATTTTGCCACATATGATGATGCTCGCGACCGATTCTTGAGATGATTTCGTCGAGAAAAAACGATTCCACAAACTGTGGATAGATTGCACTGCTTGGATCAGGGAGATCAGGATGTGGCAGGATATGCGTCCAAATTCAACTTACTCATGCAACGTGTGCCTGCGAATGAACGGCCTGCTGCTTAGGAGGTACTGAGTAATGACTACTTCATTTCGGGGTTGTCATGGGATTTGTGGATGGCGTTGGCCACAGTGGATCAAAAACAGACAATGCTCAAGGCGATCATGGCGCAAGCAGTGCGAGTGGGGGATTGGTTGCACAGGAGGACATCCAAGAACCGCAAATCCATGAAGAGTAAAGCCAAGAAGAAGATGCCAAAATCTAAGAAGTCGGATGATAGTGATGATAACACGGATGTGACCAGCTCAAAAGAAAGCTCTGAAGGTACCAGTTCGGAGGAATCTGACTCGGAAGCGGAAACAAAGACCCATAGAGCCTCTAAAGGGGGGCAAGGGAACTCCAGGGGCTTCCAGAGAAGGATCAGTACCTAAAGGATTGAAGGGTATCTGGTGCACTGACTGCCGCAATTCTAGTCACTTCGCAGTCGAGTGTGCTCTTAATGCGAATTGGTGCGCGATTTGCTTGACTAATACACACAACATAGTGGGATGCTACTATAATGGGCACGACCAGAGAGCAGTCGGTTAGCAACAAGATGCAACTGCTCTTTTGTGCAAGAAGAGCTGTAGTAGCAAGCGTTTCAGCCACATCAGCAAGCGTTTCAGCCATAGTAAAAGATGTTCTAACAAGGCGGAGGTGGCAGTGGCTACAGACGCAGATGCGAAGGCGGGGGTCGTGGTCAAAATCGATCAAAAACCTGTCTGTTTTGCTTGGGCGAAGGTCATTGGTGGAACGAATGCCTGGAGGCACAGGAAACGTGTGGAATGGCAAAAGATGTCTGCGAAAATGCCCAGTACTTCGATGGTACATATTGTTGAAGATGATCTGTTGGTGTGCCCAGAGATTAGTATAATCACCTGTGCTAGTACCAAGCTACGAGGATCGACTCCCAAGAACGATGACAAGCTGCTCGATTGGCCAGCCTAGGAACACATCCGACGCCAAGTCTACGAGTTGATGACGAAGGAGCCACCATTGATGGAACTGGCAGATGCCACAATGACGCCCAGTGAAGCACGAAAGGTGCAGTTTGCGGAGCCAGTTGTCCAATTGGAGGCAGAGACTCAAGCCAAGTTTAAGCTACACTTACCAGGGAATGGTTCAAAGGTGGTCGAAGCAACTCCGTTGTTGGTCGCAAACCAAGCCAAGAGGTGGGCAAACTCTCTGCAAAGGAAGCCAGGGTTGGAGTGCATTCCGAGCCCGAGACACTGGATGGATCCTGACTTGCATGTCAGATGAGGTCTATCAATGAGACTGTTGATGGTAGAAAGGTGATCTTCCTATGGGCTAGGCAGGGTAGGTAAGCTGGTAGCACAACGAGGCACATTGTCTTGATTGTGTGGGAGTCCCTTGCTCTCGCTAGGTTTGGGGGTATATGAAATATTCCCTGAATATTCCATGGATGACTAGTCGGCTCCACCGACTAGGTTGACTGGTTGGCTCCACCGAGTATGTTGATCCGACTACCACCCTCATAGCTATAAAGAGGCGAGCTTCCGAGTCCATTGTATCAAATCAGATCTTCCAGCCATTAGGGGACAAAGGGCCCCCAATTAGTGTTTTCTAATTTCAAGGGATTAGTGAGGTATTTGAGGTGTACCAATTGGAGTGCTCCTTTTTGTAGGGCAATGCCATGTTGAGGTAGAGGGTGGGCAGACATGCAAACAGCCCCTATTGGCTACTCCTCTTACACCGGGGACCACTCAAACCATCCCCCCCCCTCAACCCATGCTTGACCCTTCTCCCATATGCACCTCCCCCAAACAAACCTACAAGTCATTCAAGAGGCGGTGGGCCCTTTTGGGCAAAATTTCTCCCCCCCCTCAGCTTGTAACTTACGAGTAGAAGGGTTATAGCATCTTTACCCTTTCTGCTGCAGAGAATAACCAATAAAGATGCATTTCTCAGCTTTTGGATCCAACTTGGACCTCAACTCATCTGGCACATGAACATAGGCAATGCAACAAAAAATTTTCAAATGAGAAATATCTGGTTTCCTATCAGTATACATATCCTCTAGCGTCATGCCAAGTATTGCTGCAGTGGGAGTCCTGTTCATTATGTAAACTGCCGTAGCAACTTCTTCAGCCAATAATAATCTGGCAGGTCTTTTTCATTTAGCATGGCCCGAGATACCTCTCCAATATGCCTATTTTTCCTTTCTGCAAGTCCATTTTGCTGTGGGGTATGACTGCATGAATATTGCTTCTTTATGCCATGCTCTTGCAGGAACCTTGCAAACTCATTTGAGAGGTACTCTCCCCCTCCATCTGACCTTAGGCATTTTATTTGCAAGCCTGTTTCTTTTTCAACCATAGCTTTAAAAGCTTTGAAGTGCCCGAACACTTCACTTTTCTTTTTCATAAAATACACCCAAACCTTTTTGCTATAGTCATCAATAAAAGTGACAAAATAATGAGAGCCTCCAATAGATGCAGCTTTAGTAGTCCACACATTATAGTGGATTAATTCCAATGGCTTCTTACTCTCTTGAACATGCCTAGGAAATGGTTTCCTTGCCTGTTTCCCAAATTGACAGGCTTCACATACCTTATGCATTTCTGTAACCTTGAATTTAGGCAATCCTACAACAATATTTTGGGCATGCATTGATTTAAGTCGCTGTACATTAACATGACCAATGCGTTTATGCTAGATATCAATATCTGCAACTACACCGGTCCCATGTGCAAACATTGCTGCACTCAATTCAGGCATGTTCGCATCCAACGTAAACATCCTGCCCTTCTTCTTTCCTTTTGCTATCAAGCGACCGTTATTTTTTATATCCTCAACAAAGCATCCATGAGGATTAAATCTGACCTCTGCAAGCCCTGCTCAACCATTTGACCATCAGAAACCAGGTTGTTGGTCATGTTCGGGACATGAAATACATCAGACAGGTATTTCTTTTTCCCATCCTGCATAGACAAAGGAATTTTACCAATCTGCACAATAGGATGTACAGTATCATCACTAGTCTCCACAAATTCTGGTCTTTCCATTTTCCTTGCATCCTGCATCCATTCTGCATGACTTCTCATGTGGTTTGACGCACCTGAGTCAACATACCACACATCATTGCTTTCTTCTGCACTTGTCACAGAATTGGTCATGTGTTGTACCATAAACAGATGCTCATTTCTGTCATCACCCTGTCTACTAGAGGATGCATAATTGCCTTGCTACAATTTTCCATTCATGATGTCATTCTGCTTTTTGTAGCAGTCTTTAGCCATATGACCCATTTTACCACAACAGTACATTCAACATTGCTGTTTGCATTTTGACCTCTCTGCCATCCACCACGACCTCTTTGGTAGCCCCTGCCCCTAGAGTTACCATGTCCTCCTCCAAAGGACTTGTTTTCTTGAGTTTGCTGCATATTCTGATTTCTACCACAGTCTCCAGATCGACCTCCTCTACCTCTGCCTCTACCTCTTCCAGCATTTGAGTAGAAGACAGTTTCTTTTGAAGTTCCTCCTAAAGAAGATGCACCACCATTTCTCTGCTCTTCAGAAATTAGAAGAGCAAACAACTCCTCAAAATCAGGAAATTTTTCACGGACGGTAATGGATGTCCGGAACTATGCATAATCCTTTCCTAGACCATTCAAGGTCACAGAAACCAAATCATCATCTTCCACTGGCGACCCAATGGAAGCAAGTGCATCAGCAATTTTCTTCACCTTCATGTGGTAGTCATTGATGCTCATAATTTCTCTCTGCACATTGTGTAACTCCTGCTTGAGCTGCATTTTCCTGGCTTGTGTATTTGTGCTATACATTTTTGCCAAAGTATCCCATGCCTCCTTTGGCGTACTTGCATCCTGAATATGCACAATCATAGAATTTGAAATACTGATAGACAGCCAGTACATAACTTTTCTGGCTCTCTCATGCCATCCTTTAAATGCCTGCATTTCCTGTTGATTGGGAACATTAGGAAGAACTGGTTCTTCTTCATTTCCTGTAATGAACTCCCAATAGCCTTTTCCCATAAGGAAATTCGTCATTCTAAACTTCCATGCTTGGAAGTTGTTCTTGTCAAGTTTTTCAGTGATAATCTGTGAAAGAGAATCAGACGCCATTCTAGAACACTGCAAAATATTCTGTCACTGCAAAAAAACATAGCTTCTGTCTCACACAGGCAAATCTGCAAAACTGATGAAAGTGGTATTTGACCACACAGTCACTTCCTAGTGACGATTTTGCATCAATAGGCAATAAGGATGATTCTGCAACTCCTAATATCTCTACGCACAGGCACACGATGCAATTTCTACGGTAACTTTTCACCGACCTGCAGAGCAGTGGTCGCACAGCAAAAATAGGGCCTTTTCCTGAGTGCCTACGAAGAATTTCTGCCTTCAAAACGGGCCCCAAAATGGCCTCGAGTCAAAAAAATAAAGTCACCAAGGGCTATGCCCTTACTCGCAGCATATACTGCCCTCTTGTCACACCCCTCTTGTCACACCGCGAAGGCGTCTCAATCTGTGACAGTGCACTCTTGCACTTCCAGCTGTGCTAGCTACAGAGATTTTCTCCCAAACTCGAAAAAGGAAAGCAACACTGGTCCTCTTACCAAGACACCACGAACTTGGTTTGCTTTCTTGAGCTCGTTACCATGAACCAGGCTTTGATACCATGTGAAGATAGTGGGAGAGAAGGAAGGAGTCTCACTTGTGGCTTTCTCACACACACAATGGGGGAATACACACAAAGGTGGAGGCTGGAAACTATTTTCCTCTTCTTAGTTGTGAAAGCCAAAAGAACTCTAGTACAAAGAAATAGGAGAACCCTATATGTGGGTCTCAAACCAAACTCAGCTAACTAAGGTGGCATACTAACTGAGCCACGAACTAGAGTACGTAAGGATAGCTGTCATCCAACTATTATTCGTGGGCGGTGTACCAACCGCATCTGCAGCTAACAAGTCGGTGACATAAATGCACAACAGTCACCCTGGCATATCACGAGTGGAGCTCGATATCTCAACATCTCACATAGGAGCGCACAGCTGGGAGGCAATGCCATTTATTGTATCAATTTTACAGTAATCAAAATTTTTTATTCTCCATACTATCAGCTTTTCTCTCTTGCATATGAGATCCTGTTATCTGTTGAGCACAGACATTCTATTGTTTTCTTACAGGGGAGGTGATGGAATGTAAACTCATATTTGACCACCTTGCGGTAGCCAAAGGATCATGGCACCAAGGGAAGGTGTTTACATATGGTGCCATGAGCACATAGATTAAAGGCTAAGGTATGGTATAGGAAATAATTAAAGTAGCCACCCTAAGATGTGGACTAGATGATGTGGAGATGTGGATCAAGGATATCCACAAGGAGAGATGTGGATCAAGGATATCCACAAGGAAAGATGTGGATCAGAGGATCCCACAGATGTTGACTATTCAAAGGGCACTCTGTATATAAGAGGCCTATCATGTATTTGTTAAGTGAGAGAAATGCACATTTACTCAAGATTCTATTTATGAGTCCAAGCTAATCTATCTTGGAACCTAATTGACTTGAGGTACATGTCATGAGCATTCTCTTCATCATGTTTCCACATAGGTTCCATCCACTTTAGAGCGCTCCATAGATCCTGAGGCACACATGTTTTTTACAATTTCCCACATCACTTTGTTGAGCACACTAGAGTAATGTCTCTAGGTTTTCTCACAGTGTTGCAATTTATAAATACACTCAGAAGACGCCAGAGAATATCCAAAAAAAAAACTTTGTATACAAGTGTGCCTAAGGAAGAGATTTACAAAGTAGGTAACACGACCAACAGACCAACATGAGCACATATCATCTATCAAATAACAAATACATGTGAATTTTGTGCCATGTTTAAAGACATTTTTTATGTGTGTCTAAGAAAGAGATTTGGAGTGTTGGAGCCTAGCCAACAATGCAAATCGCTTTCTTGAGCACACTTTACTATGAAATTTCCAAACACATGTGCATTTTGTGCTCTACCAAAGACATTTCTGATTTGTGCTTAAGAATGCGATTTGGAGTGTTGGAGCCTGGCCCACAATAGGTCAAATTGCTTTCTTGAGCACACTTTACTATTTGGGGTATTTTCAAAACAAGGGGTGGGGTGGGGGGGGGGGACTTCATCATATTAAGCTAGCATGTTGATTTCTATACCCTTGAGAGAGTACGGTTGATGGATGTGGAGTGCACGTGATGGAAGGAAATAGGATTGGAGACGGTAGATTGGAGTGGGAGCAATGGTATGAGATAGTAGAGAGCTCAAAAAAGTAGACCACTAAGGTACTGAGAGAGGTATATGCACCCACCTCCAAAAATGGTCAGGCCACCTTGGAATCTGTGTACACGTGTATGCCATAAATAGAAGAACTCCCTATTTAGCACCCAAGTACGACCACTGTGCATGCAATAAATAGAAGGATTCCCTATTTAGCCCCCAAGTATGACCACAATACTTGCATCATCATCAAGAATCGTGCCCTTCAACGGTTGTAGTACACTTTCCATTGCAAGCATTGACCTTGCATGAATTGGTGGGCAAGGGACGAGAAGGGAAGGTATTCAGGATACAGGTTGTGGGTGTCCCAGCCAACATCGTGGTATGCTGGCGAGAAGAGTAATAGAGATGATGCCCATGCACATCTGGAAATAAAGAATGAGCTGGCGATGACAGTTGTCCATAGAGATAATTGTCGAGTATTGGGGTACTCACACACCCAAGAGCTCTAGGTTGTCACTATGTTTTTCAATGGTGGAAGTGTGCACAATATGCTGATGTGTCTCCCACAGCGTTGCGAGACATATGTGAGATGGGTTAAGACCACACATCCCAAAGAAGAACCTCACTTTGAGTGGAACTCTCCACTCACCAGGTTGCAAGAAAGGTTGTTCTGTCATCATGGATTGTCCATTGCTGCTGCTATTGCTAGTGGTTTGAGAGTAGTTCATGAACAAAGATATACGCACACCAATTTGCAAGCAGCCAACTACATGCTAGACTTCACGTGAGATGACAAGTCTATCCGAGTTGGGATTATTGATTGGGGAAGAAGCCTCCACTGGACTAGAAGTCAATATCCGCAAGACCCAAATTATGCTCCTCCAAAGGCATTTCCATGGTTAGCACTGTAATTATATGCCATTACAACTACACGGGCAAATCCTAAGGGTGGATGGGCACCGGAGTCAAATTGTTTCAATGCCATTGGTTGGCTATTTAGGAAAATTGCCAACTTTCTCATAGATGCTATAGATGCTCTTAGTGATAACTCCATGAAGGGAGACATTGCAATCAAGATCTTGGTTGATTGTGTAGAACTGATCCAAAGGATTGACCTTCCATGAGAGCAATTTTAACAAAAATGCATAGTTTCAATGTAAAAAGGATGTGGTAGTGCGACCCATTGAGGAAATGAAGACATGTTGTTGAATATAAGTTACATCATTTTTTATCTTGACCCATATGATCGCGCTTTGATTGCCAAAGTTGTAATTTCCTTAAATTGTACACGTGGATTAAAAAACTAGGACCACATGTATCTTTAAAACAAATGTAACAATTTGCCTGAGTTTTCCCTTTCTATTTGTACAATCTAATCGATCATGGTCAATCCACAATCTTGTTAGTTGGATAAATTCTTAGATGGTGTAATTTGCATGAGCATGTTATAATTAAATGTTTCAATAACATGTCGCTCACTTGATTTTTGCATGGTTGTTAGATCTTCTCTCGCTCTCTCATTCGTCATGGCATTTGCATCACAACGATCAATGCAAATTGCATACGCCTCCCAGGATCCAAACCGTTGGAGTTACAAGAAGGATTGAGCAAGTAAGGCAAAAGAGAGAGATTTTATTCAAGAGAGACAGGCCCAATATATAGGCTCCAGTTACATCCAGTAGTGACATCACATGTGAGCTCAGTAGAGCATCTAGGTCCACAAATCTCTCAATCATTCCATGATTCTCTCAATCACATGCCTACTGACTGACACATCATTAATCACACCTACTGACACCTATCCGGGCACACCATGTGTTCACACACTCACAACCTTAGACCTTAGGACTCTAGATCCCATTACATCAATTTGTCCTTCATTCCCCCCACAAATTAATGACCTCAACCCTAGCAGTCGTCCATGGGAAACTTCATGGCTTGCCCACCTCTAGTGGCAACACACATGATCCACAACCTAGTACTCACTCTAGTTGCATCAGTAGTAGACTCATTTGGGGATCCTCATCCCAACATGATCTCACTCTGACTTTGGTTTGTTGGTTTACAATTGGGAGATAGACAATGACTATGCATGGGAATACCCTTAGATCCAACAAGGTAACACATAAGACTAACAATCATTTGAGGGGGACATCCCAAGGTAGAGAACCACTATTCACCACACGCACATCAAACGTAAAAAATAGTCTAGAAATGCTTGCAGAAAATAGAGGAACGTTGGAGGGTTACTACCTCACTCCACAAAGCATTAAGTAGAGGGCATTTACTGCACAATTAAAGGTACTTGGAAGTAGAAGACTCAGTGCAAGTCTCAGACCAAATGAAGCTTCACACCTCCAGGGGCAACATCATCTTCTCCAGCTCCAAAAACCATGTCTTCTTCAAAATCTGACTACTTTTTCTCTAGTTTCTCCTCATTCCCTCAACCATTTTCCCTCAAAATTCACCAGCAGGTAGCCCATAGGGTTGCCTAAGTGCACCTCATATTGAAATGGTGGCTCCAGCACGCTGAATTGATAGAAATGGCACAGGATGAAGTGAGTATCAGCTTGGGCTGTAGAAGGATAATTTCTAGAAGCCCTCTGGAGTAGAAGTGTGCCTATATGAGGGCAATATATGGCTAAAAGGGTTTGGAGAATGGTATCCTACATTGGGAGAGCAAGCACTTGGAAATTCTGCTCAAAAGAGGAAAAAATGGAGAAGAAGAGAGTGTGAGGAAGAAGATGATGACATGGCACTCAAGGAGGTCTCAAGGAGAGTGAACCAATGCTCTGATACCACATGTTGGAGTTGCAAGAAGGATTGATCAAGTGAGGAAAAGGAGAGAGAGTTTATTCAAGCGAGACATGCATGATATATAGGCTTGAGTTACATCCAGTAGTGACATCACATGTGAGCTCAGTAGAGCATCTAGATCCACAAATCTCTCAATCAGTTCCATGATTCTCTCAATCACACACCTACTGGATTGACACATCATCAATCACACCTACTGACACCTATCCAGGCACACCATGTGTTCACATGCTGACAACCTTAGACATTAGGACTCTAGATCCCATTGCATCAATTTGTCCTTCGCAAATGTGAGGGGAAAGCAAGCAATGAAGCACATAATGGACATGGCTGATGCTACCCTGAAATCAACAAGAAGAGATGAGGCATGCACAATTGCCAATGCACATGTCTTTCATGATCCAAATGGTTGGAAGTGTGACGACATCAATGCAGTGTTCTCCAACAATGATATAACAACTGTGTGGGATTGTGGCGATGCCTCACATGGGCGGTGCCCCATTAAAAACTGTCACCACCTAGTTATGAGGGAGAATGCATATTACATTCATTGCATGATCAAATCTGATAAGCCCCATAGTGGAGCCGTGCCAATTTACTTTGCAAAGATGTTATATGCAAAGTTCGTGTTGGATGTGCCTGCAGACTTTGCCTCCCAACCCAGGACACATAGCAAAAAGCCAACGCAACCAAGGACAAGCAGCACCACCTTTGTCCCTGTCGTTGCAAGACCACCTACTAATGTGGGAAGCTTGACTTTAGGTAAGTGAAGTACATGCCATTTGTTACATATGTGCTCATAGTTGTTATATCATACATAGTGTACTCATTCGCCATATTGTGCATCTGTGTAGTTTCTGTGACAAGCTCTGAATTGTTTATGAATGTGTGTGAAGTCGTGAGAGATGAAGGTGTAGAGGGGGATGATGGTGTAGACGGTTCATAGCCTGTGCCGCAAAGTGCATCGTGAGAAGACCTCACCTTTTCAAGCATCATAGTGCATGATGCTATGTTTGAGTATCGATGGGTGATGAGCAAGAACGAGTGCCTACTTCCTAAAGTCAATCGCCTGAATGCCATGCTCCAATAAGACGGATAGAGGTAAGACCTTAAAAATGGGCGACTTTACTTGCATCCGAGTGTGCAGAGACCTTGGAGGAACCTTTGGAAAAGTTACTTTGGTTTTGCGAAGTGGTTTTGAGAGCCTGTTAAGTGTTTTCCAAGAAAAAGTCGTTTTTTGAGCTTTTCCCTGTTCCGTTCGATGACAGAGACTCCGTATTGACTTGTAGAGGCAACTATTGCTTGCTTTTGGTGTCCACTTCACTTCAGGAGCTTGGAAACACCTTCATTCTTGAATCTGGGATCATTTCATTGGATTTCTGATTCACTGTGTCAGTTTTTGAGTTTTTTGCCCGGGTGTTGGAACTCAAGTTTGCAGCAACCATTTGCAGATCTGTTAGTTTCGATGGACTCAGGAGGTCCCAAAACTTCTATGTTGCTCATCATTCGCACTCCAGTGGAGTTTACAAATAGCTCTGTTTCCAAAAACGTTTTTCAATCCGTGTGTTGGACCCAGTGATTGAGACCACAGTTTCCAAAACCGTCTATCCCATTGCGTTCTGGACATCCAAAAACCCCTACCTATCAGTTCTTGCGCAATTCGGTGGAGGATTTTCAGAGTTATAGATCTCTGTGTATTCGATTTCGTCTCTCTGTTATGCATTTTTCATTCTAAGGTTTTGAAACCTTAGATTTATACCACATGGCAGTGGATAAGTGTTGACTCCCATTGCTCACTCATCGGTTGGGATTTTGGAGTTATGGCAGAAGAGAGATATTTGCAGATTTTCTTGCTGATTCCGATTATGCAATGGCGCCCATGTTTTGAGGCATCTCAGGTTCTATTTTCAGTAGCAGTCATTACCGTGGGACTATGATTTCTTGAGCATACCTTATGTAGATCACTCTGGTTGTAGTTTGAGTAGTGTGCGCTCATTTGTGGTGTGCATTGGGTTGCATTGGATGATTTATAGGCCATTTGGATGCATTATGGTCCTTATTGGATGCGCTGATAGGCCCAAATTGCCTTGTGGGATGCTATTTTTTATGGACGCTTTGCACATGGATGCTATTTTATGCTGAGGGACAGCTTTGACACATTGCAGGTGATGCACTGATAGTGCTATGCTCTCTTGGATGAGATATTATTGATGCATATGCCAGTGGACGGTGTTTATGCTTGAGTCATTTGGCACTTATTGGCATTTTCTTTTGGGCCAAATTTGCTCATATGGATGCATAGTATATGCACATGAGTCAGATGCATCTTTTGATGCTTTGAGCTTTGAGTTTTGGTGATATTTCACTCTATTGTGGCATACACATTTTACTGCACCTAGTATTTGGTGTGATTCTCTCTTGCAGGTACTAGCATTTGGGATTTTGTTTCATTTGCATCATGGCATCCTCTTCCATGTATGAAAAGGAGTTTTTCAGCATTAAAAAGTTTGATGGGACAAACTTTTCTTTGTGGAAAGAACAAATAAGGGATGTGCTTATTCAAAAGAAGCAGATTAAACCCTTGGTAGGGATTGAAGCTAAGCCTGCAAATATGTCTAAGGATGATTGGAATGAGTTGGATGCATTAGCAAAGTCTACTATTAGACTTCATCTTGCAGAGTCAGTTTATTTCATAGTAGTAAATGAGCAGACTACGGAAGATTTGTGGAAGAAACTGTGTGCCACTTATGAGAAGGAAACTACCTCTAATAAAGTTTACCTCATGAAGAGGTTGTTTGAGCTGCAGATGAAGGAAGGGGTCTCCATTGCTTCTCACTTGAATGAATTCAATAATATTTTCAGCCAGCTTCAGGCTCAGAAGATGAATTTTGATGTGGAGACAGGCAATATTTCTCTTATGTTCATTGCCATCCTCATGGGATACCTTCCATATAGTTGTCAGTAACTCTGCACCTGGTGGAGTACTGAAATTTGATGATGTTGTGGGTAGCTTGTTGGCCGAGGAGATTAGATGGAAGTCTATGGATGGCAACAAGCAGGATGCAGCCTTAAATGTGTAAAGGGACAGATCACAGTTCAAGGGGAAGTCCCAAGAAAGAGGGAAGTCACGTAGCAAATCCAGGGCACAAAACATTGAGTGTTACCATTGTGGCAAGAAGGGCCATATGAAAAAGGATTGCTACAAGCTGAAAAGACAGCAAAAGGATAAGAAAAAGAATGCAAATTGGGGTGCAAATCAAAAGGAAGAGAGTCCAAGGGAGGACAAAGGAAAAGTGAAGATCGAGGAGATCAATGCAGTCACACATGATAGTGAGAATGACGTTCTCTTCATGTCTAGTTTATCTACAGAGTTGCTTACCACTTCAGATGATGCATATTCCTAGGATTGGATTTTGGATTCTGGTGCTTCATTCCATGTTACTCCCCATAGGGAATGGTTAAGAATCAGTCAGGTAGAATGCTTAAATGCCTACGGACTGACAATGGTGGAGAGTATCTCTCTCATGACTTTCAGCATTTCTGTGATACACGTGGGATTAAGAGGGAGCTCACGTCCCCTCGTACTCAAGAGCAAAATCCAGTTGCAGAAAAGATGAACCGTACCATTCAAGAAAGGTTGCAATGCATGCTTTCCAATGTAAGTCTTTTTGGTGGTTTTTGGGCTGAGGCAATGAAGACTGCAATGCATGTGATCAATAGATCACCTAGTAAGAGTTTGGATGGTGGTATTCCTGAAGAGGCATGGAGTGGCAAGAAGCCCTCTTACTCTCATTTGCGTATATTTGGGTGTGAGGCATATGCACATGTGCCAAAAGAGCTTCGAAAGAAGCTAGATCCTAAGTCTAGGAAATGCATCTTTCTGGGTTATGGTGAAAGTGGAGAGAGGAGCTATCGTCTCTGGGATACAAAAGCAAAGAAGATCATATGCAGCCATGATGTAGTCTTCAATGAGAAGAAGATGCATAAGGCACCCATGAGGGATGTGGAAATGAGGAGAATCACTTTCCAGGATGTGAATCCACCTGCATATGTTGATAGACAGCAAGCTGTCCATGCACCAAATGTGTAAGAAATGGTACCACCAAGTACTCCCATAGGTATACAATCAAGGGTAGATGATGGATCATCTATTGGTGGAAATGATGAGCCAAATGTGGCTGATATGCAGGTGGGACAGCAAGCTGAAATGCCCTTGAGAAGATCTTTTAGAGTGTCTAGACCGCCTGATAAGTTTATTCCAGGGGTAGACTATGTGATGCTTACTAATTGCGGGGAGCCTTCTTGCTACAAAGAGGCTATGATGCGCGAGGATCAACGCAAGTGGGAGTATGCTATTATGCAATCAGAGAATGCAATCAGAGATGAGTTCACTTATGAAGAATAAGACTTGGGTCTTGGTTTCTTTGCCACATGGAAAGAAAGCATTGCCTTGTAAATGGGTCTACAAAATGAAGGTCACAGGTGATGATGTGCCTAGGTACAAGGCCCGTTTGGTCGCTAAAGGATTCAAGCAAGAGAAGGGTGTGGACTTTGATGAGATATTCTCTCCGGTTATGAAGATGACCACACTTAGATGCATGCTTGGACTAGTGGCAGCAAAGGATATGGAGCTTATACAGATGGATGTCAAGACAACTTTCTTGCATGGGGATTTGCATGAGGAAATTTACATGGTGCAGCCAGAAGGCTTTGAAGAAAAGGGCAAAGAACATTTAGTTTGCAAGCTAAAGAAGAGTCTCTATGGTCTTAAGCAAGCACCTAGAGAATGGTATCAGAAGTTTGATGCTTTCATTCAGTCCTAGGGTTTTAGAAGGAGTGAAATTGATCGCTGCCTTACACTAAAAGGGCTAAGGATAATAGCCTGATAATCCTGGCACTATATGTGGATGATATGCTATTGGCTAGCAAGAATACTTATGAGCTAGATGCATTAAAGGCCAAGTTGCATGAGGCCTTTGATATGAAGGATTTGGGACTTGCATGTCATATTCTTAGTATGCGCATCATGTGTCATCAGAGTGGGAAACTCCTTTGGCTTTCACAGAAGGAGTATGTTACAAAAGTATTGCAACATTTCAATATGGAGGGGGGGAAGGCAATGAGTACTCCATTGCCTCCATATGTGAAACTGAGTCATACAGATAGTCCCAGATCAGAAGAGGAGAGGGCCATGATGGCCAAGGTTCCTTATGCATCAGCGGTTGGGAGTCTTATGTATGCTATGATAGCTACTAGACCAGACATTGCATTTGCAGTGGGAGTTGTTAGCCGGTATATGGCTAATCCGGGAAAGAGGCATTGGGAGGCAGTTAAGTGCATCATGAGGTACATGAAGGGTACCAAGGAGATGTGCATTTGCTTTGGTAGAGGAGACATGCGTGTACTTGGATACACAGATTCAGACTATGCAAGGCATGTGGATAGTAGGAGATTCACTTCTGGTTATGTGTTCACCTTTACAGGTGGTGCAGTGTCGTGGATGTCTCGCGCACAGAAGTGCGTTGCTTTGTCTACCACAGAGGCTGAGTATGTTGTAGCCACAGAGGGTTGCAAGGAAGCTATATGGCTTGATCGACTAGTGGGAGATTTGGGGATTCATACAAGTGTACCGACATTGCATAGTGATTCCATGAGTGCTATTCAGCTAGCACGGAATCCGATCTTTCATGCAAAGACCAAACACATTGAGGTCAGGTACCATTTCATCAGGGAGGTACTTGAGGACAAGCGCATAGGGCTTGTCAAGGTTCATACAGATGATAACCCTGCAGATATGCTGACGAAGAGTCTACCTAGTCAGCGGTTTGAGTATTGTCATGTATTGATGGGCATTGGATAGTATGCTCACTGGTTGTTGTCCTTTAAAGGCACATTGTCCTTGAAGTGGGAGGTTGTGGGGGTTAAAGGTCACTGTGCCTTTACCCCGGTTATGTACAATACTCAAGCACATATATAAATGAATGAAAAAGAAGATTAGGGTGTTCTGCACCGACCAAAAACTTGTGTGGCTCTCTCTCTCTCTCCCTCTCTCTCCCTCTTCCATTCTTGCTTCCGTTGAGAGCACTCTCATGGCAAGGCAATTTTATCAAAGGTGCTGTGGGTTGACAAAAATAGAAGATAACTATGTGAAAAGTGTTATTGCAAGTATGAAACCCCCAACCAGATATATGCATAACGTGAAGGGTTCCTTTACTTCTAATGGAAAACTAAGTGGTCTCAAGTCACATGATTGGCACAAAATGATATAGGTAACATTATTTGCTCTTGAATTAAAACTATTCAAGAACTCTTGTTTCACTTTACTAACACATTATTTCCTCTATATGTAACTATAAATTTTCCAAACTGAGCACATGTATACTTTGCTCCTATCATTTGTGGCATGAAATGTATACTTTGCCCAAAATCTACAAGTGCTTTCATGCACAGTTTGAACTTATATAATATGATGACAAGCCATTGTCATGTTTGTTTTTCATGAAAATTATCATGTTTGGCGACATGTAAATTATCATGTTTGGTGAAATGTAAATTGCCATAGGTTAGCCATGATTAAAATTATAAAGTTCCTCAACTTTGTGCTTAGGTTTTATGCACTGCAACACAAAGTATGGATCATCTTCCTCGTTCTCTCAAGAGGCAGTGACAACTGCAAAGTTATACCCCTCTTTCAAACAGTTAGCGAGGTCATCGAAACCCTCCCCAAACTGTGGTGAGTCATTGTTTGTCACGCCATTTGAACGTAGAGGGAAAACTTGAACTTTTTCCCATGTCTTCACAGTTGCAATGTTCACATAGCTTTTTTGCCATATTAGTTCTTTTGGTAGAATAGCTTGTTTGGTAGAACAACTCTTTTTTTCTTTGTAGAACATCTTTTTTTTCTTTCTATCTAGTAGATAACAATCTTTTCACCGACAGGCATAAAGCCTATTAGGTAGGCATAAAGCCCATCTGGCAGGCATTAAGCCCGTCTGGCAAGCAAAAAGCCCTTTCAGTATGCAAAGTACTTTTTGACGGAGTAGATTTTTTGGCAGTATATATTTTTGCAAAATATATTATTTGGCAGAACAGCTTTCTTGGCAATTGGTAGAACATCTTTCTTTGGCAATTGGCAGTAACCTTCAACATTTAGAAGCCCCATCTATAGAACATCATTCCATGTAAATAAATCCAAAGCAAACTCTTCATGGGATTTGATGTTGCAGAAAGATATGTCGGGAGGATGATGTCGACTAAAACAAGGAAAGATCTAGTGTTTTAATAGAATGTTAAACCAAAATTACTCCCCACCTATTGATAATAAGTGAATAAAACTTGATTTGTATGATAAGTGTCAAAATTTAAAACTAATGCCAATAGTAAATGCATAAACCACTTCTACAAAATAGATACAAAAGTTAGTAAAAAATAAGGTGGATCACAACAACATGACTAGGGATTATTCATGCTAAAGAATTATCCAATGGATGTGAATTAATTGTTTGGCACTAGCTCAACCAAAGGCTAGTTGGGAAATCAAAGTGTGTGTTTAGATTAAAAAGTGCCATTAATAATTGCGCCATACAATTAATTCCATCAATTGGATAAAAAGTTAAAAAGTAAAACATGTAAGGAAAAAATATTTGAGACATCTAAGTTGAAAAATGCAACTAGAGTTTGTAAAATTTTTTATCAAATTAAGAAATTTTAATAACATTGAGTTTGACAAACATAATATTGAAAAAAGATGTCGAATCCTGAGGCAGTCCAAGTTACTAGGTGTTAGAACATCATAGTTACGTTTGGATAGATAGGTAATGCATGTTTTCCCCGGCTTGTTATCACTTTACCTAGGAATATAGACAACCATATGGATTCTTAGATAATTCAAAAAAAACAATTTAGCCACAAGTGAAGTTTAAGTCACAAGTGGAGTAAGGAGTGAATGAGTGCATGGGTTAAGAAGGGATTAGAGGAGGTATGGGACGATTAGTAGGCTTGGTATGTGGGGTGGTTAAAAAGAAAGTGTAAAGGGAAGATTTCAAGGGGGTACATAAAAGAATAATTCATAGTTAGGGAAGTATTCATGTGTGTGTGTGTGTGTGTGTGTTCGTGTGTAAAGAAATAAGTGTCTGTGTGTGTGAGATACATTTACTATTCATTTTTTTTTTTGTGTGTGTGTGTGTGTGTAGTATAGCACACTTACTACTATGAGGTGTCTAAGACCATGACACAGGTGGTGATGCAATACGAGGCGTCCTCTTAAGGAGCTGTCAAAGATTTAGGAAGTCTCGATGATGTAGGGCTCATTGGCTTTGAGTAAGAAAATGTGCCTATGGTCTAGGACACCCTCTCTCCTAGTCTATAAATGAAAGGCTTCTCTCTCACAATGAATAGAATACACATTTTGGTCTTCACTGGTGTTCTCAACTCTTGTCATGATGCATCTCTTCTCTCCCACAACTTCCCAACACTAGTGTGGATTCCAAATTTTCAATACATTTTGGTTTTCAACAAATCAAGAAAAAGTTATGGAGCGTGCCCTAGAATGGGTGTGCATAATTTTAGCACAATGTTGGAGTCCCTTAAGATTCTCAATTAGTTTTGCCGTTGGGCTAAGGAGAAGCTGACATAGTGTACTTTTGAATGATTACTTGGTTGCATATAGAACAAAATTTTGATTTTTTTGAATAAATTGTTATAGCCTAGCTCCACATGCAACATAGTACTTGTAATGCTTTAACAGTCTTGTTTTGAATATTTATTCCATGTTTTTTTGGTTTCATGTTCAAGATTAGAATGTGTACTATAACATGAAGGAAAAGTTTATCGAATTTCATGAGAATTTCATTGAGCAATCGGGTTAGGCAAGATACCTATGTAAAAAAATGCCCTAAACCTCACCAAAAATGGCTACACCCAAGCAAACATTGACCCAAGAACACTGTATGTGACATATAGGAGCCCTTCGTGCTCAGAAGAGACTACCAAGGACTGGCTCGAATCCAAGGAAGCCGAGGAAGGCTCTCCTCGGCTAATGAGCTACGGAGAACCAGTGATCTTATTGTTGTGTTAGAGGGGGTCCCCCACATCATGGTGTTGGAAGAAAACTACTGAACATCGAAAAAGAGATGTACTGTGTTGGGTTCCTGTTGAGATATTATACCTCCAGATAGTATATATATATATGTGTGTGTGTGTGTGTGTGTGTGTATGTATTTATTTATTTATTTGGGGGGGAAGGGGGGGGATTATATTACAATATAGATCGGATTATTGATCCTTTGAGTTGGTGCCTCACACTTGTGATAAAGGAATGCAGGTGATCTTATTTTCTAGAGAATAAATTCTAATATTATGAGAGTATCCTTGATGAGTACTATGAATGCATTATTTATTTTTTCCTTGCAAGATTAAAATAATTTTCTACACTATTAATCCTTTAATTTGCTGCTAATAACTTTTTAATGAACTTTAACATAGATTACTAGTTTTTAATGATTTGGTTTTTCATAACATTAAGAGAAATATCTTACATTAGTTATACCCTTAATCTAGTTAGAATAGCATGGTGGAAAGTATATAGGTGATAGGAACAAGATAAGGGGTAATACGAAATGAAAAATGATGGACCCATACTATGACTAGTACATTAGTGATTTTTGTTAAGAACATAGTGTGATATTTTGGACAAACCTATTCAACTATGAATTTTAACCCTGGTAAATTTTTAAGAGTAGTACTATACCAATATTATTCCTTTGTCATCATGCACGAATGATAGATTTGTGTTTTTACTAGTAGGACGACATGGATAAAAACTAATCACCAACACTGAAGCCTATCTTCCCACCATGGACTGACACTTTGTTGTTTGTGGTGGATGGTTGCAGGTGAGTTGGTGTATTTTTCTACCATATTTGCATGAAGTTGATCCTTGATGTACTACACTATGGAACATTGATTCCTTCACTTGGGAATGGCTATGAAGATTTCCTTGCTGAAAATATTATGCTGACCTAGGATAATATGGAGAATGATAGATTTTTGACCCAATGTGTGACATATGGATATGCTTGAACTTTACCCCCCTTAAGTTTTTGGTAGAATGTTACTAAATTGGAAGAAGTGAAGGTGACTTAACCTTTGGTGCTACGAACTAGAATTTCATATGCTTTACTAGGCACTCTATTTTACAAACTAACAATAGAAAAAGCTAGATTTGCACCCTCTAATAGGATATCCACAGGTATGGTAAATAGTTGTTCTAAAGAAAGGGCCAAGAAGCTAAGGGTATTATTTTAGAGACAGAAGAGAGAGAGAGAGAGAGAGAGAGAGAGAGTGAGAAGGGGGGGGGGCGTGGATATAGAGCTTGTGAAATTTAATCTATTAAGTTTACTACTAGAATTACTAGACTTTCCCTTTAGTTTGATGGTCACTTATAATGTAATACTATTTTATATTCATCTCAAGACTTACTCATTTAAGGATCATCTATACATTGTGTGGAAATCGAAAAATACATCTTTCTCTAAATCCAAGTAGAGGGGTCTCCTCAGTAGTAAAATAATAGTGAACTCATATAAGCTCTTATCCTCTATTGAATTACAAACCTTGGTGGGTTCCATTTCTTTACTCTTGAGCTTCTAAGGCTTGGGAATAAATATCTTCACGATTGATTCTATGATGCCCAAGAAAAGTAGATTCAATGGAAATTATCCTCTCTAGAAGTTCAAGGCTATCACAATGTTGGCCCTTATAGGGCTATGGTAAGTGTAAGATAATGGTAGAAGGGAACATATTATATATGATGGGAAAATAAAGGTGGCCCTTTGGTTTCCACATGTCAAAAACTGCATGTACTTTATGAACAGTGACAAAGAAATAAGCAAATCTATACCATTTGACTCATTATATTACCGTATGGATCCAAAGGTTTAAATGTTTAAAACGTGTGGTTCCATGAGAGGTTCAATTTTTGAATTTCCTCATCACTATGTTGCCGATGTAGAGGTAAGGCCAAAATTCTAGTGGTTTTATGTAGTTAATATAGAATCAGTAAAAAGCACAAGATTCATCAAAATACATAACTAATGGAAAACATAATAAATGTTGGCTTTAGCCTAATGGTTGGGCCATTTTGTCTTAATGCTAAGGCCATGGGTTCAATATGAGGTTTCAATCTTCAAGGTTTCTAGAGTACTTTTATCAAGAGTTTACTATTTCTAGCTATTACGTTTGGGCGTATCAGATGACTAGGATCTATTGGTAGATAAAAATCCTCTCAAAAGTGTGAGGAGAGCTATGTTTGCCATCTCTTGGGAGGCCTAAACAAGGAGAATCTGAATGGAGAAGATATGAGGGTTTGCCTTCTCATGGGAGCAATGTTCGGAGAGAAGTTTTACATTTGTAAATGGGGAAAATTTCAACTTTTCCACCTCACAGGTTTAATTCCCCATAACTTTTCAGGGCTTACGGCGGCTGAAATACAAGTAGCTGAATATGATAAAATATGTGTATTGTACGAATAAGGAAAGCTTTTTGTGTTATGTGGGGAAAGCCTCTAGTTTTCCACTCGAGAGGGTTTCCACGAAATATATGAAAAGATCTATGAATGAAAAAGTGGATGTCTCATGTAAATTTGGAAACTTGAAGTGTCGTTAAACATAGGTTATGGGTTTTTGGTGAAAGTCCCTTGGGACTCGGGAGTGGGTAAAAGAATATGAGATAGGAAGTTAGGAACCCATGAGTTGCAAGTGTGTGTGGGAGGGGGTGAGAGGCAGGTTTGTGCAAGGTGCAAGACTTTGGAGAGTGCTAAATTCCACCACTTTTCAAGGGGAAAACTACAAGACAAGTGGCACCACATTTAATGAAGGGCCCACTTGAACTAAAAGCATTGAAGGTGGTGCTCCACTCAATGGAGAAAAGCCGCCGTTTTTGGGGAAAGCCCATGATTTTGAAGAAATCTTGTCTTTCTAGAGAAAAGCGCCTATTTCGAGGAAAAAAGCAAGCCCAGCTTTAAGAAAGCACATGCTTGGCTGACCTAGTCTATAAATTGAGGGCCTCTATGCTCCAAGTTGTATTCAGAATTGTACCCAGACTACTCTACTCCCACAAGAGCCGCCTTGTACAAAGAGACTTCTATTGTAATAAAGACCTTCAAGGAGGGGGGGTGTCAGCCCTTATTTTTGGCCCCTAGTGCTGTGTTCTTGTTCTCTCTCCCTCCCTCTCCCATCTTCTCTCTCTGCAACGATTCACCTACCAACTTGATCATTGAGTTTTGCTAACTATCTGCAATTTTGTTGTGATTCATCCTTCTTGCTGCGATTGAAGTTTCCACCCAGTTTCAGGCTTGTTTCCAAGTGCAAATTGACTCTAGCAGCTGTATTTCGTTCTGGGAGATGAGTTAGGAGTGGATAAGTTTCACAATTGCATAGGGCGGTCTGCTACCGCCATTTCAATTTTTCAGGAGATGAGTTAGATGTGGTTTAAGTTTTCACAATCCCATACGACGGTTTGCTACCACCATTTCAACCATTAAAGCCAAATTACTTCTAGCGTAATGAAATTCAAACTCCACATTGGATCTACAATATAAAAGACAAGAAACACAAGAAAGTAAAGCGGTGGAAAATGGGTTGAGCCAATATCATTCGACCACCTTGGAGAGCAATAATGCCCTTCATTCTATGCTTCCACTTTAGAAGGCCTAGATTGCTTATTCATTAGTCTTTTTAATGAGATAATGACTTGTAATGCTTAATTGTTCCTTTCTATCTTCTCTTAATCTATGAATTGCTTTGATGAGTTCTATTTCTACATATCATTTCTTTCTGAAGACTCCATGCTTGTGATTGATCTTATTGCATCTAATAATTATTGATAGCCTTATTACCAGACATTGGGGCATCATCCGTGCCATAGCTCATATGGTGTGCTCAAGCTTAGAGATTGCATAGGTACTCGGTTGAGACACACACTGCGATTTAGGCCGCCTCTGCCCATTGGAAACGGCGAATTGCTTTGTGATGAATCATGCAACAAGACATCTCCATCATGACACGGTTCTTTTCTTCAAAGACATACTCACCTGCGTTATCTGAATGGAGTCATTTGATTCTTTTTCCGGTTTGGTTTTCAGCCAAAGCCTTGAAATGCAATTTGCCAAAGACCTCATTTTTTGCACTGAAGAAAATAGACAAACGTGAAGCGTGAATAGTCATCAATAAAAGTTGCATAATACCTTGATCTGCCAGCCAATTGAAGGTGTTTAAAGTGGGTTGCACACGTCCATGTGGATCAATTCGAGCAAGCCAGGCACGCAATTTCCGTTAGGTACTGGATGGCCATTTTCAGCATGATTGATTACGATTTGTACTCAAACTGACCTTAGGTCTCCAGAAATTGTCAACTCAACAAAGACATATAAAGAACTATTGAACTTTATCGGTCCAATTATCAATACCTGCTTAAATGATGGGCCAATTGCAGCACCATGTGCCCCTCTAATGGGCCATGTATAGGCTGCTATCCCGCCGGGCTTACATGTGGCCCTCAACCCGTGGGCGCCACATAAAGAACAGATTTTCCCTAAAGAGTGGATCTAAATCAATCATATCTTGAACTGTTGCCCATGAGGTAGCCTCTCTCAGTCCTCCTACAAGTCATCTTCGTGCTATCCTCATTTGAGGGCTTACATGTGGAGAGTTGACACCATGTTTGGCCCAAAGGATGGCTGAACCCATGGTCATCACAATATGTCCTAGACAGCCTGGGTGCCCGATTGGGACATCCGTAAAGGATGAAAGAAAGAATGACTAAATGAAAGAATTATCTAAAACATGAAAACCTAAAGGAAACACTTACACTTATGTACCGGTTCCTACAATGATGCAAATTAAATTCCTTACTTAGAAAGCACATGCATACTCAATTTAACTCTTTTTTAATTTCCTTACTTAGAAAGATTAACTTCAACTTAGTTGGTCATACTCCAAGTAAAAACAAATAATGCCCCAACTACCACAGCACAGAAAACAAGATTAATCTTCCTTTAGCTTGACTGTATGTTTTAACGGTCTAATCCAGCATGTCAAAGAACCGAATTAAAGGGCATTTAAAGGGAACTGGACCATGGCTTAACATGTAGATATCACTCCTCTTGCACTTTTCAAAGTGCCTGCTGTAGCTTGCAATAAAAAGTACAACACGTTTACTCTGGCAGCAAGAATTTATCTAGCTTTTAAAGGACAAACACCCAATATTTATGTTCCTTAATTACCTCTGGCAGCATCATGATTGCTTGCTGTGCACTAGCTGGATCCAGGGGCAGTATGTTGTATGCAACCTATATTTCCTTTTTCGCAGCCACATCCTTGCCCTTTTCCATAATCTGTCCTTAGAGTATGTATGCCAAAAGTATCAGGAACAATTGGACTGTTAGGACTCATTAATTTTGTACAACTGTTTAGAGGGCAGTTCTGATAGAACTGTAGGCTTGCAGCTCACCTCAGGGGCTAGGGCTTCTGTCTGAGATTCTGTCCGATTCACTGCACGCAAAACATCAAAAAGGACAGATGCTGTCTGATATGTCCTGGCCAATTGCGCACTGCATTTGACGTGGTTCTTTGTTTAGAAAGAGCACAAAATTTGTTACAAAATAACCATTCACATCTGTATCCTATTACTAGATCCTCCTAAATATGGTCAGAGCATTGATGTTTGTTTATGTAGGCTAAGCCAGAGGGTGGAGAAGGGGGATAGGAAGACATCAATATTGGTTCGTACCGATCCGTATTATTGTCATTGGCAGTATTTTCTAGTGACTTGACATATTTCTCATAAAATTCATGATAAAAATTCTGCATTTCCCGTGCATCACTCTTAGCTGTCCTTTGTTGATGGGTAGGCGGTTCATCCTGCCAAAAAGTAGACAATTTGAGTACAAGTCAGTGGCGATGGCTGATACCTCTTGGCACATCGCTACCAGTGAGATCAATGAGCAGAAGAGAAGAGCACTCAAAACGGAAATAAGCATAAATAGCACGCCCGTCTTTAGAACACCGAAAGTTTTTCTGCATTGTGACTCTCCCCTTCCGCACAAGTTGAAATGTAAAGGAAGTAGACAAGATTCCAGGCGTACCCGTTCCAGTTTGAGAAGTAAAGCTGTCTTGAATTGCCTGACCCCTCTTCCCGTGGACGTAGGATCTAGTTCGTGAGCTTTATGAAATGCATAAAAGCGGCCTGTAAAATCCCCCCAACCAATCAACATTTCGAGCCACACTTGCTTGTATCAATTATCTATACACATGCACTACCTAGTCGATATTATTGTCTCCATACGGACAGTAACAACAATAACCAAAAAGAAACCTCTACCTATGCGTATGCACTACTAGTCAATTTTATTCGCTCCATAAGGACAATAACAACAATAGTGTTACATCTAAATTGAAAAAGGAAAATAAATGTCTTACAAAGATATGCAACATGGGGAGCTCTCTGTTCAATCTCGTTGGCGACCCGTAAAATAGGTGCAATGACAGCAAGAGATGACGGTACAACTTCAGGATCCATGACATCCGACACAGCACCAGCAGTGAATGTCCTGGCCAGCCGCGTTTGTGGACCACTTTCAAAGCCTTGCGAAGACTCCATCTTTGCAATGTCCTTCGAATCAGCAAGGCTGAAGCTCTCTGAATTAACTAGCCTGGAAAATACTTCAAAACATGAACGCCCAGTTCATACTACCGAATCCCAAGGAAAAGATAATTTCAAACCAATCAAAGAGCTGCAGGAAACCTCCTATCGAGGTCGAAGGACTAGCACCTGTGGTATACAGCGCTGGAGAAGGGGTCGCACAGTGAGCTTGTTCTGAATAATCCAAATCAATCGCAAAGAGCAAGAAGAGAACAGTTGGCTTATGAACTCCAGCGGACCAGAGCGAGTGTGCGCAAACGAAGAATTCAAGCAGTAGATCGTGTGCGGATCGGTTGACGCACGACATTTCAAGCGAGCTTCAGACTGCCGGTCTAAAAGTATTGCAGGCGATCGAGTTGAAAGGCAAAACGATGGCAACAAGGCCCAATCGGAAGGAGATTGAAACATACCGGAAGCTCAGCACGGAAGTTGGAATGGACGTGCCGTCAAATCACGAGGTGCGTCTGGAGGAGCGACCCAGCTGAAAAACCGAATCCGACGCGCCCTCTACTACAGAGAAGAGAAGCTAGAGAGTAAGGAATGGATATTGGGCGGAGAGGTACGAAGGGCTCCGGAGGGTTGGACTGTGCAGAGCAACAAGGGTCTGCAGAGGCAGCTTGAGGCTGTGGGCGTGGGCGTGTGTGTATAAACAGAAGAGAGAGATGGTAAAGGAGGCGAAAAGCTGCAGACTTTTGGTAAAGCGCGTATTTATGACGCTACACGTTGGCCTGAGAGAGAATCTGAGAGAAAGGGAGAGATGGATTGAGTTGTGGGATCTTTTGCGATCGGGATTTGGATCCTGTTCACCGCTCTCATGATTCATCTGCTATCTCCAAATTTGTTTGATTGCTCTCTTTTTCGAAGTTGTGATGCTCTCCATAGGTTTAAATGGCACAATCGTCATGATGACTCGTCTTTTTCTCATCAGGCATGGTGGTTAGATCAGCGGGTTGAATTATATTGTTCACTCTCATCATTTACCTTTGATTTTCAACTTCACCAAAATGCTGGCCTTTACCCTTTTAAGTTGAACATTTCATTTTTCGGTGATCTTCTCTTTGATTTAGCAGTTGCAAATGCTTGGCGGTCGGCTCAGCATCTTTCTTCCCCTTCCACAAGATGGGAACTTAAGTGCTTTTAGCCAATGTTACTATTGTGTGCAAAACGTTTGGGCACCACCGTGCTAACTCTCGTCCGATATTTCAGGCAAGGTATTCTACGATCCATGGTAGTTTACTAGAAGCAATTCAAATCTCACCTCATGATGACGTTACACATTGGCGATCATGATGCGCATTCTTATCATCATGCAAGGAATTCACGATCTGGCGATTGCTTGCTTTTCGGCAAAATATTTTGGGGCACGCTCATGTCGTCCGCTCCTTGTTGTCATTGCGGAGGCACTTCACATAGAGGTTTGCACGCAGTTGCACTCACTTCGCACGAGATTCGGGAGGAGATTGTTGCGGTAAGGGGGCACATCTGGGGATTTCAAGATGAACTCCATCTGATGCGATCCGATCCCCAGCACCCTGCTTACGGTAGAGCAAGTGCGGAAATCCCAGTGAAGAACCTCATCCGGTGGTCGTGGTAGCGAATTTTGCGGTTGTTATCTTCCAAGTAGGCATGCATGCGCACACGCTCGCAAGGACCTCCTGATCCATTGACATCAACGACGCGACAGCGGTGGCATACCAGTGATCTTGAGCATGGAGACATCATTACGCAAGGAGCTCCGGGAGAGGTCGATTGGCGTCAGAGTCCACCTGCTCAGTCAGTTTCACTACCAAGGCTGCAGGGTCGGGATGATGCACGGCGGGTGCTGAGTGCATCTTCGTCTCCAACTGCGGTTTCGGCGACTTCTCGCAATCTCTTCGGTCAAGGAAGGCCGTTTGAAGGAGCACCAAACGTTGGAGGCACTGTGATGGCGACGACGGCGGGCTAAGTCAGGTATGCCAAGTTTGTGGGGTAAAAGTTGGACAACCCCAATGCACATGTCTAGCAGTTTGAGAAGGTGTATGGGATCAACAATCCGGGACCTGTGGCACCGCTCCGATAGGAGGCGGTTTTTGAGTCAACTTTAGCAGGCAAGGCAGCACAATGGTTGGCAAAGTATGTAGTGGACCATTTTGCCACATATGATGATGCTCGCGACCGATTCTTGAGACGATTTCGTCGAGAAAAAACGATTCCGCAAACTGTCACTGCTTGGATCAGGGAGATTAGGATGTGGCAGGATATGCGTCCAAATTCAACTTACTCATGCAACGTGTGCCTGCGAATGAACGGCCTGCTGCTCAGGAGGTACTGAGTAATGACTACTTCATTTCGGGTTTGTCATGGGATTTGTGGATGGCGTTGGCCACACTGGATCAAAAACAGACAACGCTCAAGGCGGTCATGGCGCAAGTCGTGCGAGTGGGGGATTCGTTGCACAGGAGGACATCCAAGAACCGCAAATCCATGAAGAGTAAAGCCAAGAAGAAGATGCCAAAATCTAAGAAGTCGGATGATAGTGATGATAACATGGATGTGACCAGCTCCAAAGAAAGCTCTGAAGGTACTAGTTCAGAGGAATCTGACTCGGAAGCGGAAACAAAGACCCATAGAGCCTCTAAAGGGGGGCAAGGGAACTCCAGGGGCTTCCGGAGAAGGATCAGTACCTAAAGGATTGAAGGGTATCTGGTGCACTAACTGCCGCAATTCTAGTCACTCCGCAGTCGAGTGTGCTCTTAATGCAAATTGGTGCACGATTTGCTTGACTAATACACACAACATAGTGGGATCCTACTATAATGGGCACGGCCAGAGAGCAGTCAGTTAGCAACAAGATGCAGCTACGTCTTTTGTGCAAGAAGAGCTTAGCAGCAAGCGTTTCAGCCACAGCAGCAATCGTTTCAACTGTAGTAAAAGAAGTTCTAACAAGGCGGAGGTGGCGGTGGCTGCGGACGCGGATGCGAAGGCAGGGGTCGTGGTCAAAATCGATCAAAAACCTGTATGTTTTGCTTGGGCGAAGGTCATTGGCGGAACGAATGCCTGGAGGCTCAGGAAACATGCGGAATGGCAAAAGATGTCTGGGAAAATGCCCAGCACTTCGATGGTACATATTGTTGATGATGATCTGTTGGTGTGCCTAGAGATTAGTATAATCACCCGTGCTAGTACCAAGCTACGAGGATCGACTCCCAAGAATGATGACAAGCTGCCGACGCCAAGTCTGTGAGTTGATGACGAAGGAGCCACCATTGATGGAACTGGCAGATGCCACAACGACGCCCAGTGAAGCACGGAAGGTGCAGTTTGCGGAGCCAGTTGTCCAATTAGAGGCAGAGACTCAAGCCAAGTTTAAGCTACACTTACCAGGGAATGGTTCAAAGGTGGTCGAAGCAATTCCGTTGTTGGTCGCAAACCAAGCCAAGAGGCAGGCAAACTCTCTGCAAAGGAAGCCAGGGTTGGAGTGCATTCTGAGCCCGGGACACTGGATGGATCCTGACTTGCATGTCAGATGAGGTCTATCAATGAGACCGTTGATGGTAGAAAGGTGATCTATGTGAGTCTAGCCTATGGGCTAGTCAAGGTAGGTAAGATGGTAGCACAACGAGGCACATTGTCTTGATTGTGTGGGAGTCCCTTGCTCTCGCTGGGTTTGGGGGTATATGAAATATTCCCTGAATATTCCATGGACGACTAGTCGGCTCCACCGACTAGGTTGACTGGTCGGCTCCACTGACTATGTTGATCCGACTACCACCCTCATAGCTATAAAGAGGCGAGCTTCCGAGTCCATTGTATCAAATCAGATCTTCCAGCCATTAGGGGACAAAGGGCCCCCAATTAGTGTTTCCTAATTTCAAGGGATTAGTGAGGTATTTGAGGTGTACCAATGGGAGTGCTCCTTTTTGTGGGGCAATGCCATGTTGAGGTAGAGGGTGGGCAGACCTGCAAACAGCCCCTATTGGCTACTCCTCTTACACCGGGGACCACTCAAACCATCCCCCCCCCCCCTCAACCCATGCTTGACCCTTCTCCCATATGCACCTCCCCCAAACAAACCTACAAGTTATTCAAGAGGCGGTGGGCCCTTCTAGGCGAAATTCCCCCCCCCCCCCCCCCCTTCAGCTTGTAACTTACGAGTAGAAGGGTTATAGCATCTATACCCTTTCTGCTGCAGAGAATAACCAATAAAGATGCATTTCTCAGCTTTTGGATCCAACTTGGACCTCAACTCATTTGGCACATGAAGATAGGCAATGCAACAAAAAATTTTCAAATGAGAAATATCTGGTTTCCTATCAGTATACATATCCTCTAGCGTCATGCCATGTATTGCTGCAGTGGGAGTCCTGTTCATTATGTAAACTGCTGTAGCAACTTCTTCAGCCCAATAATAATCTGGCAAGTCTTTTTCATTTAGCATGGCCCGAGATACCTCTCCAATATGCCTATTTTTCCTTTCTACAAGTCCATTTTGCTGTGGGGTATGACTGCATGAATATTGCTTCTTTATGCCATGCTCTTGCAGGAACCTTGCAAACTCATTTGAGAGGTACTCTCCCCCTCCATCTGACCTTAGGCATTTTATTTGCAGGCCTGTTTCTTTTTCAACCATAGCTTTAAAAGCTTTGAAGTGCCCAAACACTTCACTTTTCTTTTTCATAAAATACACCCAAACTTTTTTGCTATAGTCATCAATAAAAATGACAAAATAATGAGAGCCTCCAATAGATGCAGCTTTAGTAGTCCACACATCAGAGTGGATTAATTCCAATGGCTTCTTACTCTCTTGAACATGCCTAGGAAATGGTTTCCTTGCCTGTTTCCCAAATTGACAGGCTTCACATACCTTATGCATTTCTGTAACCTTGAATTTAGGCAATCCTGCAACAATATTTTGGGCCTGCATTGATTTAAGTCGCTGTACATTAACATGACCAATGCGTTTATGCTAGATATCAATATCTGCAACTACACCGGTCCCATGTGCAAACATTGCTGCACTCAATTCAGGCATGTCCGCATCCAACGTAAACATCCTGCCCTTCTTCTTTCCTTTTGCTATCAAGCGACCGTTATTTTTCATATCCTCAACAAAGCATCCATGAGGATTAAATCTGACCTGCAAGCCCTGCTCAACCATTTGACCATCAGAAACCAGGTTGTTGGTCATGTTCGGGACATGAAATACATCAAACAGGTATTTCTTTTTCCCATCCTACATAGACAAAGGAATTTTACCAATCTGCACAATAGGATGTGCAATATCATCACCAGTCTCCACAAATTCTCTTTGTGGAGTGAGGTAGCAACCCTCCAATGTTCCTCTATTTTCTACAAGCATTTCTAGACTATTTTTGACGTTTGATGCTACACTAAATGCTAAGGTGATGCTTGAGGAGTTAAAACATAGTTCAAAGATTCAAAGATTGCTTTTTTAGTTGTAAGAATGCTCTTTGAATTTCAGTTGAGTGCATTTTTTCATCTTTTATATTGAGGATTGAGTTTATGGTACTTTGAAGTGGATTTCAAGTGAGACTATCTTGTTGACTAGTTGACTAGTTGACTAGTGTGGATTGACCATGACAAGAGCTTACATGAAGGAAGAATATATCATGACTTGCATGATGATTTCCAATGGATATGATTGGAACAAAGGTTTCAAATACAACCATTATGATTCTTATTTTAAAGTTGCCTTAGTTATGGTTTCAGTATCTTTCATGATGTATGAAATGTACTTGCATTTGGTTGACTATACCTTGCCATACAATCATGACCACCTCTTGTACAAGAGTAGACACTACCCTTGCATGACAAGTGGTAAGACCCTCTTCATTCCATATGATTCACAAAATGTTTTTAAAGCTTGGACACTCAAAGAAGGTGAAGGACTACAAGGATCTTGTATTGTAGAATATGGACAAGATACATTAAAGAGTGTGGAGAAGGACAAAGAGCAAAGGAGTTATAAGATTGGCTACACCAAGAACCTCTCCAATGACAATGAACCTCACACCATGGTAGCTTGGAAGAGAAGGAGGAAAAGGACAAGATATGCCATCAAAAGGGGGTATTTCCCCACATCTTCAAATTAGGAATATTTTATGTGTGTGTGGTCAATAATGGTTCTCTACCTTGGGATGTCCCCCTCAAATGATTGTTAGTCTTATGTGTTACCTTGTTGGATCTAAGGGTATTCCCATGCATAGTCATTGTCTTTCTCCCAATTGTAAACCAACAAACCAAAGTCAGAGTGAGATCATGTTGGGATGAGGATCCCCAAATGAGTCTACTACTGATACAACTAGAGTGAGTACTAGGTTGTGGATCATGTGTGTTGCCACTAGAGGTGGGCAAGCCATGAAGTTTCCCATGGACTACTGCTAGGGTTGAGGTCATTAATTTGTGGGGGGAATGAAGGACAAATTGATGTAATGGGATCTAGAGTCCTAAGGTCTAAGGTTGTGAGTGTGTGAACACATGGTGTGCCCGGATAGGTGTCAGTAGGTGTGATTAATGATGTGTCAGTCAGTAGGTGTGTGATTGAGAGAATCATGGAATGATTGAGAGATTTGTGGATCTAGATGCTCTACTGAGTTCACATGTGATGTCACTACTAGATGTAACTGGAGCTTATATATTGGGCCTGTCTCTCTTGAATAAAATCTCTCTCTTTTGCCTCACTTGCTCAATCCTTCTTGTAACTCCAATGGTTTGGATCTTCGGAGGCGTATGCAATTTGCATTGATCGTTGTGATGCAAATGCCATGACGAATGAGAGAGCGAGAGAAGATCTAACAACCATGCAAAAATCGAGTGAGCGACATGTTATTGAAACATTTAATTATAACATGCTCATGCAAATTACACCATCTAAGAATTTATCCAACTAACAAGATTGTGGATTGACCATGATCGATTAGATTGTACAAATAGAAAGGGAAAACTCAGGCAAATTGTTACATTTGTTTTAAAGATACATGTGGTCCTAATTTTTTAATCCACGTGTACAATTTAAGGAAATTACAACTTTGGCAATCAAAGCACGATCATATGGGTCAAGATAAAAAATGATGTAACTTATATTCAACAACAGGTCTTCATTTCCTCAATGGGTCGCACTACCACATCCTTTTTTACATTGAAACTATGCATTTTTGTTAAATTGCTCCCATGGAAGGTCAATCCTTTGGATCAGTTCTGCACAATCAACCAAGATCTTGATTGCAATGTCTCCCTCCATGGAGTTATCACTAAGAGCATCTATAGCATCTATGAGAAAGTTGGCAATTTTCCTAAATAGCCAACCAATGGCAAAACAATCTGACTCCGGTACCCATCCACCCTTAGGATTTGCCCGTGTAGTTGTAATGGCATATAATTACAGTGCTAACCATGGAAATGCCTTTGGAGGAGCATAATTTGGGTCTTGCGGATATTGACTTCTAGTCCAGTGGAGGCTTCTTCCCCAATCAATAATCCCAACTCGGATAGACTTGTCATCTCACGTGAAGTCCAGCATGTAGTTGGCTGCTTGCAAATTGGTGTGCGTATATCTTTGTTCATGAACTACTCTCAAACCACTGGCAATAGCAGCAACAATGGACAATCCATGATGACAGAACAACCTTTCTTGCAACTTGGTGATTGGAGAGTTCCACTCAAAGTGAGGTTCTTCTTTGGGATGTGTGGTCTTAACCCATGGTCTTAACCCATCTCACATATGTCCCACAACGCTGTGGGAGACACATCAGCATATTGTGTACACTTCCACCATTGCAAAACATAGTGACAACCTAGAGCTCTTGGGTGTGTGAGTACCCCAATACTCGACAGACATCTCTATGGACAACTGTCATCGCTAGCTCATTCTTTATTTCCAGATGTGCATGGGCATCATCTCTATTACTCTTCTTGCCAGCATACCATGATGTTGGCCTAAGACCTGGGACACCCACAACCTATATCCTGAATACCTTCCCTTCTCGTCCCTTGCCCACCAATTCGTGCAAGGTCAATGCTTGCAATGGAAAGTGTACTACAATCGTTGAAGGGCACGATTCTTGATGATGATGCATGTATTGTGGTCATACTTGGGGGCTAAATAGGGAATCCTTCTATTTATGGCATGCACAGTGGTCGTACTTGGGTGCTAAATAGGGAGTTCTTCTATTTATGGCATACAGGTGTACACAGATTCCAAGGTGGCCTGACCATTTTTGGAGATGGGTGCATATACCTCTCTCAGTACCTTAGTGGTCTACTTTTTTGAGGTCTCTACTATCTCATACCATTGCTCCCACTCCAATCTACCATCTCCAATCCTATTTCCTTCCATCACGTGCGCTCCACATCCATCAACCGCACTCTGTCAAGGGTATAGAAATCAACATGCTGGCTTAATATGATGAAGTCCCCCCCCCCACCCCACCCCTTGTTCTGAAAATACCCCAAATAGTAAAGAGTGCTCAAGAAAGCAATTTGACCTATTGTGGGCCAGGCTCCAACACTCCAAATCGCATTCTTAAGCACAAATCAGAAATGTCATTGGTAGAGCACAAAATGCACATGTGTTTGGAAATTTCATAGTAAAGTGTGCTCAAGAAAGCGATTTGCATTGTTGGCTAGGCTCCAACACTCCAAATCGCTTTCTTAGACACACATAAAAAATGTCTTTAAACAGGGCACAAAATTCACATGTATTTGTTGTTTGATAGATGATATGTGCTCATGTTGGTCTGTTGGTCGTGTTACCTACTCTGTAAATCTCTTTCTTAGGCACACTTGTACACAAAGTTTTTTTTCTGGATATTCTTTGGAGTCATCTAAGTGTATTTATAAATTGCAACACTGTGAGAAAACCTAGAGACATTACTCTAGTGTGCTCAACAAAGTGATGTGGGAACGTGTAAAAAACATGTGTGCCTCAGGATCTATGGAGCGTTCTAAAGTGGATGGAACCTATGTGGAAACATGATGAAGAGAATGCTCATGACATGTACCTCAAGTCAATTAGGTTCCAAGATAGATTAGCTTGGACTCATAAATAGAATCTTGAGTAAATGTGCATTTCTCTCACTTAACAAATACATGATAGGCCTCTTATATACATAGTGCCCTTTGAATAGTCAACATCTATGGGATCCTCTGATCCACATCTCTCCTTGTGGATATCCTTGATCCACATCTCCACATCATGTAGTCCATATCTTAGCCTTTGGCTACCGCAAGGTGGTCAAATGTGAGTTTACATTCCATCACCTCCCCTGTAAGAAAACAATACAATGTCTGTGCTCAACAGATAACAGGATCTCGTATGCAAGAGAGAAAAGCTGATAGTATGGAGAATAAAAAAATTTGATTACCGTAAAACTGATACAATAGATTGCACTGCCTCCCAGCTGTGCGCTCCTGTGTGAGATGTGGAGATATCGAGCTCCACTCGTGATATGCCAAGGTGACTGTTGTGCATTTATGTCACCGACTTGTTAGCTGCAGATGCGGTTGGTACACCGCCCATGAATAATAGTTGGATGACAGCTATCCTTACGTACTCTAGTTCGTGGCTCAGTTAGTATGCTACCTTAGTTAGCTGAGTTTGGTTTGAGACCCACATATAGGGTTCTCCTATTTCTTTGTACTAGAGTTCTTTTGGCTTTCACAACTAAGAAGAGGAAAACAGTTTTCAGCCTCCACCTTTGTGTGTATTCCCCCATTGTGTATGTGAGAAAGCCACAAGTGAGACTCCTTCCTTCTCTCCCACTATCTTCACATGGTATCAGAGCCTAGTTCGTGGTAACGAGCTCAAGAAAGCAAACCAAGTTCGCGGTGTCCTGGTAAGAGGACCAGTGTTGGTTTCCTTTTTCGAGTTTGGGAGAAAATCTCTGCAGGTAGCATAGCTGGAAGTGCAAGAGTGCACTGTCTCAGATTGAGACGCCCTTCGCAGTGTGACGAGAGGGCAGTATATGCTACGAGTAAGGGCACAGCCCTTAGTGACTTTATTTTTTTGACTTGAGGCCATTTTGGGGCCCGTTTTGAAGGCAGAAGTTCTTCGCAGGCACTCAGAAAAAGGCCCTATTTTTGTTGTGCGACCACTGCTCTGCAGGTCGGTGAAAAGTTGCCGCAGAAATTGCATCGTGTGCCTGTGCGCAGAGATATTAGGAGTTGCAGAATCATCCTTATTGCCTGTTGATGCAAAATTGTCACTAGGAAGTGACTGTGTGGTCAAATACCACTTTTGTCAGTTTTGCAGATTTGCCTGTGTGAGACAGAAGAAGCTATGTTTTTTTGCAGTGACAGAATATTTTGCAGTGTTCTATAATGGCGTCTGATTCTCTTTCACAGATTGTCACTGAAAAACTTGACAAGAACAACTTCCAAGCATGGAAGTTTAGAATGACGAATTTCCTTATGGGAAAAGGCTATTGGGAGTTCATTACAGGAAATGAAGAAGAACCAGTTCTTCCTAATGTTCCCAATCAACAGGAAATGCAGGCATTTAAAGGATGGCATGAGAGAGCCAGAAAAGTTATGTACTAGCTGTCTATCAGTATTTCAGATTCTATGATTGTGCATATTCAGGATGCAAGTACGCCAAAGGAGGCATGGGATACTTTGGCAAAAATGTATAGCACAAATACACAAGCCAGGAAAATGCAGCTCAAGCAGGAGTTGCACAATGTGCAGAGAGAAATTATGAGCATCAATGACTACCACATGAAGGTGAAGAAAATTGCTGATGCACTTGCTTCCATTGGGTCGCCAGTGGAAGATGATGATTTGGTTTCTGTGACCTTGAATGGTCTAGGAAAGGATTATGCATAGTTCCGGACATCCATTGCCGTTCGTGAAAAATTTCCTGATTTGGAGGAGTTGTTTGCTCTTCTAATTTCTGAAGAGCAGAGAAATGATGGTGCATCTTCTTTAGGAGGAACTTCAAAAGAAACTGTCTTCTACTCAAATGCTAGAAGAGGTAGAGGTAGAGGTAGAGGAGGCCGATCTGGAGGCCGTGGTAGAAATCAGAATATGCAGCAAACTCAAGAAAACCAGTCCTTTGGAGGAGGACATGGTAACTCTAGGGGCAGGGGCAGCCAAAGAGGTCGTGGTGGATGGCAGAGAGGTCAAAATGCAAACAGCAATGTTGAATGCTACTGTTGTGGTAAAATGGGTCATATGGCTAAAGACTGCTACAGAAAGCAGAATGACATCATGAATGGAAAATTGTAGCAAGGCAATTATGCATCCTCTAGTAGACAGGGTGATGACAGAAATGAGCATCTGTTTATGGTGCAGCACATGACCAATTCTGTGACAAGTGCAGAAGAAAGCAATGATGTGTGGTATGTTGACTCAGGTGCGTCAAACCACATAGAAGTTATGCAGAATGGATGCAGGATGCAAGGAAAATGGAAAGACCATTTCAGACCAAATGAAGCTTCACACCTCCAGGGGCAACATCATCTTCTCCAGCTCTAAAAACCATGTCTTCTTCAAAATCTGACTGGTTTTTCTCTAGTTTCTCATTCCCTTGACCATTTTCCGTCAAAATTCACCAGCAGGTAGCCCATAGGGTCGCCTAAGTGCACCTCATATTGAAATGGTGGCTCCAGCAAGCTGAATTGATAGAAATAGCACAAGATGAAGCGAGTATCAGTTTGGGCTGTAGAAGGATAATTTCTAGAAGCCCTCTGGAGTAGAAGTGTGCCTATATGAGGGGAATATATGGCTAAAAGGGTTTGGAGAATGGTATCCTACATTGGGAGAGCAAGCACTTGGAAATTCTGCTCAAAAGAGGAGAGCATGGAGAAGAAGAGAGTGTGAGCAAGAAGATGATGACATGGCACCCAAGGAGGTCTCAAGGAGAGTGAACCAATGCTCTGATACCACATGTTGGAGTTGCAAGAAGGATTGATCAAGTGAGGAAAAGGAGAGAGAGTTTATTCAAGCGAGACATGCCTGATATATAGGCTCGAGTTACATCCAGTAGTGACATCACATGTGAGCTCAGTAGAGCATCTAGATTCACAAATCTCTCAATCAGTTCCATGATTCTCTCAATCACACACCTACTGGATTGACACATCATCAATCACACCTACTGACACCTATCCAGGCACACCATGTGTTCACATGCTGACAACCTTAGACCTTAGGACTCTAGATCCCGAGGTCACAATGCCTTCACTAGGCATGCAATGCCTTCCCATATTTTACACTCTTCCTTATTGGATGCATCATAAAGTCACATATCTATTGGACCCAATGCATATATTCAAAAACGTGGCAAAAAGTATATGGAAGTATATGATTGGGGATAGAGACAACGTGAAAGCATGAGAGGACTTGAAAGTGATGGGAACCAAAAGGGCCTTTTGTAAAAAATGCATCAATGGCAAGGCAATTTTATCAAAGGCGCTGTGGGTTGACAAAAATAGAAGATAGCTATGTGAAAAGTGTTATTGCAAGTATGAAACCCCCAACCAGATATATGCATAACTTGAAGGGTTCCTTTACTTCTAATGGAAAACTAAGTGGTCTCAAGTCACATGATTGGCACAAAATGATATAGGTAACATTATTTGCTCTTGAATTCAAACTATTCAAGAACTCTTGTTTCAATAAAAGTAGATTTGTATGATAAGTGTCAAAATGAAAAAATAATGCCAATAGTAAATGCGTAAACCACTTCTACAAAATAGATATAAAAGTTAGTAAAAAATAAGGTGGATCACAACAACATGACTAGGGATTATCCATGCTAAAGAATTATCCAATGGATGTGAATTAATTGTATGGCACTAGCTCAACCAAAGGCTAGTTGGGAAATCAAAGTGTGTGTTTAGATTAAAAAGTCCCATTAATAATTGAGCCGTACAATTAATTCCATCAATTGGATAAAAAGTTAAAAATTAAAACATATAAGGAAAAAATATTTGAGACATCTAAATTGAAAAATGCAACTAGAGTTTGCAAAATTTTTGATCAAATTAATAAGTTTTAAATAATATTGAGTTTGACAAACATAATATTGAAGAAAGATGTCGAATCCTCAGGCAGTCCAAGTTCCAAGGTCAGGGTCCACTTACCTACCACCATCCAAACGAACTAGGTGTTAGAACATCATAGTTACGTTTGGGTAGACAAGTAATGCATGTTTTCCCCGGCTTGTTATCGCTTTACCTAGGAATATAAACAACCATATGGATTCTTAGATAATTCAAAAAAAACAATTTAGCCACATGTGAAGTTTAAGTCACAAGTGGAGTAAGGAGTGAATGAGTGCATGGGTTAAGAAGGGATTAGAGGAGGTATGGGACGATTAGTGGGCTTGGTATGTGGGGTGTTAAAAAGAAAGTGTAAAGGGAAGATTTCAAGGGGGTACATAAAAGAATAATTCATAGTTAGGGAAGTATTCATGTGTGTGTGTGTTCGTGTGTAAAGAAATAAGTGTCTCTGTGTGTGAGATACATTTACTATTCATTTTGTGTGTGTGTGTGTGTGTGTGTGTGTAGTATAGCACACTTACTACTGTGAGGTGTCTAAGACCATGACACAGGTGGTGATGCAATGTGAGGCATCCTCTTAAGGAGGTGTCAAAGATTTAGGAAGTCTTGATGATGTAGGGCTGATTGGCTTTGAGTAAGAAAATGTGCCTATGGTCTAGGACACCCTCTCTCCCAGTCTATAAATGAAAGGCTTCTCTCTCACAATGAATAGAACACACATTTTGGTCTTCACTGGTGTTCTCAACTCTTGTCATGATGCATCTCTTCTCTCCCACAACTTCCCAAAACTAGTGTGGATTCCAAATTTTCAATACATTTTGGTTTTCAACAAATCAAGAAAAAGTTATGGAGTGTGCCCTAGAATGGGTGTGCATAATTTTAGCACAATGTTGGAGTCCCTTAAGGTTCTCAGTTAGTTTTGCCGTTGGCCTAAGGAGAAGCTGACATAGTGTACTTTTGAATGATTACTTGGTTGCATATAGAACAAAATTTTGATTTTTTTGAATAAATTGTTATAGCCTAGCTTCACATGCAACATAGTACTTGTAATGCTTTAACAGTCTTGTTTTGAATATTTATTCCATGTTTTTTTGGTTTCATGTTCAAGATTAGAATGTGTACTATAACATGAAGGAAAAGTTTATCGAATTTCATGAGAATTTCATTGAGCAATCAGGTTAGGCAAGATACCTATACAAAAAATGCCCTAAACCTCACCAAAAATGGCTACACCCAAGCAAACATTGACCCAAGAACATTGTATGTGACATATAGGAGCCCTTAGTGCTCAAAAGAGACTACCAAGGACTGGTTCGAATCCAAGGAAGCTGAGGAAGGCTCTCCTCAGCTAATGAGCTACGGAGAACCAGTGATCTTATTGTTGTGTTAGAGGGGGTCCCCCACATCATGGTGTTGGAAGAAAACTATTGAACATCGAAAAGGAGATGTTCTGTGTTGGGTTCCCGTTGAGATATTATACCTCCAGATAGTATATATATGTGTGTGTGTGTGTGTATGTATTTATTTATTTATTTGGGGGGGAAGGGGGGGGATTATATTACAATATAGATCGGATTATTGATCCTTTGAGTTGGTGCCTCAGGCTTGTGATAAAGGAATGCAGGTGATCTTATTTTCTAGAGGATAAATTCTAATATTATGAGAGTATCCTTGATGAGTACTATGAATGCATTAGTTATTTTTTCCTTGCAAGATTGAAAATAAATTTCTACACTATTGATCCTTTAATTTGCTGCTGATAACTTTTTAATGAGCTTTAACATAGATTACTAGTTTTTGATGATTTGGTTTTTCATAACATTAAGAGAAATATCTTAAATTAGTTATACCCTTAATCTAGTTAGAATAGCATGGTGGAAAGTATATAGATGATAGGAACATGATAAGGGGTAATACAAAATGAAAAATGATGGACCCATACCATGACTAGTACATTAGTGATTTTTGTTAAGAACATAATGTGATATTTTGGACAAACCTGTTCAACTATGAATTTTAACCCTGGTAAATTTTTAAGAGTAGTACTATACCAATATTACCCCTTTATCATCATGCACGAATGATAGATTTGTGTTTTTACTAGTAGGACGACGTGGATAAAAACTAATCACCAACACTGAAGCCTATCTTCCCACCATGGACTGACAGTTTGTTGTTTGTGGTGGATGGTTGCAGGTGAGTTGGTGTATTTTTCTACCATATTTGCATGAAGTTGATCCTTGATGTACTACACTATGGAACATTGATTCCTTCACTTGGGAATGGCTATGAAGATTTCCTTGCTGAAAATATTATGCTGACCTAGGATAATATGGAGAATGATAGATTTTTGACCCAATGCGTGACATATGGATATGCTTGAACTTTACCCCCCTTAAGTTTTTGGTAGAATGTTACTAAATTTGAAGAAGTGAAGGTGACTTAACCTTTGGTGCTACAAACTAGAATTTCATATGCTTTACTAGGCACTCTATTTTACAAACTAACAATAGAAAAATCTAGATTTGCACCCTCTAATAGGATATCCACAGGTATGGTATATAGTTGGTCTAAAGAAAGGGCCAAGAAGCTAAGGGTATTATTTTAGAGAGAGAAGAGAGAGAGAGAGAGAGAGAGAGAGAGAGAGAGAGAGAGAGAGAGAGAGAGAGAGGGGGGGTGTGGATATAGAGCTTGTGAAATTTGATCTATTAAGTTTACTACTAGAATTACTAGACTTTCCCTTTAATTTGATGGTCACTTATAATGTAATACTATTTTATATTCATCTCAAGACTTACTCATTTAAGGATCATCTATACATTGTGTGGAAATCGAAAAGTACATCTTTCTCTAAATCCAAGTAGAGGGGTCTCCTCAGTAGTAAAATAATAGTGAACTCATATAAGCTCTTATCCTCTATTGAATTACAAACCTTGGTGGGTTCCATTTCTTTACTCTTGAGCTTCTAAGGCTTGGGAGTAAATATCTTCACAATTGATTCTATGATGCCCAAGAAAAGTAGATTCAATGGAAATTATCCTCTCTAGAAGTTCAAGGCTATCACAATGTTGGCCCTTATAGGGCTATGGTAAGTGTAAGATAATGGTAGAAGGGAACATATTATATATGATGGGAAAATAAAGGTGGCCCTTTGGTTTCCACATGTCAAAAACTGCATGTACTTTATGAACAGTGACAAAGAAATAAGCAAATCTATACCATTTGACTCATTATATTACCGTATGGATCCAAAGGTTTAAATGTTTAAAACGTGTGGTTCCATGAGAGGTTCAATTTTTGAATTTCCTCATCACTATGTTGCCGATGTAGAGGTAAGGCCAAAATTCTAGTGGTTTTATGTAGTTAATATAGAATCAGTAAAAAGCACAAGATTTATCCAAATACATAACTAATGGAAAACATAATAAATGTTGGCTTTAGCCTAATGGTTGGGCCATTTTGTCTTAATGCTAAGGCCATGGGTTCAATATGAGGTTTCCATCTTCAAGGTTTCTAGAGTACTTTTATCAAGAGTTTACTATTTCTAGCTATTACGTTTGGGCATATTAGATGACTAGGATCTATTGGTAGATAGAAATCCTCTCAAAAGTGTGAGGAGAGCTATGTTTGCCATCTCTTGGGAGGCCTAAACAAGGAGAATCTGAATGGAGAAGATATGAGGGTTTGCCTTCTCATGGGAGCAATGTTCGGAGAGAAGTTTTACATTTGTAAATGGGGAAAATTTTAACTTTTCCACCTCACAGGTTTAATTCCCCATAACTTTTCAAGCCTTACGGCGGCTGAAATACAAGTAGCTGAATATGATAAAATATATGCATTGTACAAATAAGGATAGATCTATCACGTGAATTTAGAGACGTAAAGTTTCATTGTACATAGCTTGTAAGCTTTTTGTGTTATGTGGGGAAAGCCTCTAGTTTTCCACTCGAGAGGGTTTCCACGAAATAGATGAAAAGATGTATGAATGAAAAAGTGGATGTCTCACGTAAATTTGGAAACTTGAAGTGTCGTTGAACATAGGTTATGGGTTTTGGGTGAAAGTCCCTTGGGACTCGGGAGTGGGTAAAAGAATATGAGATAGGAAGTTAGGAACCCATGAGTTGCAAGTGTGTGTGGGAGGGGGTGAGAGGCACGTACGGGGGGTGAATCTTGGCATGATTTTGATCTTTATTGTTGGAACGATCACGCTCTCCATGTCCTGCCTTGCCCTGCGAAACTTTCAAGTTTTAATGTCTGAGTCCCACAAACCTTCATTGTGTCTATTGTCCTTCCACGTCCCTCTGTTTTCACTTTGCTTGCGGAAACTTTCATTGTTACGATCGTCAATCGCCAACTTACGAAGCACCTGCTCATCATCCAGTCTCTCGACCAGCTGCACCACCTCCAACTTGAGAAGCAGATCCAGACTCTCGACCAGCACCACCTCTTTCATCAGCGAGGTAGCTGAAGCCACAACTGCTTCGTTTTGAGCGTCGCCAGCTTGCTTTCGTATTGTTTATATCTCTACACTCGAAGCTTTCACGTGTCTACATGGCTCATGACGACTCCCAAAAGCCTGTCGAGTCTAGTGCCAGACTCAGATCTGGCGCTTGGCGAAGTATCCTTCTCATCCTGGCTCTCGTGGGCTCTAATTTCTTCACGGTTTATGTGTTCTATTTGCATCCTCATGGTAATAGTCATCTTGGTGAGTTCGGCAGCTCGGAGCGGGCTCTCCTCTCCACAATGGGGCATAGCTTGATGTTAGAACTGAATCGCACGCAAGCCCAGCTCCAAAGAACCGAACAGGAGCTTGAGGACGTGACAGCCGAATTGAAGGCCTCTTCTGACCTGGCCAACATCTTCCTCGAAGAGTTGAGGCGGAACGGGGAGCTTTTCAATTCATCCCCAAGGGTGCCAGGCAAGGAAGCAGAAGACGTGCCACCAACGGATCCATGGTTGAGCTGGTCTCGTTTGATGAAAGAAGAGGCTACGCCGATCAAAGAAATGCTGAATTACATCTCGACGAAGAAGCTGCCATTGGGATGGAGTGTGGGCTTGGCCTCCGACAGCATAGTGTCTCCTGTCGGTCACTCATGTATCAGAGAGGAGAACGATTTGAAGAAGTACATGGACTACACCGTAGGGGGCGAATGCCCCGACGATGCAGGTTTGGCGCATCGCCTAACAATCCACGGTTGCGAGCCCCTTCCTCGCCGGAGGTGTTTCGCCAAGGCTCCCCCGGGTTTCATCGAGCCATACCCGATTCCCAAGAGCCTGTGGACCGTCCCGTCGGATAAGAGCATCTTGTGGACGCCCTACACGTGCAAGAGCTTCGAGTGTCTGAACGACCGCAAGAACCACAAAGCATTTGCAGACTGTCTGGACTGTTTCGAGCTGGAAGGGAGGGAAAAGAACCGGTGGCTGGAGGGGCAAGGCACCGAGCTAGATTTCTCGATAAAGGAGGTGCTGAAAGCGAAGAACGGAACGATAAGGATCGGGCTAGACATAGGGGGAGGGACGGGGACGTTTGCAGTGAGGATGAGGGAGGAGGGAGTGACAGTAGTGACGACGAGTTTGAATTTGGACGGGCCATTTAACAATTTCATAGCGATGAGGGGGGTGGTACCGATGTTTGTGACGATAGCGCAGAGGCTACCGTTCTTCGACAATACGTTAGATATGGTGCATTCTATGCACGTAATGAGCAACTGGATACCGATGGAAACGTTGGAGTTTCTACTATTCGACATCGACAGGGTGCTAAGGCCGGGAGGAGTGTTTTGGGTGGATCGTTTCTTCTGCTTGAAAGAGCAGCTGCAGACGACCTTCGTCCCTCTCATCGAGAAGCTCGCCTACACCAAGCTCAAGTGGAAAATCGGCCCCAAGCTCGACAGAGCCCCTCGCCTCCAAGAAATGTACCTCTCTGCTCTCCTTGAAAAACCCATTCCATGAAGAACTCCACATCTCTCTTAATCTCTATTAGAAGAGCGTGGGGTTTTATGATTGTTGTTCATGAGCTTCAAGACCTCAGTACTATGAGCTTCAAGACCTGCTACACCCTTTCCTTATGTATTAGATCATCACCTTAAAGACCTCACGACTCATTAGTTCATGAGCAGAGTATGATTAGTCCTCTCAGCTACACCCTTTGCATATGTATTAGATCCCTACAAACAAAATTTTTAACGTCCTTATATCTCATATGCGTTATACATAATCGGTTTTTACAAGCTCTACATATGTAAGTTGTTGGTTTCCCTCTTACATATAAGTCTCTTGTTATGTATCTATAGAATGTCATCCTTCACATAAACCCAACAAAGCTAAATTTAAATCCCCTTCTCTCCTCTTATTCACTTCCACCTCTTGACCTTTTTAGTTCACATTCACCCTCCCTCCTCTTATGCATCTTGATTGTCATTGAATATCTCTTCACTTTCAATTTTATGCATGCTCATTATCATTCTTCAAATGTTCCTAGAATCTAGCTTTATCAAATCTATACTCTCTTTTGCCCCAAGTATTTTAATATTTTAAAATGCTATAGTTTATGTGAATCTTGCTTCTTTATGTGTTTTAACTATAGTACATTGAGCCCCCAATAAATATTATATAGGATATGCAACACAAAATGCAAGCTAAGCAATGAGACAAGAGCATTCATTTGTTTGTCCTCTTTTAATGATAGATGCATTAGAGTGGTTTGCAAATTAGATAGGGAGAACTCTAAGGGAATTTTTTAGAGGTTGAGAGAGAGCTAAATTGCACCTCCACCAAGCCTATTAACTCTCACTAAAACTACGGATGGCAAAGAGGACACATCATAAAAAGCCACGTATGTGAAGTCAATGGTCAAGCCAAGGTGAACAAAACTGCAAAATTATTATGTGTTGCATGAAGTCATGAAGGACATCAAAAGGCATACCCAAGTCATAAAGAATGTAAGAAAGAAGCATTCTTAGATATGAAACATTCCTATGGAAAAGATATGTTTGGTGATTGTTAAGCTCACGGTGAGAGGACCATATTCTACATAGATAGATATGATATATAAGAAGATCGAAGTGGGGGGAACCGACTAGCAGATGCGAGCCATTATCTAGCTTAGCAAAATGGAGTAGCAGAGCGCAAGATGCACGTCATTTGCGAAATGGGACGGAGTATGATGAAAGGAAAAGATTTGCCAAAGACTTTCTGGGCTGAAGCATGTAACACTATAGTTTACATTCTGAATCGTACCTACACGAAAGCTGTGAATGGGATGACTCCACTACAGGCCTTTTCTGGTAAGAAACTTTCAGTTGCACATTTCAGAGTTTTTGGATGTGACTGTGTGCCCTTCTTTGCTCCTCTAATCTCTTGGACTGGCGGTGTTCGGATGGTTCCTCCTCAATGGCTGGAGGTTCTTTGCCATCCAAAAGCTGCTTTACCCACTTCGGGAATGGCCGTTGCCGTTGTGGTTCTGTAGGCTCTTCATCTTCTTTGTTTTGAATCCTTCCAAGCACCGTTGGGGGAGTTCGGTCGGTCTACTATTGGTGGCGGTACTGGATGGATATCCTGGTCCTGGTTGTCTGGGAAGGAAGCATCCTCCTCCAATTGATACAGATGTTCTGAGAACACCACATTGCGACTTACAATTACCTTCTTGGTAATAGGGTTATAGAGGCGGTAACCCTTCGCCTCTTCACTGTAGCCCAAGAAAATACACTTCCGGCTCTTCGGTTCCCATTTGGTCCTAGTAGCATCAGGGACATGCATAAAACAATCACATCCAAAAACTCTGAAATGTGTAGCTGAAGATTTCTTATCAGAAAAGGCTTACAGTGGAGTCATCCCATTCATAGCCTTCGTGTAGCTACGATTCAGGATGTAAACTGTAGTGTTACATGCTTTAGCCTAGAAAGTCTTTCGTAAATCTTTTCCTTTCATCATACTCCGGCCCATTTCATAGATGATGCGTATCTTGCGTTCTGCTACTCCATTTTGCTGTGATGTATGTGGCGGGGGTTTCTGCCTCTTGATCCTGTGACTTTTACAGTAACTTTCGAATTTAGTTGATGTGAACTCTCCACCTCTATCTAATCTCAATTTCTTCACCTTCCTCCCCGATTCTTTCTCGACCACTACATGCCATTTCTTGAACCTACTAAAAGCCTCATCTTTAGTCTTTAGGAAGTATATCCATATCCTTCTACTGTAGTCATTGATCACCGTCATGAAGTAGTAGGAATCTTTACTATTACAAACATCAATCAAGGCGAGGTGAACCCGATCGGCTGAAGCGGATCATCTCTTGGCCTGATTGAGACACAAACATGCATATCTCCCTCTCCCTCTTTTACTCTCCCTCTCTCTATTTTCCTCTCTCTCTTTTACTCTCCCTCCCTCTCTTTCCTCTCTCTCTCTCTCTCTCTCTCTCTCTCTCTCTCTCTCTCTCTCTCTCTCTCTCTCTTAAGAGCCTAGTGAGAGTCAGCTAGGGTGAGGTGAATCCGATCGGCCAAGGCGGGTCATCACCTGGCCCGACTGACCAACACTAAAGGCTATAGAAACTCACCCAAAGGTCAAGGAGACATTGCAGCAAAATTAGCAGGGTGGGAGTGGCAGGGGCAGGATTCTTTTATAGGATTTCACTGCTATACCACACGGTACCTTCCTTCACCGCACGGTCTACCAACGTTTGAGATTGCATATCCTTCTGAATTGGACGATCCAAGATGCCACATGTGTCGATATGATATCTACCATGCGGTAGAGGTAGGTTATTGTGCATTGTCTCATGGTGCCCTAAAAAAAATTGCACGATGGTATGGATGTGGGACCATGCAGGGGAGTTCATACTACTTGGTATGGATCAATACCACATCGTAGTCAGGACATTATCCAATGCAGTAAGATTACAAATTGCACGGTATGCTCCCGGTCGGCAGTCGGTGTAAAGAACCACATTTTTTGGCATTTAGGGTGTTAGGCCGCATTCTTTAATCGAAAAGTACATATTTTTATTTTTAAAACGTACTTTTAAAATCCCTATCTAGCATACTCTCATTCTTCCATTATAATATGCATCCCCTCGTTGCTCTCTACACTCTCCATTTTGTCAAGTAGCCAATCGACATGAATATCCTTTGGAAGTACTCTTAGATGCTCAGGGTATGGCACATGAGATCCATGGTGTGTACAAAAGAGGGCTCTTTGTCCTTGTCTTCTTGCCTTTGCATCCTCATATCTTGTCATCGATCTTCTCATCACATCACTATTAAGCATGCAATAGAGGTTTAGATTATTAAGAAACTCCCTGTCCATTACTTTGCTCCGTCCTTGCCCTTGAGGCACAATAGACTCTAGAGGTCATCCTTAGGTTTTCATCATCTCTCCATAGTTGTGGGAGAGAGCTATCCACATTGACATGAAACTCAAAAATATATACAAGTGACTCTTGTACCAACCAACCCTCAGCCATGCTACATTTGGGCCTTTCATTTTGCCTCACAAAACCCTTAAAGGTCTTCATAAAGCGCTCCAAGAAGAACAACCATCGTGCATGTACAGTGCCACATATAGCAATATCATCCACCAAATGCACTATGAGATGTATTTGGCTTGTGAGAATAGAACATGGAAAGGTCTCCTCCACTAAACAAACCACCTCCACTGACATAACTCAAGCATCCTCAAGAATGGTGGGATCTAGTTCCTTTCAGCTCTCACATACCTAGAAAGAAAAAAGTGCACCATATTAGCAATATTCAAACCTTGCATCAAGCATGGATACACTTTACATTTTCTATAGTGTGAAGTACCTCACAAGCTCGCCCATCTTGTAAATAAAATCTTTCATGTCCTTTGATGCACAATGAGAAATGCTAGTAGGCAGTATGAACTGAACACATGAGCCATGGTTGATTAGTTGCTTCTAGACTCACAAATTTGGAAGGAAAAAGAGGTGAAAAAGAGATTATGCCAAGTCATACTTGGAACAATTTGTGCCAATCATGAGATTTCAAGCCGTATAATTACTCTACACCTCTTTTCTTGCTCTTTGTGAAGGTCCCCTTCAAACACCTCATGGAGATCCAGTGGGAGTATGAATTCTAGTGATAGCCCGCTTCACCACCACCATCTCTTTCTTTGATAATGTCCATGGTGCATGGGGTAAAAAGACATGCCCATTTGGTCTCTCTTGTGGCTAAGTTGTGATCACGCATCCTCCCTGTGGTGCACAGATCCTCCCTTATGGTCAAGGAATCTCATGTCCCAATCAAATGATCCCAAATGGTGGATGCCATTGTTGAAGATATGCATGGGATCAAGCAGGTGATTGATCTTGAGGTGGGACCAATATGGTAGCTGATAAAAGATGGAGTATCTAAACAAAATATGGTGTTAGCGTGTAATCTTTATTTCCCTTCAATATAGCACACAATGGTCATGAACCCTTACTAGCTCATGCCATGTGGAGGAGTTGTCATGGAAAGATCCCAAATTTGCTTCCAATCTCTTGTAGTGAGTGACTATGGAGGGACTTCATTCCAAGGGGTGACATATCTAGGATGATCAGGTGGGAGAAATTGATGGTGATTCTCGTAGATGACTTTCTTCAAGTCCTCTGGCCATGAAGCAACTAGCGAAGGACCATAAACAGGACATGAATGGTAACCCGATGTAGTGAGACCAAAAAAATAGATGCAACTGCATAAGCAAGGTGGGTTCTCAATGCCACATCAATTGCATACCCATAATTAAAAGTTCAATGCTTACCTGAACACTCGCCATAGCATAGGCAGTCATGCACATCGTCCACATCAACACAGCCTTGCAAATGAAGTCACGTGACAAGGGAGGCCTGAAATCAAGCATCTCGATACCTCTCCAAAGTATCTCTAGCTCATCAATCAAAGGCTCCAGATAAACATTCATGTTTTTGACTTTATGTTTCCCTAGAGTTAGAAGGGATAACATAACATGTCCTTTCTTAATTGCCATAGAGGGTGGAAGATTATAATTCACCAATATCATTGGCCATTTAAATAATGCAATCTATAAGACTTTGTAACTTGGACTCACTGGTACTATCATGATGTGGTCTAGCATGCATGGTTACCCTCTTTTGACTCCCTAGTACTCCCTTGTTTGGTGAGAACATACACATTATTATCTAGAGGGTTGGCTAGATTTCAAAAGTAATAATAGATATAATTATAATGGAGTAAACTTTTTTGCATCATTAGTTTCTTTAAAAACTCGCAGAGTCATAAAACCCTATGAGGTGCCTAGTTATAGTGGTCGAGTTTTCATAAAAAATCACAATTTGAAATTGAAAAAGAAAAAGTGATTCCTTTATAAAGGAAAAAACTCTCATACGAAAAAGTATATATACTGTCAAGCCACCCCCATACTCCCCCTCTGATATCTCAATCACAATTAGAATCTCAATCTCCAAATCGTAGCTAGAGGTAGAATATGAATCTCAATATCAATCTCAAATTTGAAATATTAATCTTAATCTTAGCCTTCAAATCCGTGACTTCTCAATCTATCTCAAAACTCGTGCACACGAAGGCACTTTTTCAAAAATCTATGTAGAGAGATCAATTCTTCTTCTAAAATCCATGAAATGACTATGCTTGGAAAAGAAATGTGATGATTGGGTTTCACTTACCAAGAGGATTTGACACAAGTGGAAGTGAGTAGCATTATTAACTAGAGATTGAGGACTTGAAGTCTTTTATAACAAAAGCCATGGATATGATCTTATAAAATATTTCACAATCCTTGATAGTAGCCCTTAATAAATGCTCAAGAAAGGTTTAGAGTGAGCTACATAACTGAGCCAAACTTTGGAGCTTACTAGATCATTATTGAGTGTAGGTCATCATAATGAATTTGTAGCTATATTAGGCCATATTTAGAGCTATATAGGAGCTCATTATTGAGTGGAGGTCGTCACTATTGAATTTGTAGCTACATTTGAGTGCCATATTTATGAGAATGTGGTGTTTGCAAATTAACCCAATTTTTGAGTTTAGTAAGTGAATATATATTGTGAGGTGCACTGCACAGTGGAGAAGCCTGATGACATGGCATCCATGTGGCACTACCTACATGGACTAGTCAACGTGGCACACACGTGTCATACGATTGTAACTACCTATGCCGCCTGAGATGGTATTAGGCGTAGGACAGCACTAGAGAGGGAAGACGTTAACTGAAGCTAATAGAGGAGCATTCCACATCTCACAGCGCCAAAGAATCATATGTTAGAAAACGATTCAGCCCAGCACGATTACATGGCGAATGAACATATGATGGCTTTGCTCAACCAATAATCGCATCAAAATTAGACGTTGATGGCAATGCTCATTGCTACTCATAATTCACGGGTTCCAACGTTCAAACCAATCATCGTTCGGTCCCAAATCATTCCATGGATTGCCGACCGAGGATGTCATCGTGTGGATTGATCATTTTGAGAATATAGCTGACTATCATTTTTGGACTGATGATGGTAAAGCCCTCGGACTTTGCACAGCTTTAGAAGGAATTACTGCTACGTGGTTTGTACAACAACAGGACAGCAACATTGGCCAAGTTTGCGCCATCAATTGTTGCAAAATTTTGCCCATTCCAACATCACACAAACAACCCTACAACAATTGAAAGATTTGGAACAAAAAGTGGATGAGCCAGTAGCACAGTTCATGGTCAAGTTAAATGAGTTGCTACTTCAGGCAGATTCAACAATGTCAGAAGAAATGAAGTTGTTTTTTCTTTGGCCCCAGTTGAGGCATGATATTTCTCGATGCACCAGAGATCAAGGACCCAAAACATTCTTTGAAGCCATGCAAATTGCACAATAGATTGAATCTTATGATACATGCAAACCAAATAGCAACACCTCACCCGTTGACAGAAAAAACCGATAGTATAGATACAATGGTTTTGATAGACATGGATGTGTAGAATGTGGCTAAGCAATTCCAACCATGCAAGTTTAGCAAAGATTTCAAAAGCAGACTCCCTGATCGAGATGAAAAAGGCCGACCCCATTGTTTTAACTATAATAGATATGGGCATGTGGTAAAGTACTATAGATCACCGAAAGATGTTTCTAGGCAAGAGATTCAACAAGTGCAAGTGACAGATGCTGCCTCACTCATAGAGCTCCCTAGAAACGCTTGAGTGATTGGTTGATGGAGGCCAGCCAACCGCATGTTCAATCATCTACGTCTAGCAAAAGACAGGTCAGATGAATATTGTAGCTCTCGTGGATACGAGCAGTACCATTTCTTCCATAAGTATAGACTAGGTGAGCAGTTTAGGGGTTCCGACATATAGAGGCAAAGGCATTCAAGTTTTGTTTGGGGATCACCAGACATTATACAGTTTAGAAACACTAGATACGATTCGGTTTAGCACAAGGGGCTTCACACATACAGTCTATCAATTGCCAAAGCAATTATTTCCTTTAACCTTAGGATGTGATTGGTTAGAGAGGCAGCAAGCAACTTTGAATTTCTCAAGCCATCTGTTAACAATTAGTAATGATGTTCACATTTCGTGGGTTCAGTGGGGATCTTTTTTTGATATGATGTGTAGCCAGGTAAATTCGGAAGTGTCACCCTTACTACAAGCAAAGGAGATATAGCATTTGTTGTAAAAATATCCACACACAACATCAGACCCAACTCTCCCGACAATAACAACAGCAGCAATCTTTCATTATATCAAGACGATGGAGATGCATACAATTAAAATGGCCATCTAAAGACGCTCTCTGAAGTAGAGAGAATGTATCAACCAAGCAATACAAGAGATGTTACAAAAGAAAGTCATTAAACCATCCACGAGCCCATGGGAAACCAAACCACATTTGATGAAAAAAGCTAATGGAGAAATTCGATTTTGCATTGATTTTAGACCACTTAATGTTGTCATTGTATGCCTCATCTAGATGATCTGTTGGACCAACTGGGTTCTTCAAAGTATTTCACTTCATTTGATCTTGCAATTGGATATTGACAAATACCATTACATTCAGCTGATGTGAAAAGATAGCATTCTGGACTCCCACGGGATTGTACCAGTTCGAAGTAATGCCATTTGGTCTTTCAGATGCTGCTAGCACTTTCCAAAGGATGGTGTATAACATTTTCCATGATCTGATTCAAAAGAACGTGTTAGTGGTTTATATTGATGACATTTTAATTCATACAACAACTTGGGAGCAACACACACAAGTTTTAGAAGAAGTACTACAAAGATTGCAACACAACAATTTAAAGTTGCAGTTAAAGAAATGCAAATGGGCAACAACAAAAGTTAAATTCCTTGCGTTCATTGTGTCTATAGCTAGGATTCAGATGGATCCCGAGAACGTACGAGCTATCACTCATTATCCCGAACCCCATTGAGTAAAGCAGTTACAACATTTTCTTGGGATGACCATTTTTAGCACCAGATTTCTTCCTAAGTATGCCATAGTCACTTATCCGTTGTGAAAGTTGCTCAAGAAAGGTGAAAGTTACAATTGGAATGTGGAATATCAAGAGGCATACCATAAGTTAAAAGAAATGTTGTCATCCACTGCCATTCTAAAGTATCCTGATTTTCAACAACCCTTTTTGTTGAGGACTAATGCATCCAATGAAGGGTTAGGAGCCGTGTTGTTACAAGATGACTAAGGTCAGTTGACACCGATTTCTTTCATTAGTAGAGCATTGACACAAGTTGAAAGAAACTATTCAACTATAGAAAAGGAATTGTTGGCCGTGGTTTAGGCTTCTACCAAATTGCATCCTTACCTGCATGGTACGAAGGTGGTCATGCAGACAGATCACCAACCTTTGATTCCATTACTCAAGAAGAAGCATCCTTCAGGTCGTTTGATGAGATGGATACTGCCCCTTCAAGAGTATGTGTTTGAATTGCAGTACACACCAGGAAAAGACAATGAGATAGCCGATGCATTGTCTTGCTCACCTTTGGTCCAGAATGCTCAAACACAGCCACCAGCTGATTTGTTGTTGCAACTAGCTCATCCTGAATCCCAACTACCGCTTGATTTTTACATACAGAACAACATCCAGCCAGTCGATCTGTCTAGTTTTGCCACAGTACAGCAAAAAGACCCTGCAGTCTTTCAAATTATCTCCCATCTATGTGAGTTTAGCACACACCTAGACCAACATAGATTTCAGTTAGTAAACAATCTACTTTTTTATGTTAGTCCACGCTGTGACCCTCATCTCAGATGTCCCTATAGCATTATGCACCAACTTTACCAAGTATTTTCATGCACACCCAAGTCCTTAGATCCAAATAATACTGGCGTAAAATGAGGACGTTCATCACAGACCACATCCGCACATGCATGCTTTGCCAAGCCACGAAGTCACCCATCACTGACTTAGTAGTTTGGGATGTTATTGGCCCTTTCCCTCAATCATTGACAGGTAATAAGTACATAATTCTTTTAATGGAATATCTAACAAAATGGTGTGAAGCTACTGCTGTTGCAGATATTTCAGCAAATACTATAGCCAAGTTCCTAATAGAACAAGTGATCGCTCGACATTCTTGCCCGAAGACAATCTTGTCTGATCAAGGTTCCAATTTCAAATCACAAGTGATAGAGGTCGTCGCGAAGTGTTTGGGGGTGCAGCTCATGTTTGCAAGTCCACACCACCACCAAATCGTGATGAAAAATCTCAAACAGATGATCAAGAACACACTATTCAAAATTTTTGGACTTGTGTATAGTCCAATTTGAGAGATGGACTAAAAAACAGTCCAAAAATTTTGAATATACTAGTAATGTTGCTTTTTGAACTAGATTTTCACAACTCCAAACAAAATATTTGGTGATTAAGTACTAAGAACATCAATGCATAACCAAATCTCTTACAGAGGTGGTCTACATAAACATCTTCATAACTTCTTATGAATTGAGATACTATCACCCGAGAACATCAATAGATGACCAATTCTCTTAGAAAGGTGGTGTAAATAAACACTTTATGTATAAGTGGTGTGCACACACCTTTATGACGATTTCTTTTAGAAAGGTGGTGTACATAAACCCCTTAGAAAGGTAGTGTACATAGATCCTTTTATGTGTAAGTGGTGTACATATACACCTCACTTGGTGTTAAAAAACACCCTTAACTATAAAAATACATTGACATAAAGTTTAAAATACACCATTAAGTATAAAATGGACCTCATAAACAATCTTTATACACAATAATGAGAGTAAAGAAATAAAAAAAGTAGTTAAATTTTTATTAGATATTCGCTTTACATAGAAGTTCAAAACTTGCGAAGTTCAAAACTTGTGATTACAAAGTCATCAGCCATCATGTTCCTCAGTACCAATGTCCTCAATGCCAGGCCCTTGACTACCAGGGTCTTGAGTCCTAATAGGCTGCTCTAAGATAGTACCAATGTCCTCAATGCGCCCTTGACTACCAGGGTCCTGACTAATAGGCTGCTCTAAGACTGGAGTCTCAGTAGCAAGGTTCTCAGTAGTTTGCTCTTCAGTTCCAAGCACCTAACTAGTAGGTTGCTCTAAAGTCTCATGTCCAAGTTCTTGGTGAGTAGGGTCCTGGCTACTAGGTTCCTGACTAGTAGGCTACTCTGGAGTCTGTAAGGTTATGGTTGAAGAACCATCTATGCCTCCTGGTAACTCCTCCTGATCATGCTTTGCCTCATCCATACCTTCTTTAGGCAAGGCTTTCTTGCTTGATCCACTTGCATGTCCTTCACCCAAGATCAAAGGTGCCTTCCTCACTTTTAATTTCAAGGGAAGTGCTTCCACCTCTTTAGCCTTACCTTTTCCTATGACGTGTTGTACTACTACTTCTTGCTGCCACAAGCCTTCCCATATGATGAGTGGAACCTCCTTGACTCTAGTTGACAATTGATCATCCTTATTCTTTGTGCAGATTTCTTCTTGGCATAAGTCATCGGATGCAGAGCTTTCATCCTCATCATCACGTGAGCTAGAATCATCACCCTCAGACTCACTACCCTCGTCTTTGACATTTTCCTCACTACCCTCTTCTTTAACATTTTCCTCTTCAAAGAAGGTAGTGCAACTATAATATGTATCAAAGAACTCAATCTGATGGGGGGTATCAATGACATTTACATTTCTACCTTGGCGTAGCAATTTCTCAGTGGCAAAACCCATTCGATACAATGCCACTTCCCACCCATCATTTAGTAAATTCTTTGTCATCTCTAGTATCACATCAGGATCCATTGGCTTTCTATAATCCACCATTGCTGCATCAAGTTTAACCTTATTGTCCTCAAAGTAATGAAGCTCGAGAGTCCTTAAAGGAATTTTGATTAGATTGCCACCTCCCCTAGATAAGAAGCACATCAAGAAAGGCTGCAAGACTTAAATGGCAATGCCTTCCAAGACAGTCATATGATTGCGTAGGACTATACCATGGTATACTTTTGAAAGTAAATACCCAAATGTAGATGTCAAACTTGCATAAAGGCATCCCTTTGTGATTCTGTCATGAACAGAACCAATGTTGATCTTTTCTTTTCTACCATAGGACCTTCTATGATAAACCGCACAAGTTCAACTATCCGTGATACTGCAAGGTCTTGCAATTCATCTATGAAAAATACACATGGCTTCTCCCAAGCATGACTGCTCATTGTTATGAAATGCTCTGTATCAATGCCATTGATGTGTGCAAAATTTGTATCATTCTCTGATAGCAAGATATCATGGGAGAAGCTGAATGGAGAATCATCATCTAAACTAGCAATTGCTCTACCTTAGGCAGTGGACTGCAAGGCCTTTTTCTTGATGTCCATATATTCTGTCTCAACAATCTTTGGCATTTTAGCTCTTAGATCCTTTGTTGGTGTGGCATCTGCATCCATTGAAGCCAACCACTTTCTAGCCCATGTCTTATCAAGGAGTTGACCTAGGCTAAGTGCTTTCTTCTTATCCACATTAATTGACTTGCCAGCTAACTCATCATCAAATTTCAATAAAAACAATAGTGCCGAGAGAGCAGCCTCACTTTGAATCATTCGGGTGACCACTTCATCCAAGTTGCTATGCTTGCTCTTCTTTCCAAAGAAACAGTCACCCCTTAGGATCTTCTTACATACTGCTTCTGTTATTCCATCTGGAACAAACCTTAATGCTCTCCACCAAACAATAGACATCGGTTTCATTATTTATTTCCTCTAAGTTGTAGTGTGCTCTGGTGCCTCAAAGGATATCTTTCCTATTTCATATGCTTGGCAAACATCCACCATGCTCTGAAACACTGAGTCCTCACAGAAGACAATGCAAGTAACATCCTTGTATCTTGCAACGGCGGTGTTCAGATCCTTTGCCTCAACCTTATTACTTGGTATGCCTTACATATTGCTTATAACACCTTTCAAGCATCTATAGAACTGAGTCCTCTTTGCCAAGTACTCAGATGTAGGTCTCCTGCCCTTCACTGTTTGTGGCTTTTCATAGCCCATCCATAACTCCCTTGCCTTTATCAGGATCTCAGAAAGAGAAGAGCTTTTTTTCAACCTAAATGGAGCAGAATTCAGACTTTTTGATTCTAGAATGTACTTCGAGTCATCGTTAAATATGCATACATGACAAATGACCCGTTGAAACTTTTTCATCCACTCAATCTATGGCAAGTTTCCTTTTCTTCCCTCATCAAGGGCGATCGTACAAGCTTCACAAAAGTGGTGCCCATCAATGGGCTCAAACTTGCATCTTTCCAAGAATCTATTCTTTGCCAGCATGTATCTCTTCTCGATGTCAGTCCCATATCGGCTTTGGTACAAAGACTCTCCACGAACAAAGTCACTCCTTCTAAAGTTCTCAAAAGCATCAAGAAAGTCCACACGCTTTTGAAATGTGACATCAGGCAATGTAGGATCATCTTCTTGAAGTCTCTTAAATGACATAGGACGAAGAGTGATATTAGTGGCAAGTGGAGTTCTTGTTTTCCTCATATCTTCATACAATTTGCGTGCAGATCTCTTATCTAGCTTTCTTTAATTTGTGAACAATGAAGCTCGATCAATAAGCATTGTGGCCACACTGAATTATGAAAATCCCCAAATGTACCCCTCATCCTCTGGAGGATGTAAGTCTGCCACACCTATAGAAAAGTCTGCGAGACTTGTATCTTCTTCTTGCGGATCCTCCTGATCATTACTATCCAATTTTTTGCCTGGTTTTAAATAACCTACACTTGAACGATCTACACGTGGAGTAGGAGTTATTTTTTCTCTCTTTTTGGGAATAATTGTGGAACTTGAATCTACTCCACAATCACTCCTTGTTCGTGTAGTTGCAACAGTCGATGGTGTTGGTACAATTGGAGATACTATAGTTACTGCTGTAGATATTGTAGTTACTCTTGCCGGAGATACCGTAGTTATTGCCACAGATATTGGTGGCACAACTTGAGGGTTACATGTTATAGATGACGTACTTACTGCTGCTGAAAGTACAACATCACCACTTGAAAATGCATTCCACATTTTCTTTAATGCTTCCAAGGCACTAAGTAATTCTTGGGATCCCTCAATTGAATCTGGTAAGGGCTTCAAGAAGTGCTTGTGTGTAACTCGTAACTTGTAGACCACATCGTCATTCTTCCCTTTGCACACAACTTCTATCAAATTATTTTCTTTAATGTTGATGGTTGAGACCATGCCACCATTTCTTACTGCCTCTGGAGAATATTTCACGCTTGACACATTCTCGACAGTGATCACCAAAAAATACTTTGATTTGCACTCCATAAAATACCAAGCATGTTCAAGATATTTGAAAGACACCTTGGAACCAAAACTCGAAGCCATAGTTTTTTGCAAAGCAATCAAAAACAAAAAATGAGAATAACAATGATTTTCAAACTTTTAAAAAAAAAACTAATTAAATATTTAAATATTAAAAATTAATTAAAATTTTAAATGTTTAAATATATTTTTAAAAATATTTTTTTATATTTCTAGATACTATTTTTTGATATAATATTTTTTTCAATAAATAATTGAATTCAAAATATTTTATAAACATAGATAAAAGAATTTAATTTATTTTTTCTATTTATTTGATTTAAAAAAAATTATTTAATTTATTTATTTATATATCTATATATTTAAATTTAAATTTATTTTTTCTAAAAAATTTTAAAAATTTATTTATTTATTTAATTTTAATTTTTAAATTAAATTTATTAATTTAATTTTTTCTTTTTTTAATTATTGATTTTATTTTAATTATTTATTTATATATTTAAAATTTAACTTAATTTTTTTAATTTTATTTATCTATTTATTTTTTAAAAATTAAATTAATTAAATTTATTTTTTTAGTTTTTTAAAGCCCCGAAGGACCCCCACTTAAGGAGAGGAGGGGATTAACTCCCAACCTATTGCATGCGTAATAGGTTGGGGGTGTCCGCCCTCCCCTCCCCTCCTCTCCCATCTGCCTGTCCCTTCCCTCTCCTCTCGCCTCCCCGCCTCTCCCCTCCCCTCCCGTCTCCTCTCCCCTCTCCTCCCCGCCCCTCCCATCCTCCTTCTTGCCCTCCCCCCTCTCGCCTCCCCCTTCTCTTGTCTCGCCTCTCGTCTCCCCCCCTCTCGCCTCCTCTTGCCCCTCCCCCCGCCGCCTTGCCTCTCATCTCCCCCCCTCGCCTCCTCCCCTTGCCTCTGGTCTCCCCCCCTCTCGCCTCCTTCCCTGCCCCTCGCCCTCCCCTCTCGCCTCCCCTCCCCCTCCCCCCTCCCCCTCTCGTCGCCCCTGTCTCGCCTTCTCGCCCTCCCCCCTCTCGCCTCCCCCGTCTCTTGTCTCACCTCTCGTCTCCCCCCTTTCGCCTCCTCCCGCCCCTCCCCTTGCCTCGCCTCTTGTCTCCCCCCCTCGCCTCCTCCCCCCGCCTTTGGTCTCCCCCCCTCTTGCCTCCTCCCCTCGCCCCTCGCCCTCCCCTCTCGCCTCCCCTCCCCCTCCCCCCTCTCCCCTCCCCCTCTCGCCGCCCCTCCCCCCTCCCCCCCCTCGCCTCCCCTCCCTACCGCCCCCCCTCACCTCCCCTCTTGTTGCCCCCCCTCCCCCCCTCTCGCCTCCCCTCCCCACCGGCCCCTCTCGCCTCCCCTCTTGCCGCCCCCCCTCCCCCCCTCTCGTTGCCCTCCCCCCTGCCCCCCTCTCACCTCCCCTCCCCGTCGCCCCCTCTCGCCTCCCCTCTCGCCGACCCTCCCCCCGCCCCCCCTCTCGCCTCCCCTCCCCGCCACCCCCTCTTGCCTCCCCGCCACCCCTCCCCTCCCCTCGCCTCCCCTCCCCCCCTCTCGCATCCCCCTACCCCTCCCCCCTGCCTCTCGCCTCCCCTCCTCGCTACCCCCCACCCCCTCGCGCCTCCCCCTGTCGCTCTCACCTCCCCTCCCCGCCCCCGACGAGGGGGATGCGCGAGGGGCGGGGGGGGAGAGGAGAGGGGAGGGGCGAGAGGGGAGGGGAGGGGAGGGGAGGGGAGAGGAGGGAAGGGGGGGATTAACCCCCCCCCAAACCTGCACGCAACAGGTTGGCCTGCACGCAACAGGTTGGGGGGGTTAATTGCCCCCCTCCCTGCCTCTCCCCTTCCCAGCCCTCCCCTCTTGCCTCCCCTTCCCGGCCCTTCCACTGCCCCTCCCCTCTCGCCCCTCCCCTCCCCTCTCACCTCTCCTGCCCCGTCCCCCCCTTTCGCCCCTCCCCTCTTGCCTCCCCTCCCCGCCCCGCCCCGCCGCCCCCGCTCCTCCCCTCCCCACACCTCCTCATCACCGCTCTCGGAGGGGGAAGCGAGAGAAGAGGGGAGGGGAAGTGGGAGGAGAGGGAGGAAAGGAGGGGAGGGAGGAAAGGAGGGGAGGGAAGGGGGAAGCGAGAGGAGGGGAGGGGAAGAAGGAGGAGAGGGGAAGGGAGGGAAGGGGAGGGAGGAAAGGAGGGGAGGGGAGGGGAGGGGAGGGGAGGGGGAAGCGGGAGGAGAGGGGAAGGGAGGAAGGGAGGGGAGGGGGAAGTGGGAGGAGAGGGGAAGGGAAGGGAAGGGCAAGCGGGAGGAGGGAGAGGACAGGGGAAAAGAGGAGGGGAGGCGAAGGGAGGAGAGGGGAAGCAGAAGGAGGAAGGATGGAGGGAGAGAGGAGGAGAGGGGATGGGAAGCGGGAGGAGGTGGGAAGGGAGGAGAGGGGATGGGAAGCGGGAGAAGAGGGGAAAGGAGGGGAGGAAGGAGAGGGGAAGGGAAGGGAGGGAGGGAGGGAGTACCTGGAGGAGCTCCAGGAAAGTTGTAAGAGAGAATGAGGAGAAGTAGAGTTTTATAGGAAATGGGTAGCTTTTAAGTCAAGTTAGCTTTTTTTAGTTCTTTTAGGTTCACTATAAGTAGAACGTTCTTCATTCAAAGTTCATTCTTTCACACTCCATGCTTCTCTCCTCTCATCAACCTGTTGCAGGATTCTCAAAATTTTTAAAATGTTGCAAGAGGTGAGTTCATTTCCAACCTATTGCATATGCAAGAACTTCTAAGAATTAAGTTTTTATAAATTTGAATTTTTTTTCAAATCCAATTCTTTTCTCAAAAACTTGTTGCGTACGTAACAACTTCAAAAAACCATCTTTTGTATTTAATCTTTTTTCCCACAAATTTTCCTCTTTACCTTAAACTCTCACAACGTATTGTCACAAATTTCTCTCAACCTCAAACTCTCTCAGCCTATTTGGCACGTAATAATTTTTCAAAAAAAATAAATTAGAAAAAAATCTATTACAAATTTCTCTCTCAACATCAAAACCACTTAAACCTCTCTACCTATTGCGTACGCAAGAACTTCAAAATAAAATTTAACCATAAATCTCTCCAAAAACTCCTCTCGGGCATGCAATAATTTTTCAAAAAAAAAAAAAGAAAAATCTATTACAAATTTCTCTCTCAACATCAAAACCACTCAAACCTCTCTACCTATTGCGTACGCAAGAACTTCAAAATAAAATTTAACCATAAATCTCTCCAAAAACTCTTCTCATGACACTTTATTAATATAAGAAATCCATTTATAATATTTTTGCTCCATAATATAATAAATTTTTATTAAGTAATAGTAAAATATAATTTTGCTAAAAATATATATTGTTAATCTATAAATTAATATAAATATTATATAAATATATATATATATAAATACATTAATTAAAAAAATATAACAATAAAAATATTTTTGAATGGGAAGTCTTGTAGCATATGTGCTTTATATAATACTTATGCTTAAAACAATGAAGAATTACTAAATGTATTTGTAAGGTAGTTCGTAATATGAAAAGTCTCAATAATATTCTTCATGCTATTAACTAGATATTAAATTTTAGTTTTAATAAAAATATACATTAGTAACTTAAAAACTAATATAAATATAATATAATTATTGTATAAATTTAAATAAATATATAAATTATTAATATTATACATTAATAACATTTAAAATTATGTACATTATATACTAATAACCTTTAAATTTTAAAAAGGTATTCAATCAAAGAATTGAATTAATTTAAAAAATAAGGAAATATTAAAATTTACACAAGTACTTTTAGCATGTATGCTTTTCTTCCATGTATATAATACTTGTTAGTCGAAGAATGAGGAATTAGATAATGTATTTGTAAGGTAGGTATTTAAAACCATAGAATCTGGAAGAGGTTTAGCATACTTGCTTATCTTTATTACAATATATAATACTTTACATAGTACAATATCATTGAATCCATATCATTTTTCTACTTTAGCAACCACCAGATATCCATGGTATGAATCCATGATGTGGAATACACATTTCTTATGAATATTTCTTATCACATACTTCTTCATTTCTTTGGATACACCATGCACCATGAATGTAAGAAAATATGAATCGGTGTGCTTTTAGCCTATGTGCTTGTCCCTAATAAGTAGGATACTTTAACTAGGTAGACTTATAATTACTTAAAGTAAAGCCTTTGCAAAGGATCGTACCTAGTATTGGATATATCCAACCTATTGTACAAATCAAGAAAATTGCACAAATCAAGAATTTTCTTGATTTGTGCAACAGATTGGATATATGGTTGGTTGGATAAACTTTAAACAATTAATACCAAAACATCTTAAGCACCGTAAATCTTAAACTTTAAACATTTAATTCATAAACCCTAAACTCCTAAACAATAAATCCTAAACCCTAAACCCTAAACTCTAAATCCTAAATCCTAAGTCCTAAATCCTAAACCCTAAACCCTAAACCCTAACCCTAAATCCTAAATCCTAAACCCTAAAATACAACCAAAGTTTAATGAATTTTTTTTATTTGTGCGACAGGTTGGATATATCCCCCAACCTGTTGCTCAAGCAATAGGTTGGGGGATATATCCAACCTGTTGCACAAATCAAAAAAATTACACAAATCAAGAATTTTCTTGATTTGTGCAATAGATTAGATATACGATTGGGGGTGCACCCCCAACCTGTTGCTTGAGCAACAGGTTGGGGGATATATACAACTTGTTCTACAAGTCAAGAATTTTCTTAATTTTTGTGCAACAGGTTGATATACCCCCCAACCTATTCCACAAGTCAAGAATTTTCTTGATTTGTGTAACAAGTTGGATATATCCCCCAACTTATTGCACAAATCAAGAAAATTCTTAACTTGTGGAACAGGTTGGATATATCCCCCAACTTGTTGCTCAAGTAAGAGGTTAGGGGTGCACCCCCAACCGTATATCCAATCTATTGCACAAATTAAGAAAATTCTTGATTTTTGTAATTTTATTGATTTGTGCAACAGGTTGGATATATCACCCCAACCTGTTGGGGGATATATCCAACCTATTGCACAAATCAAAAAAATTCATTAAATTTTGGTTGTATTTTAGGGTTAGGGTTTAGGATTTAGGGTTTAGGGTTTAGGATTTAGGATTTAGGGTTTAGGATTTCGAGTTTTGGGTTTAGGGTTTAGGAACTAGTGTTTAGGAGTTTAGGGTTTCGGAATTAAATGTTTAAAGTTTAGGATTTACGGTGGTTAAGATGTTTTGGTATTAATTGTTTAAAGTTTATGATGTAGGGTTCAGGTTTAATGCCTTCTCTGCTAGTTTTAATATAAAAGTTATTAAGTAATAATAAGCTCAATGATTATTTATTGTGTCTTTTTTTGAGTTGCTAATCTATTTTTGTACATAAAACAGGTATTCACCCTAATAGAGGGTATGGATGTGTTATACAAGAAGAATGAAGTGGTGGCTTTTGGACGAATTCATAGTCTTGATCCTATGAATGTATGTTATTTTCAACGTTGTGGTGAGAGATGATGTGTAGTGATGATCACCAACGTTGTAAATCCTGAAGTGCATTTAAAATATCCACATGGAGACTTTGAAACATTGGGAGATCTCTTACAATGTGACATATTTGATATGCAAACACACAGAACACTCTGGGACCAAGACGAAATTATTCCAAAGACATACTTTCAAGATATCAAGAAAACTTATTTTGAGGGAGAAAAAGTAGAGATGTTATCTTGCTCCGAAGAAGTTTTAGCAATTGGCAACTTTAAGGGCTATGCTCAGAGTTTTCTCTGTATATTAGAGATAATTAAGTTAACTAGTGCAGGTGTCATTCAAAATGCAATGGATAGTACTTCACATCTAAACGTCCATAATACTACGTCTCATCTACAAGTTCATAGTACTTGTAAATGGGGGTTAGCTTTCTTGAAATCAAGTATTCCCAATACAGTTTCTTTCAATGTCATGGAAGACATAAGGGAATATTATCAGAAGAAAAGGACTATAACACAAATGGGATCCAAATTTATAAGAAGCTATAGTAGTGATCAAGAGTATCATAGGGGCATGCTCACAGGTATTGAGGACATTATAGTAACAGATGTTGATGCAAAAAAGCTTTCTTGTGTTGCAAGTGACTCAAATATACTCACTGGTATAGAATTGTCTTGTGTTGCAAGTGACTCGAATAGGCTCACTGGTATAGAAGACTTGTCCTATATTGCAAGTGACTCGAAGAGGCTCAGTGGTATAGAAGACTTGTCTTGTGTTGCAAGTGACTCGAACAAGCTCACTAGTATAGAAGACTTGTCTTGTGTTGCAAATGACTCAAACATGCTTACTGATATAAAAGACTTGTCTTGTGTTGAGAATAATAAGACGGGACCACAAAGAAAAATACACTCAAAGATTGATGGCATAAGTGATGCAATAACAGGAATTGATGATATTAGTGACAATGATCATGATGTTACCACTCGAATGCAGGGCAAAGGGGGCAGAGAATCTAAGACTTGTCATGTTGTTCGTAATATTGTTGCTAGCATGCTAGAGAATATAGATGGGAGAATCTTGAGTTACGAAGGAGAAAGAGTTCAACCACAAAATTCAAGAGGCATTGGCAACAAATTGACATCAATGAACATGTCCACCAGATTGCCATTTCCAAGATATTATAAGGCATTAAATAATTCTCAAGCCCACACAGCATTTGATTATAGAGATGAAGATTCAAGGGAAATGGATTTGAGGTTTGATGGTCTTACAACTGAAAAACGCAAGACACTATTTACAAAAAGAATGTGAGTTTGAAGAGGCGAAGAATCATGGCATCAATTCTAGAACCAAAGAGACATGTAATGTTATCCGAGGAGAATATGGGAAGGATGCTTATGCGAGTTTGTTGCAAGAGAGTTTGCATTAAAAAAGTTGGGAAAGATGATTGTGCAGCCATACGCCTTGGTATTTAGAGTAAGACAATGCCTAGTAGACATAACTATCTTCTTCAAGAGTTTTCATGCTTTCTTCATCAAGGCACTGATCAAGATTTGAGCACAAGACATTGTAAACCTAGATTGAAACCCATGGTTAATGGGAGACCCATTTGCAATCGAGGATATCAATGGTTAACTGGACTATCACATGGCACATACTGGACCATCTAAGCAGAGGTGAAAAAAAAAGGGTTCATACAATTCATGGAAATACCAACAAGCTTAAATGCCATGGAAACACTATAAATGCAACTGCAACATTAAAGCAAGTTCTCGAAGACCATGCATTACCACAGCCTCTATAAGAAAATAATACAACGTTTGTGCTCAACAGATAACAGGATCTCGTACGCAAGAGAGAAAACAAGATAGTATGGAGAATCAAAAATTTTGATTACTATAGAATTGATACAATAGATGGGGCTACCTCCCAACCGTGCACTCCTGTGAAAGAAGCTTCGATGGCGTACTAGAAATAGTAGAAGACGGAGGCTGGATGCTAAGGAATCAGGGTTGCTATAGCCAATGATGAAATGGGCTTCACGGGCTTGCTCTTATATAGCCACCAATCGTAGTCGGTTAGGCTCAATTGGGTGACTAACCCAGTTCACCCAAAACAGTCGACTGGGGATCGGTCCTGAAATAGGCCACCAACCATACGATAGAACCAGTGCGCAAAACAGAGCAACTAACCTACAGTTACCATTCGGCCCAGAGCCATCCGGGATCATCTGAGGCTCCAAACAAGCCCCGCAACCCGAGAGTGGGCTACCCCGGGAAATGCTCCATCTACCCTCAGTGCGGTCAGTCAAGGGATGCCTTCCCGCACTTGCATGTAGCCTAGTTGGCGGTGTGCCAACTCTATCTGAAGCAGTCCAGCCATCAGGCCACACATGGCCCCGATCTTGGTGTCTAAATTAGGACCTACCGAATAACCGAGCTACTCAAATGCCTCCTCCTCATATGGGGGGCTTACAAGTAGAGTTAGCTGGTCCCCACGTAGTTATACAAGAGTGGAGCATTGATATCTAACACCCCCCCTCAATGTGCACCCGCAAGTGAACTTACTTTTTTGGCCCAATGTCAAGTCGATGAAGATGCCTCTCTAGCAAGTCTCTTCTAAGAGCCTTCGTGAAGATGTCTGCAGCATTCTATGTAGTCGGACAGTACACCATGTCGACCTCTCCATCCATGATGAGCTCGCATACAAAGTGATATTGAATCTCAATGTGCTTTGTGCGAGCATGGAACACGGGGTTCTTTGCAATCGTCATGCAACTCTGATTGTCACATGATAACTACGTAGACTTGTTCTGCATTGCACCCATGTCCCCCAAAATCCTCCTCAACCACACTGCCTCGCAAGAAGCAAAGCATGCAGATTTGTACTCTGGCCTCGATAGAAGAAAGAGCAACTGTGGGTTGCTTCTTGCTGACCCATGACACAACTCTAGGTCCAAGTGAGAAACAATAACCTATCACTGATCTTCTACTGTCCACGTCTCCTGCCCAATCTGACTCACAGAATCCGGTCAAGATGTTGCCCTTGGTATAGGTGATGCCATAATCAAGTGTGCCTTTGATGCATTTCAGCACCCGCATCCCTGCCCTCCAATGGTTCTCCCAAGGCTTATTGGAAAACCTGCTTAGTAAACCAGTCACAAAAATTATGTCCGACCGTGTGTTGCACAGGTAAATCAAGCTGCCCACAAGCCTTCTATACTTCGCTTCATCCACTAGTGGTGATGAATCCTCGTTTGAGAGCTTCGCGTCAACCTCCATAGCGGTACCAACTATCTTGCACTCAGCCATGTCAAATGCCTTTAGTATCTCTCCAGCATACTTCAATTGTGAAATGAAGATCTGTTTTAGCTCTTGCCAAACTTCAATCCCCAAACAGAAATGCATCAGCTGTCATTTGAAACTCTCTTCCTAGCAAATGCTTTGTCTGCAAGATCTTCTCGTCATGGTTCCCTGTTTTGACAAGGTCATCCACATAAAGGACCACGATCATACACCTGCCTCCTCTGAAGATATACAAATTTGCATCAGATGGGCTCCTCCTGAACCCGTTTTGCAAAAAGTAGGCATCAATTTGCTGGTATCATGCTCATGGGGCCTGTTTCAGCCCGTAAAGTACCTTCTTCAGTTTACAGAGTTTACCTTCTGAACCGGGAATCATAAAACCTGGTACTTCAGCTTTACAGAGTTTACCTTTTACTTTCAGTATCTCTCCAGCATACTTCAGCTGTGAAATGAAGATCTATTTCGGCTCCTGCCAAACTTCAATCCCGAAACAGAAATGCATCAGTTCGAGGTCTGTCATTTCAAACTCTCTTCCTAGCAAATGCTTCGTCTGCGAGATCTTCTCTTCATGGTTCCCTGTTATGACAAGGTCGTCCACATAAAGGACCACGATCATACACCTGCCTCCTTCTCTGAAGATATACAAATTTGCATCAGAGGGCTCCTCCTAAACCCGTTTTGCATAAAGTAGGCATCAATTCACTGGTACCACGCTCGTGGGGCCTGTTTCAGCCCGTAAAGTGCCTTCTTCAGTTTGTAGACTTTACCTTCTGAACCGGGGATCTCAAGACCTAGTGGTTGTTCCACGTATACCTCCTCCTTGAGATCTCCATTTAGAAAGGCAGATTTAACATCCATCTGAAACACGGGCCAACTTCCCTGGGCAGCTAAAGCCAAAACATTGCGAATTGTGGTTAGTCGAGCTGTGGGAGCAAAAGTATCTTGATAATCAAAACCATGTACTTGTGCAAATCCTTTTGCCATGAGCCAAGCCTTGTACTTATCCAACGTGCCGTTGGACTTATACCTGGTCTTGTACACCCACTTGGTGCCGATTACCTTGCGTTTTGGTGGTCGATCCACAAGGTCCCAAGTGTTGTTCTTCATTATGGAGCCATACTCCGACTACATAGCCTCCATCCACCTATCATCGCCCTGTGCCTCTTCAAGACACTTGGGTTCATCAGCACAGATCACTTCTGTCATCAAAGCATAGTTGACCAAGTGTTCCTGCGCCCTTCTTTGCTCCTCTAATCTCTTGGACTGATTGTGTTCGGATGGTTCCTCCTCAATGGCTAGAGGTTCTCTACCATCCAAAAGCTACTTTACCCACTTCGGGAATGGCCGTTGCCGTTGTGGTTCTGCAAGCTCTTCTTCATCTTCTTTGTCTTGAATCCTCCCAAGCACCGTTGGGGGAGTTCGGTCTGCTATTGGTGGCAGTACTGGATGGATATCCTGGTCCTGGTTGTCTGGGAAGGAAGCATCCTCCTCCAATTGATGCAGCTATTCTGAGAAGACCACATCGCGACTTACAATTACCTTCTTAGTAATAGGGTTATAGAGATGGTAACCCTTTTCCTCTTCATTGTAGCCTAAGAAAATAAACTTTCGGCTCTTCAGTTCCCATTTGGTCCTGGTAGCATCAGGGACATGCACAAAACAGTCACATCCAAAAACTCTGAAATGTGTAGCTAAAGGTTTCTTACCAGAAAAGGCTTGCAGTGGAGTCATCCCATTCACAGCTTTTGTGTAGCTACGATTCAGGATGTAAACTGCAGTGTTACATGCTTCAGCCCAGAAAGTCTTTGGCAAATCTTTCCCTTTCATCATACTCCAGCCCATTTCGCAGATGATGCGCATCTTGCATTATGCTACTCCATTTTGCTGTGATGTATGTGGCAGGGGTTTCTGCCTCTTGATTCCGTGACTTTTGCAGTAACTTTCAAATTCAGTTGATGTGAACTCTCCACCTCTGTTTGATCTCAACTTCTTCACCTTCCTCCTCGTTTCTTTCTCGACCATTACATGCCATTCCTTGAACCTACTAAAAGCCTCGACTTTAGTCTTCAGGAAGTATATCCATATCCTTCTACTATAGGCATCGATCAGCGTCATGAAGTAGTAGGAACCACCCAAAGCTTTCATCTCCATCTTTCCACAGAGGTCCGTGTGAACAAGCTCTAGAGGAGACTTTGCCCTACTGGCCTCTCTAGGAAAGGGATGCCGATGCTGCTTGCCCATCATGCAAGCTTCACATACATCGGGTAGATCTAAAATTTCTGGTAGGTTTACAATCATTCCACTTTTATGCATCTCCTTCAAAGAACTAAGGTTTAGATGACCAAACCTCTCATCCCATAGCTTAGTGTTCTTCACATCCGCTCGAGCACTGAAAGCTGAGAGTTCGTAAATGTTGTTGCGTCGTGTATCTTTACCAATGACCTTTCCTTGAAGATGCAGGATCTGTGCACCATTCTTATCGAATTGGACTTTGAGGTCCCGATCCGTGATCGCAGAAATGGACAACAAGTTCCTCTTGATATCTGGCACATAAAGAACATCGGACAATTGTTTTACAACTCCATCTGACTTGAGAGCAATCGTACCTTTTCCTTTTGCTGGACATTTTGCATCATTGCCGACTGCTACCAGGATGTCATTCCCTAGCGGCTGTAGAGAGGTATACCAATCCTTCCGACTGGTCATGTGGCGCGATGCACCATTGTCAGTGATCTAAGGTTCATCCGCAGGTACATGAACTGCCTCATTGCAAATCTCCTCAATTGCTATGAATAGCTCTATTGGTGCTGCCTGCGCGCTATTGCTGGACTCTTTCTTTACTCCGTTCTTCTCATCTGCAATCTTCTTTCGGCACTCGTTCTACTTGTGCCCTGCCTTGTTGCAATAGAAGCACTTGATCTTCTTCTTTCTCTTTTTATCATCAGAAGACGATGGGTTACCAGAGTCCTTACCCTTACCTTTCTTTAATCCGGTCCAGAAAGTCGAATCTTCTCCAGTCCTCATCTTTTGACGCATCTCCTCCTCCAGAAGCATCACATTGAAATCCTCAAAGTTGAGGGGTGGATTTCTGTTTTGCGTATTCAGCGCCATAACAAGACCGTCATACTTTGGTGGGAGAATCCGTATGCACCTTCATGCTAGATTCTCACTGGTGATGGTGATGCCAATCGTAGTCATCTGATCGCACAGATTCTTCACCCTAGTGATGAACTTCTCTGCTGCTTCAGACTCAGACAACTTCTCGTTCGCGAGTTGAGTCTCTAGATTTTGAATCCGCGTTTGATTCGTGGTCTCGTACTGATTTTTCAAGACCATCCATGCCTCCTCCGCTGTGGTGACATGTTGAATTAATGCCATGACGGAATCACTAACACTGCAGATAATAGAACACAGCGCATCTGCATTTCTTCTTGTCCACGCGAGAATCTCATCCGCAGTTGGTACTATCTGTTGGCCTATGTTGGCTAGATTCGGCCTCGCAATCGGCCTCACATCCACCCCAGTAGCAGTGTCCCAAAGCTCGTATGCGCTTAGGATGGTCTTCATCTTGAACTTCCAGAGTGGATAGTTAGAGCCGTCCAACTTTTCGCTTTCGCCGAATGGTGGGATTCGCAGTCTTGTGGGCTGGGCCATCTCTCACAATCTGCTCGCAAACAAAAAACACACTACCAAATCTTCTTGCTAGAGTTCAGGCTCTGATACCGTGTAAGAAAATAATACTACGTCTGTGCTCAACAAATAACAGGATCTCATACGCAAGAGAGAAAACAAGATAGTATGGAGAATCAAAAAATTCGATTACTGTAGAACTGATACAATAGATGGCGTTGCCTCCCTACCATGCGCTCCTGTAAAAGAAGCTTCGATGGCATGCTAGAAACAGTAGAAGACGGAGGCTGGATGCTAAGGAATCAGGGTTGCTATAGCCAGTGATGAAATGGGCTTCACGGGCTTGCTCTTATATAGCCACCAATCGTGGTCAGTTAGGCTCAATCGTGTGACCGACCCAGTCTGCCCAAAATGGTCGACTGGGGATCGGTCTTAAAATAGGCCACCGACCATACGATATAACTGGTGTGCAAAACAGAGCAACTAACCTATGGTCTCCATTCAGCCCAGAGCCATCCGGGATCATCTAAGGCTCCAAATGGGCCCCGCAACCCAAGAGTGGGCTGCCTTGGGAAATGCTCCGTCTACCCTCAGTGCGATCAGTCAAGGGATGTCTTCTCGCACTTGCATGTAGCCTAGTTGGCGGTGTGCCAACTCTATCTGAAGCCGTCGAGCCATCAGGCCACACATGGCCCCCATTTGGTGTCCAAACTAGGATCTACCAGATAACCGAGCTACTCAAATGCCTTCTCCTCATATGGGGGGCTTACAAGTAGAGTTAGCTGGTTCCCGCGTAGTTACACGAGAGTGGAGCATTGATATCTAATAGCCTCATCTTCAACAAACAATGCTAGATGGACATGTCGAAAGTCAACAACATCTTCCTTTAGGAATGACAAAGAAGGTCGTCCTAGAAACTATCAATAAAACTTTACAAGACAGAGACGAGAGCATGATTTCACAGTCAACCTTGTATAAAATTTGGTGTAGAGATTTTTACCATGTCAAGACACCATCAAAGCAAAGGATGTCAAAATGTAAGACATGTGATGAATTGAAAAATACCATTGAACATAGTAAACGTGAGCAGCAACAAGGAAGATATATTAAATGGCGATCAAACCATTTACATCATGTGCAGGATGCTCGAAAGTTGTATGCTTCTTGGAGAGAGGAAGCTATTTCACATGTCAATAAGTCCATGTGCATCACCATTGATGGCATGGACTAGAATACAACAACTTTGCCATGATATAGATGTATCCCACTGGCATTAGAGGGCAAACATGGACTAAAAACAAACTTGTGTGGAGTATTAGTACATGGATACCGAATCTTTTATGATGTATGGATTGATAGTTTGCATGACCATGATAGTAACCAGGTTGTTACATCAATCATGAAAGCAATAAGAAAGGTCAGAGATGCTCGCGAATGTTTACCTGACACATTGTGAATACAAGCTGATAATTGTTGGAGAGAGAACAAGAATAAATATATATTTGCTTTATGCTCTATGCTGGTTGGTTTGAAAATATTTGAAGAAGTGGAAGTTGGCTTTCTTCTTGTTGGCCATACACATGAAGACATAGATCAAATCTTCATTGTTATCTCTGGTGAGTTGAAGTCAATGGATATTTTAACAATGGAGGATATGCTATTTCGAATTAGGAAAAAAATTGGAAGGTCTCGCAAGGAAGAATCAAAAGTGGCTATCTTAGAGAGGATGGTAGATTGGAGAGCATTCATAGAGCCACATTTACAAACAGGAGATGATGCCCTAATAGGACACACAAATCCACACTACTTTCGGTTTCACATGCATAACAATATTCCAGTGATGCAATGGAACCACTACTCAGTAGATGGAGATCATTTATGGAGTGAGTCATATGCTTTATTACAATGAATAATTCCATTGGAGGAAACTAGATTTGTTCTTGTAAAAAACAAATCACTTGACATAAATGAAATGAAAGGCTTGAAAGCCTTCATTAAACATCTTCAAAGTATGATGCAAAAATATCTAGAGCAATCAACTAAGAATTTGGAGACAATTAAATCAACTGAAGTACTTATCCAATCTTTAGAAAGACAAGAAAACTTAATGAGCATTGAATATTGTGAATCCTTTTGGCCGGAACAAGCTAGGTCACCAAGTTTTCCTTTGGATATAAATATGTTAGTAGATATGGAGGAAGTAGAGGAATACCTTTTACCTCGAAAATATTATGGCAGGAAGGGAGACAAACCCTTACCAGAGTTTATACCATCTAATGAGATTGAAGAGGGTCTATTTATTGTAGTTTGGGCATCTGATCCAGGTTCAGAGTTGGATGACCAAGGTGGCCCAATTTGGGTTGCAAAGGTTGCTAAGATAGAAAGGGATGACAAGGAAACTCCTATAACATTCATAGCTTTATGGTATGAACTAAAGCCATTGAAAAATCTCCCGAGAAGATATACAATAAAACAACTCTATGAGGGATGCTCGCAAAAGAAACGTGAATGGGTTCCAAATAATGAGGGATTAACAGAGGTGGAAGTCAGTAGCATTATTCATTGCTGGAAATCGAGGACACGAAGTTTTAAAAAGAAGCATGGATACAATGTTGAAAAATGTATCACAATCCCTGATCCAAGTCGTGTCCATATTAAACATCATTTGGCAAAACTTGACCCACCAAGCGCAAATACATTACACGACTCTGATGACTTTGAACGAGATTCAGATGCATAAGATAATGTTTTGTATGCTTTTTTCCACACAAATGGTGTATTTATACACCACCAATAAGATAATGTATTGTATGCTTTATTTTTTTTTAAAAGGTATATCTATACACCACTTATATATTGAATTCAATAAACTCTTCTTCTTTTTTTAATGGTGTATCTATACACCACTTATTTGTTGAATTCAGCAAACTCTTTTCATATGGTGTCATATTTTCACTTTATCAGTATAGTGTTAAAATTGAACTGGAGTTAGGAGACTACTGTTATTATTATTATAGTTATTGGATGGGGGCACCATGCACAAGTTTGGGAATTATAGCTTCATTGAGCCATTTTTTTTTATATTAGAGGTCACCGCTTGACTTTTTAGCTTAATAAAGCCATATTTGTATATAAGTGACCCATTTAGTGCTCTAAAAAAACCCAAATTTTGAGCTCACTAAGTGAAGTTGAGTGGGGAGGATATGCTCTAAAAAAAAGTCCAAACCAGGAGAGAAAGTCCAAAAATTTTGAATAATGTGTTCAAGATGTATGTCAATCCAGCGCATGACAATTGGGATCAAAGTTTACCTTATGTGTTGCATGCATACCGTACCACTGTTCAAGCATCGCATTCAAGGCTTTGTATGGCAGAGACCCGCAATTTCCACCACAGCTGTCAGACCTTCAAATACCTAACCGTTTCACCGACGCAATCGATTGGTACCACAACTTATAGCAAGTGCAACCAATTCTGAGAACCACAATTGCAAGAAATCTCCATACAACGTAGACGAGACAACAGAGATCATACAACGAGGGACGTCAAGATGTGCACTGCACAATGGAGAAGCCTGATGATGTGGCATCCATGTGGGACTGCCTACACGGACTGGTCGACGTGGCACACACGTGTCATACGGTTGTAACTGTCTACGCCGCCTGAGATGGTATTAGGCGTAGGACAGCATGGAGACGGCAGACGTTAACTGAAGCTAATAGAGGAGCATTCCACAATATTCAGAAGCGGTCAGGAATAGTTAGTCACCTAGTTATTTACAACGTCTCTACTGTCCAATTGCTTGCTTCCAATTAGTTCCTACGATGCGCCTACGATATGCAGCGGAATTCAGAGATTGTGCGAGATTGTATGCTCAAAATGCAAAAACGCAAAGCTTAACAAGACGCCAAGAGGAACAGCTCTTGATTCAGCGTAGGTTGTATGCTCAAAATGCAAAACGCAAAGCTTAACAAGACGCCAAGAGGAACAGCTCTTGATTTTGCTACCTACGCTAATCAAACTCCAGGCTGCTGTAACCTCCTCGCTCGCAGAAAAACAGACGTTTTTGTGTTGTAAATAAGGCCCAGTTCGAGCCACAAAAGAATTACACGATGTAAGCGGTCGAGAGCATCTCCTTCTTGCTACAGCAAAACTATGAATCGATCCTTCGATATATTTGGAAGAGATTTGCAAGCAAATCGCAGAGATGGTCTTCAGGGTTTGACGAGTAAAAAGCGCAGCAACTTCGATGTATTGAAAGTGAACATAGGCTTTCTGATGATGCAGTATGCGAATTACTGTTACTGGCTCAACGTCCAGCGCGTCATGGGCTTCTCTAGTATAGCTGACAGATAAATCTCCTGCCTTCCACGATCCATTTTAGGTCCGGTCACCCATTTGTGCGTTACGTAACCCAAGCTTTTTATCATCGGTACATATATTTCCTCAAGTTGTGCTTTGTCGCAGAAGAACCGATCCAGCCAAAACAGACCTCCTGGCCTCAGAACTCTGTCAATGTCGAAGAGCAGAAATTCAAGGGTTTCTGTAGGAATCCAGTGACTGAGAACGTGCATAGAATGCACAATGTCCAGCGTATTGTCGAAGAAGGGAAGACGCTGCGCGATGGTCAAATACAAGGGGACTACACCTCTCAAGGCAATGAAGTTATTGAAGGGACCATTGAGATTCATGCTTGTCGTAACTATGGTGATGCCTCTTTCAAGCATTCGAACTGCGAAGCTCGCAGCCCCTCCACCGATGTCTAAGCCGATACGGATGGTGCCGTTCTTCAAAGTTAAGACTTCGTCAATAGAGAAATCAATCTCGGTCCCATGTCTCTCCCATCGGGTACTCTCTCGACCATTGAGATCAAAACAATCATTGCAGTCATCGAAAACCTTATGTTTCTTACGATCATTCAGGCACTTGAAACTTTTGCAAGTGTAGGCTGACCACAAGATGCTGCTATCCTTTGGGGCCGTCCAGAGGCTCTCAGAAATTGGGTAAGGCTCTGTGAAGTTGGGAGGAATTCTAGCGAAACAGCGACGGCGAGGAAGGGGCTCGCATCCACGAAGCAGCAATTTCTGTCCTAAGTTTTGATCGTCGGGACATTCTCCTCCAACCTCATACTCCATATAAGTCTTGAGATCCTCCTCTTCTAGAGCACAAGCATGCCCGATAGGAGACACCATGGTATCAGATGCCTGAGCAAAGTTGAACCCAAGGGGTAGCTTCCTTATCGCAGTGACCGCTTGCAGCTCTTTGGTCATACCTCCCTCTTCCTCCCTCATCCAGGCTGACCATTGCATCCACGGGTCCGCCTCATCTCCGGGAAGCTGCTTGCCCTCCAGCTTGGAGTCTGCCATGCCTCTCAGAACTTCAGTCGAAGCATTGATTAGCTCCATATTCCGAGACACAGCGTCTAGGAAGATCTTGGACAGCTCCACGCGAGAAGCACGCAACTCCGCCTTTACGTCGTAGAGCTCCTGCTGGGCGCGCTGGAGGTCGGCTTGGGTCTGATTGAACTGAAAAACGAGGCCGGTGACGAGGCTAGAGAGGGGCACATCGTCGTGGCCGCCGGCAAGGCCGGACAAGCTGGTCGAGGAGTAGTCACGGGTGCCGGGTTCCCAGCAGCAAAGGTAAGCGGTGAGGAGGTTGGAGCCGACGAGGGTGAGGACGAAGAGGAGGGATTGGGAGAAGCGACGGAGGCGACGGTTGGATTCCATGGATTTATGGGATTCTTCGGAGCCCATGATGCTAAGGAGGGAGGGGGGGCGAGGGGGTAAACGTTTGGAGAACTGCATACGAAGGGGAGGAGGGGAGGAAGGAGGGGAGGGGGGGATGATAAAGGGAAGGTTGGCTATGGCGATGGGATGATCAGGGGCAATGGCTATGGCGATGGCGATGAGCTTGACTTGAAGGTGGTAGACGACGAGGAGGAACGTGCTTTAGTATCACCCTTGCATGATCGCACGCCCTCTACTAACCAACCTCTCGCCCCCCCTCCCCCCTCTCTTGTACCTTTAATGTTAGTAATTCCCTCCCTCCCCGGCTTTTGTCCCTTCGCCCTTCCCATCATGCACCCCACTACCTTCCACTCCCCTTGGAAGTGTTGCTCCCATCTATAAGCCACCAAGTTTTAGAACTTGCGTGGTTCTCGGTGGTTGTAGCTCTCGTTCACATGTGTCGTGTTGTAGGAATCGTTTTTGACGAGTCAATTTGGCTCCTTGGCATTGTTACTACGAAGTAAAAAAGCCTCTCTCTCTCTCTCTCTCTCTCTCTCTCTCTCAAGGGTAATGTCTATGCAACCTACACTCATGGGAGATGCAAGACAGGCTACTTGAATGTTGCAAACAATTCCTGGAGCTGCTACACACTTGTGCATACCGCTGTGCAGTTGTATGTGGGTGCAAGATTGAGGACTTGGCCACATATGTGGGCCTATGTGCCTTTGCTATCGAAAATATGCAGGTTATATCAGATCTATGCTCTCCTACTACCGCCATTCTATATGTGTGTTAATGATACCCACATACTTGGTTTCACCAATCAATTGTACATCGTCCCCTCCAAATCTTGACCCATCACATCGCCCTCCACAAATCTCAACCTTTGGATTGAAAGCAAAAATACCTCTAGAATACGACATGTCACCTCCACATTCCTTCGTCATGTATCAAGGACAAAACATGGTAGCATGCATATCCCCATTCAATCTCTCACCATCACACATGAGAAGTTGAGGTCGCACAAGCTCTAGCCTCCTCCGTTCCACTTTGGTGGGGAGGAAGTCCATCTCCACATTTCTAAAGGGGGAAAGGTGTCCACTCCCCCTTCCCCTACTCCTTCATGGATGATTTGTTTGTGCTACCTCTAAGGCAATGTAAATAAAAAAGATCTCAAATGTCCTCTTAAGGTAAGGGTGCTCCTATTGGTCCAAAAAATATGGATCTTTTAGACTTTTCACTTGCTTTTCATCCTTCTAGAATCAGCCTCTACCACATAGACCTATGTGATTCTCTAGTTGGGCTCTATTAAAGGACACATGGTCGTTCGTTTCTTACTAGTTGTAAGCTAGTATCTTGAGTGTTCCTTTTCATGTATGGTTTATTTTTAGCAAGTCCTTGCTTTTATCTCGAGGGGTTCCCCTCATAAATTTTAGAGTACCTTGTGCATTCAAAAGGAGAGTATCTTAATTTAGTTTTCTAAAAAGATTTAAAAGAATTACAACAACAGGATGGGCTTTTAAATTCAACTTTAGAAAAAAATCACTTAGTTCACAAGTAAAGAGGGGTGTTTTTATTGAGAAGGAAATTTTAGCTTGAGGGGTTTTTTCAATAATTCTTGAATGCCCATGATATATGCATAGGGTTTCTTAGTAGTGCACTCCCAAAGGCTTTTATTTGACTATGGTTGTGGCTTTCTTTTTACTTGGATCATCACATCCCCTTAAGACAATGCTCCCAAGTAGCTCATTCCCCTCAACATGCTCCCATTGTTTCACACTCCACATCAGCATTTGATGAAGCATGATCAAGTGTAGCCAATCAGACAACTACTTTTTGGGACATTAATGCAACATGTGCTGATGGACAAGATAATTACAAAATCCATGGAAGCTCACAATAATGCAGAATCATCCACACACTCGTTGGGGTTTTCACCACATCATCATGAGTTTCCTAATTCTCACCATTACAAAATTTACCAACCACCATCTTGTTACAGACTTCTTGATTGCACCAATAATGCTAGATCTATTGTGTGGCGGTGGCGTACCACATGGACTTAGAGGTTATACATAGTTAATCTACTGCAACTACTGTGCCACATGGACTTCAAGGTTATACAAAGTTAATCTATTGCAATGACTGTGTTCGTTCTTCATGTGGAGCACATGGCTAGTCACACCAACCACCACAATGGCTAGAATACAATCACAGTGCCCAAGTCAACCACATTTACCAACGCATGGAGGCTATAACCACCGTATAATATGGACCCCTTAAAATTAAAGTCAACCTTGAATCCCAAGTCCCAACCTAGATTTCAGATGAAACATTAGGGAAATTTTGTACTAATTGAGTGTCTCTTGCATTAGGCCCTTAAGACATCTCCATTTTCAAGATTAGCAAATGGGCCAATAGGAAGGCTTGGGCATTAAAAGAATGGAAAACTCCATGTTGGCCTCTCATTCATGGAGATACCATCCCTTTATCCCACTCCTTCTCACTAAAAGTGTCCCACCCCTCCCAACTTCCAAGGGTCTCCCCAAACTATCCCCATTCACTTAATACATTCCTCTCAACCTCTTACTCCTCTAAACCTCCTCTCTTCATCCTCCTCCTCTGCTCAACGTCCTCCTCTCAGCCTCCTCCTCTCAACCTCTTCCTCCTCTCAACCTCCTCTCATCCTCCTCAACCTCTTCCTCCTTGTTACCATTCTATTCTACATATTGAAGCCCTTCTCTTTTGCTAGACCAAAGCTCATACTTCAATCTTTGTAGGTCACATTTTAAAGGAAGACAATGATGTTTGGATTTCTCAAGGTTTAGCCTTATGTCTTGGGTTACAATGCAACTTACTTCAATAGGTCCATTCAAGGTTCAAGAAAGAACAAAGCAAAGAAAGAGAAGCATTGGAATGGTCACATTGTTGGGTTTTGTAATGCAAAAAAAATACTCAAGGTAAAGGTTTAACACATATACATGGATCAAGATATGAACTTGGATCCTAGAAATCAAGCTTTATTTCCTTTGAAGTGTATTATCATTTAGAATGTCATTTTTGCAATATGACACTTCATTAGCCCATTTTAGTGTGTATGTTTGTTTGTTGAGAGAGGTGGCCATATTGAGATTAAGAGACTAAAGAGGGAGAGAGAGTGTGTATGTAGGATGAGTGTGCTACAAAGAGAGAGAGAGAGAGAGAGAGAGAGAGAGAGAGAGATTGGCATATTAACATTTGATTATCATAGATCGGTTACTATGCATATATGTTTCCTTCCACCAAAGCTGAAATGCAACCCTTGGAGAGTCTCACAAGAACATTTCAAGCTTTCCATTTAAACATTAGGGAGTTAATGGAGTCCTTCTTCCTTGTGACAAATCCTAGTATTTTTTTTCTAAAGTATGCTCTACCAAGTACCTCAAAGAGAAGGTGCATACGGAAGCCCCATGGTCAGCTTCCTCTTCCTAACTTTGATAGTCAAGAATGGCCTCTTCCTGATCCATTTCATGTAGATGCATTTAGGATGAAGTTAAGTTCTGATATAACTTTTCATTTAGGATGAAGTTAAGTTCTGATATTCAATCTCCATTTAGGATGAAGTTAAGCTCTGATATTCCTATAGATGCATTTAGGATGAAGTTAAGTTCTGATATTCAATCTTCATCAATGAAGTTTATTTTTAGTTCAAAATCAATCTCGTGTGAGTTGTTTATTGCCCTCCATTAATGGTTATAAAAATTATTTAGGGCCCTCAGAAAGTTAGATCCAACCATCATTTATAATTTTCCACTTATTTTCCCTCTGGAAAAGCCAACCACTGCAACATTGGCATTTTGTGCAATGTTTGATGAGTTCATCAATCTTCATGCCAAAAACTGAGATCTGGCCATTGCAATGGTACATTAATGCAAGCTTATTGTAACACTACTATAAGATGTGCCATCTAGCAAAGAAGAAGAGGACCTAAACACCACTCATAGTAGCTGATCTTCGATCAGAACAAATGGCCCACATTAAAGCAGATGGTGTGCATCTACTACCAACTTTACAACATGCTTTCCCACAACAAGCAAACATTGAGCAAATATTCAAAGACATGCATGAGACAGCATTCTAATAGCCTCACTACATCTTCTACCAAAGAGATGTTAGGCCCTTGGCACACCCCAACCTCCTCCAGTACACCTAGATCCAAGGGACTAGACCTACTTTAGGAAGGGGAGCAGTTTAACCCAATGAATGGGATTAACCATGGAGGTGGGTCTTGCCTACAATTTTGATTAATTACTTTGTACATATGCCATAGGCAACATTCTTTGTAAGTAGTGGAATCCACTTAATTGAAAGAGAGAGGAAAATAGGTAAGCTTTGTATTTCAAAATTAGGAAAAAAGGGAGCTCATTTTGGGATGTTTTAGGATTTAGAAAAATATGCTCATGACCAATCAATAGAGGGCTAATACAATGTTGGAAAAATATAAAAAATCATGTAACAAAGATAAAATAAGTCATATTCAAAATCTCTGTCTCACAACAAGACAAAGGTGACTATAGACATGCTTGATAGATGTGCAAAATAGTGGGCATGTCTATAGGCATAGATAGATCTAGTGAAAATACGAGTGCGTCTACTAGCAAATCTATTCGTGTGTCTACTAGCAAATCTATTCGTGTGTCTACTAGCATAATTACAAACCTCATGCCACGTGGAGGAGGAGTCTTGGAAAGGTCCCAAATTCTCATCCAATCTCTAGCAACAGTGAGTGACTATGGTGGGACTTCATTCCAAGGGGTGACATATCTAGGATGATCAGCTGGGAGAAATCGATGGTGATTCTCATAGATGGCCTTATTCAATGTGTCTGGCCATGAAGAAGCTAGCAAAGGACCACAAACAGGACATGCATGGTAACTCGATGTAGTGAGGCCTTATTTAATGTGTCTGGCCATGAAGAAGCTAACAAAGGACCACAAATAGGACATGCATGGTAACCCGATGTAGTGAGACCTAAATAATAGATGCAATTGCATAAGCAAGGTGGGTTTAGGGTGCCACATTAATAGCCTACTCATAATTAAAAGTTCAATGCTTACCTAAACACTTGCCATAGCCTGGGAAGTCATGCATCATCCACATCAAAAATGCCTTGCAATTGAAGTCTCATGACAAGGGAGGCCTGCTCATGTCATGCACCTTGATACCTCTCCAAAGTATCTCCAGCTCACCAATCAAAGGCTCCAGATAAACATTTGGGTATTTGACTTTATGTTTCTTTAGAATTAGAAGGGATAACATACCATGTCATTTCTTAATCACCATAGAGGGTGGAAGATTATATTTCAGCAATATCACTGGCCATACACTATAAGAGGTTCTTTTGAGACCAAATGGGTTCACACCATCCATACCCAATCCAAGTCTCAAGATCCTAGGTTCTTCCTTGAAGCTTGGCCATGTGTCTTCAATATGCTTCCACGCAGGAGTGTCTATGGGAGATCTCTACTTGCCATCGGTTGATCAATGGGAGGAATGCCATGACATGAGCTCTGTAATGGATTTGCACTTGAACATATGTTGGATGCAAGGGATTATGGGAAAATGCTGCAGAACCTTATGGGGCACATCACTTTTTTTTTCTTTCATGGATTTCCACATTGCAAGGAATTCCATACATTAAGACCATCATCATTGAGGGATACGAATTCTCGTCATGGAATTTATAGCAAATCATAACCACAAGGCATGAATTTTGCTACAAACGATTACAAATCACATTATAAAGGAAATAATATTCTCATATCAAAGCTATATAATGTCAGATAATAGATTTGATTTATTCAAATCTCAAGGAGAGATATAACCCACACTCACACCATCCACAAAGTCAGGTGAAACATCACCGTAAAGAGGGCCCAATTTGAGTTCTCCACCTAGCCACAACTTTCCAGAGTTCTCCACTGATTCCACACCGTAAACTCCCTTGTTTCTTTTCTTTTCTTTTTTTGGAGCCTCTCTCTGGAAGCCTCCCCTGAACCCAATGCATGCCATGCGGTCTTCCTATGATGCCAAGTGTCATTTCCAAGGTCCTCACCCTTTTAACCCCTTGGCATCCCTTTTAATGCTAGATCTATTTTGCCTAGGCATTAATTTGTGTGTCCACCGTTGCACTGTCAAGCCCTCTAGCTTCCCGCCTTATACCATGGTCACACGGTATTATAGTTGACGTAACATTCCCTTCCCCTTAAGAATTGTTTACGTCCTCGAAAACAAAATTGGGAAACCTCCTCTGAGACTACTTACATTTTCCCATGTTGAACTCTCTTCAGATCTATCTTTCCACTTAACTAGACATTCTTTCCATATAGTATGTCGCGTTCTTTTTTCTTGTATATCTAAACTTTTGCTCGTTCATGTGGTAAAGATGCGGGTTCTATAAGTTCAACTAGGACTTCATTTCCAATGAGATTATCATCATCTCTTAATTTTCTTTTTAGCCTACTAACATGAAAAACTAGATGTACTCTACATCCCTCAGGTAAGGCTAATTTGTAAGCAAGTTCTCCAATCCTCTTAAGTATTGTGAACGGTCCACAATACCTAGGAGACAACTTCGGACATTTACCTATTTTTAGAGATTTTGAAGATTTAGGTACCTTAAGGTAGACTTTCTCATTTACTTCAAACTCCAACTTTCTACAGTGGGGGTTTGCATAACTTCATGCTCTATCTTGAGCTCTTCTTATGCTATCTTTAGCTAAATTAAGCATTTGATTCATATCCTCAAGAAAGTCTTTGGCTGCTTGAACCTTCTCTTTTTCAAGTCCCATTGTCATTGGGGCTCTAGGTTGAAATCCATACATCATCATGAATGGACTGAAACCTATAGCTGAATGTTTGGCACTATTATATGCAAATTCTAATATGGGCAAAAACTGTTTCTAATTAGTTTGCCGTTTACTTACATATGCTCGAAGCATATCCTCAATGATTTGATTGACCCTTTCAGTTTGACCATCACTCTGTGGATGATCCGCAGTGCTCATATTCAATGAAGTTTCCAACATCTTAAACATAGCCCTCCAAAAATGGCTATTAAATTTGCTATCCCAGTCACTAACAATACCGGCAGGTAGCCCATACAGTCTATAGATATGCTCCACAAATAGCCTAGCTAATTCTAGAGTTTTAACATCTTCACTGATAGGAATAAAATGAGCCATCTTGGTCAACCAATCCACAATTACCCACATAGAGTTGTGCCCCCTCTGTGTCCTAGGTAGTCCCACAATGAAATCCATATAGATGCTTTCCCATTTGCCAGATGGAATCTCCAATGGGTGTAGGAGACCTCCTACCTTAAGGCATTCAGCCTTATTGACCTGGCATTTTTTGCACTTTAATACATAATCTTGGACATCCTTACCTATTCCAGGCCAAAAGAATTGTCTTTTCAGAAGTACATATGTCTTCTGAATTCCGGGTGTCCAGCACTCGGACTATCATGACATTCAAGAAGGATTTGGCGCCTAATGTCATTATCATCTGGGACACATACTCTGCCCTTGTAGACTAGGTAGCCATCTTCAATAGTATATTTTCTCCACTTGAGTCCTTTATCACCAATCTGTGGTGTGTCGCCATTTCCATGCGACTCCTCAGTGAAAGCCTCTCGATTAGTTGGATCCCTATTTTTAATTGCTTTCCATATTTCAGAGAAGTGAGGATCAAACTCACATTTCCCTTTTAAAAACTCTAGGAAATCATTTTGAAATTGAGTAAAACTCAATTCATTAACAATTGGCATTCGGCTAAGAGAGTCTGCTACCACATTAAACTTCTCTTTCCTATATGTCAATTGTATATCAAACTCTTGCATTAACTCAGCCCATCTAGCTTTTCTACCTTTAAGCTCTGGCTTATTACAAATCCATTTAATGCTTTCTTGATCAAAAATGATCTCAAATTTTGCACCATATAAATAGTGCCTCCAATTTTTTAAAGCATAGACTATAGCATATAGTTCCTTCTCATATGCCGAGTAATTCTATTGGGCACGGTCTAACTTTTGCTTTCAAAAGCCACTGGTCGAGCTTTTTGTATAAGTACCACTCCAACAATATAATCACTGGCATCTGTCTCAACCACGAATGTGGTTCATTGGGATCCACTACTTTTAAGACAGGAGCTGCCTCTATAGCTACCTTTAATTTTTCAAAACTTCTCTTTTGATGTTCATCCCATATGAAGGTGCTTCCCTTCCCCTTAAGCTAATCCGTCATCGGAACAGCAATCTTAGCATAATCTTGGATGAATCTCCTATAGAATCCTGACAAACCTAAGAATATCTGTAATTCTTCTAGATTTGTAGGATGTGTTGGGTGGAGTGAACAACAGAAGCAACAGGAGACGGAGGCAAGAAGCAAAGCATGCTGCTGAAGTTGTATTACCAAAGTTATAAAGATTACAAAAGATACACCTAATATAATGAAACCCTAACTGGGTGTCATACATGTACTAGGTGTCCCAACTGGAACTAGTACTAAGTGTACCAAAGGTCCTAACTGATAATATCTAGGCCTACGAGGCACATACCAAGGAATGAGTGACATCTATGGATAGCCCATAGAGTGGCCTACAAACCCCCCTCGATGGTATGGGCTGAAGTATCCTGGAAACATATCAAGATACCTGAAAGACTAGGTCATAGTTGCACAAATTCATCCAATGTGGATATAGCAACCTATGACTATACAGAGAAGGCAGATCACGTGTAACAAAAGGGACTAAGTGGGCTTGTCGAAAAGCTTCAAACTAGGCCGCGGAAGAGCCTTAGTGAATAGATCTGCCAAGTTGTCCTCAGTGGGAACATAAGACAACTTGATGTCACCATCTGACCATCTCTCTCTGACATAATGATAATGAACCTCAATGTGCTTTGTGCGAGCATGAAACATTGGATTTTGTGCTATAGCCAAAGCACTCTGACTGTCAATATGGATGACGGTAGGAGCTGTCTGACCAATCAGAAGATCTGCAAGTAATTTTCGTAGCCAAACACACTCTATTGTAGTTGTGAAAGCTGCTCTGTACTCAGCTTCACAACTAGATGTGGCAACTGTAGCCTGCTTCTTGCTAAACCATGAGATGCATGAAGAACCAAGCATAAAACAATTGCCACTGTGGGATCTGCGTGTATCCTAGCAACCAGCCCAATCACTATCAGTGAACCCATGCATGATAAGTGAAGTATCAGCCCTGTAGAGAAGGCCCAAGTATTGCGTGCCTTTGATGTACCTGAAGACACATTTGACTGCATGCCAATGGTGATGAGTGGGACTGTGCATGTATCTGCTCAACTGAGAAACCACATACTGCAAGTCTGGCTGAGTATGACATAGATAAAGCAAACAACCAACTGCCTGATGATAGGAGGTAGCATCACATGGACCACTACCATCTTCAGCAAAGAAATGAAAACCACTCTCTAATGGGGTGGAGACAGGTTTACAATCTTCCATCTGAAATCTATGTAGAAGCTACCCAATGTACTTCGATTGTGACATCACAATTCCCCCCTTAGGTCGAGCAAATTGAATGCCCAAATAGTAGTGCAACTGGCCAAGATCAGTCATTGAAAAAGACTGCTGTAATTCTTGCTTGAAATCTGTAATTTTCTCAGGATGTGGCCCAATGAGAATCATATCATCCACATAGAGGATCAAAATCAGCATATCTTTCCCCCTCTTGCGGATATATAAAGTAACTTCTGTAGGACTATTCTGAAAGCCAAGGCTGCTTCAATCATACCAAGCCCTGGGTGACTGCTTCAATCCATATAAGGCTTTCTTAAGCCGGCATACCTTGCGTTCAGACCCTTCAACCTCAAAGCCTGGAGGTTGAGCAACATAGACTTCCTCTGCCAAAAGACCATTGAGAAATGCTGTCTTTATATCCAACTGATGCACCTCCCAATTCTTATGGGTAGCCAGGGCAATAACACATCTAATGGTGGTGATGCGTGAAGTAGGAGCAAAGGTCTCTTCATAATCAATGCCCTCTCTCTGAGCATAGCCTTTGGCCACAAGACGGGCTTTGTACCTGTCAACTGAACCATCAGCTTTTCTTTTTACCTTGTATACCCACTTAGTCCCTACTGCATGTTTGCCTGCAGGCAAGTCACATAACTCCCATGTCTTGTTTGCATGAATGGAGTCCAATTCATCCTGCATGGCTTTCATCCACAATTCATTTGAGAAAGCATCTTTGTGACAAACAGGCTCCTCATCAAATGTGATAGCAATCAATGCATGAGCAACAAAGTTTGCCAAATCTCTTTTGGCTGCAGCTCTCCTACGTGCCTGCAAAGGAGCATCAAGTTTGTTGTCCTTCAGAGTTTCAAAGAGCCAACGAGGAGCTCTTTTAGGCTATCTAATATCAGCCAATTCTTGCTCTACTGCCTCTTCCACAATGTCCTCAGAAGCACATGGCATCTCTGTCAAAACATGTGGCTGTTCGGACTGTGTAGTAGGCTATCAATGAGCATTAGGTGGAGGAGCATAACCCTGTGGTGCATCATCTGAGACATCAGATCCAAGCAATGGCACAAGACTATCAAAAATATCTGAGACACCAAGTGTAGACTCTGCACTTTGCAGTCCCGCAAGGGCATGGAAGATGTCTCATCAAAGATGACATCTCTACTGACAATTACCCTCCTGGTGGAAGGCTCATAAAGTCTATAACCCTTATTCTCTGCATTGTATCCCAAAAATATACATTTTATAGCCTTATCATCCAGCTTTGTCCGCCTCTGTGAAGGCACATGTGCATAGGCTAAACAGCCAAAAGTACGCATGTGAGAAATGGTTGGCTTGTGTCCTTTCCAAGCCTCATAGGGTGTGACTGTTTTCAATGCTTTGGTGGGGCTCCTGTTGAGCACATAATTGGCACATGTGACTGCATCCAGCCAAAACATATTGGGCAAATTCTTGCCCTTAAGCATACACCTGGCCATTTCCATAACTGTCCTATTCTTTCTCTCAGCAACTCCATTCTGCTGAGGAGTGTAAGGCACTATACACTCATGATGAATACCACGGGATTTCATGTAAGCATTAAATTCCTCTGACATATATTCACCACCTCTGTCTGATCTCAAGTGTGCAATCTTCAAGCTTGAATCATTTTTAGCCAAGGCAATGAAATGCTTGAAGCAGGTAAGCACCTCTGACTTGGATTTCAATGCAAAGATCCAAGTATACCTGGTAAAGTCATCAATGAATGTCACAAAATAATAGAAACCTCCAATGGAAGCAGCCCGCATAGGACCACACACATCACTGTGAATCAAGAATAGCTTGCGTGTGATGCCCCAACTCTACCATCCTTAGGTATGACAAAGCGGTGCATCTTGCCAACCAAGCAAGCTTCACACCAACCAAGCAAGCTTCACAGACATGCTTATGAGGAATCTGCAGCTGTGGCATATCTTCAACCATTTTCGGTAACTTTACCATAGCATTAAAGTTAAGATGCCCAAACCTCTCATGCGACAAATAAGTATCAGGCAAAACATCTAGATCAATTGCATGAGCATCATGAGCTGAACTGTCACTCCATTTGTCATATGCATCCAAGTTGTACAAGCCCCCCTGAAGAGTACCAGTTAATACAATAGCATCGGCATGACTTAAGTCATAGACTGCACACCTATGCCCATTAAAGACAATCCAAAATCCACATGTAGCTATGGCTGAAATAGAAATCAGATTTTTCCGTATGCCTGGTATGTACAAGACATTCTCCAGAGTGATAATACTGCCTGTAACTGATGTAACAGCCACCTGCCCAATACCCTTAACCATATATGATGCATTGTTGGCACATGTCATGGAACCCCCCTTTGGGGCATCAGCAAGAGAAGTAAACAAAGTTTTACGGGAGGTGATGTGCTTAGAAGCACCACTGTCAAAGAACCATGTAGAGGCTGAAACTGCCATACAAGCATGTGAATCTGTATCATGCCCTGGATGATTGTAATGGCATTGAACAATGAAGCCCCAATTTTGATCCCTGGCATAATTAGCTTGCTCATTAGCATGCCCATGTGTATTTGCATCAATGCCAGAGGTAGATGTGGCTGAAAGTCTAGCTTCTTTCTTCTTCTTTTCAGAAGCAATCCTCTTCCTACATTCAGCAATTTCATGGCCCGGTTTCCTGTGGGGGTTAAAGGTCACTGTGCCTTTACCTCGGTTATGTACAATACTCAAACACATATATAAATGAATGAAAAAGAAGATTAGGGTGGTTCTGCACCCACCAAACTTGTGTGGCTCTCTGTCTCTCTCTTCTCTTCTTCCGTTCTTGCTTCGATTGAGAGCACTCTCAACTGGTATCAGAGCCCGGGTGATCTAGCCGAGCGTGCGTGAATGCTTAAAGCTCAGTAGCTCTATGGGAGGAAGGAGAAGCTCTGTGGGAAGCTTTGTGGGTGACTTTACTTACATCCGAGTGTGCAAAGACCTTGGAGGAACCTTTGGAGAAGTCACTTTGGCTTTGCAAAGTGGTTTTGAGAGCTTGTTAAGTGGTTTCAAAGAAAAAGTCATTTTTTTGAGCTTTTCCCTATTCCGTTCGATGACAGAGACTCCGTATTGACTTGTAGAGGCAACTATTGCTTGCTTTTGGTATCCACTTCACTTCAGGGGCTTGGAAACACCTTCATTCTTGAATCTAGGATCATTTCATTGGATTTCTAGCTCACTGTGTCAGTTTCTGCGTTTTTTGCCGAGTGTTAGAACTCAAGTTTGGAGCAACCATTTGCAGATCTGTCAGTTCTGATAGACTCAGGAGGTCTTAAAACCTCTATGTTACTCATCATTCGCACTCCGGTGGAGTTAACAAATAGCTCTATTTCCAAAAACGTTTTTCAATCCGTGTGTTGGACCCAGTGATTGAGACCACGGTTTCCAAAACCGTCTGTCCCATTGCGTTTCGGACGCCCAAAGACCCCTACTTGTCAGTTCTTGTGCGATTTGGTGGAGGATTTTCAGAGTTATAGATCTCTGTGTATTCGATTTCGTCTCTCTATTATGCATTTTTCATTCTAAGGTTTTTAAACCTTAGATTTATGCCACATGGCAGTGGATAAGTATTGACTCCCATTTCTCACTCATCGGTTGGGATTTTGGAGTTCCGGCAGAAGAGAGATATTTGCAGATTTTCTTGCTGAGCCCGATTATGCAATGGCACCCATGTTTTGAGGCATCTCAGGTTCTATTTTCAGTAGCGGTCATTACCATGGGACCATGATTTCTTGAGCATACCTTATGCAGATCACTCTGGTTGCAATTTGAGCAGTGAATTTGAGCAGTGTGCGCTCATTCGTGGTGTGCATTGGGTTGCAATGGATGATTTATAGGTAATTTTGGATGCATTGCGGTCCTTATTGGATGCACTGATAGGCCCAAATTGCCTTATGGGATGCTATTTTTTATGGACGTTTTGCACATGGATGCTATTTTATGTTGAGGGACAGCTTTGACACATTGCAGGTGATGCACTGATAGTGCTATGCTCTCTTGGATGAGATATTATTGATGCATATGCCAGTGGACGGTGTTTATGCTTGAGTCATTTGGCACTTATTGGCATTTTCTTTTGGGCCAGATTTGCTCATATGGAGCATAGTATATGCACATGAGTCAGATGCATCTTTTGATGCTTTGAGCTTTGAGTTTTGGTGATATTTCACTCTATTGTGGCATACACATTTGGGTGCACCTGGTATTTGGTGTGATTCTCTCTTGCAGGCACTAGCATTTGGAATTTTGTTTCATTTGTATCATGGCATCCTCTTCCATGTCTGAAAAGGAGTTTTTCAGCATTAAAAAGTTTGATGGGACAAACTTTTCTTTGTGGAAAGAACAAATAAGCATGTGCTTATTCAAAAGAAGCAGATTAAACCCTTGGCAGGTATTGAAGCTAAGCCTACGGATATGTCTGAGGATGATTGGAATGAGTTGGATGCATTAGCAAAGTCTACTATTAGACTTGATCTTGCAGAGTCAGTTTATTTCATAGTAGTAAATGAGTAAACTACGGAAGATTTGTGGAAGAAACTGTGTGCCACTTATGAGAAGGAAACTGCCTCTAATAAAGTTTACCTCATGAAGAGGTTGTTTGAGCTACAGATGAAGGAAGGGGTCTCCATTGCTTCTCACTTGAATGAATTCAATATTATTTTCAGCCAGCTTCAGGCTCAGAAGATGAATTTTGATGCAGAGACTAAGGCAATATTTCTCTTATGTTCATTGCCATCCTCATGGGATACCTTCCGTACAGCTGTCAGTAACTCTACACCTGGTGGAGTACTGAAATTTGATGATGTTGTGGGTAGCTTGTTGGCCGAGGAGATTAGACGGAAGTCTATGGATGGCAACAAGTAGGATGCAGCCTTAAATGTGCAAAGGGGCAGATCACAGTTCAGGGGGAAGTCCCAAGAAAGAGGGAAGTCTCGTAGCAAATCTAGGGCATGGAACATTGAGTGTTACCATTGTGGCAAGAAGGGCCATATGAAAAAGGATTGCTACAAGCTGAAAAGAGAGCAAAAGGATAAGAAAAAGAATGCAAACTGGGGTGCAAATCAAAAGGAAGAGTCCAAGGGAGGACAAAGGAAAAGTGAAGATCGAGGAGATCAATGCAGTCACACATGATAGTGACAATGATGTTCTCTTCATGTCTAGTTTATCTGCAGAGTTGCTTACCACTTCAGATGATGCATATTCCCAAGATTGGATTTTGGATTCTGGTGCTTCATTCCATGTTACTCCCCATAGGGAATGGTTCTCCACTTATGACAGTGGAAAGACAGGTTGTGTGCATCTTGGAAATGACTATGCATGTGACATAGTGGGAGCAGGTGACATAAAGTTTTCTTTTGCAAATGGGTCTGCATTTGTTTTGAAACATGTGAGACATGTGCCTAAGCTGACCAAGAGTCTTATTTCAGTGGGTCAGCTAGATGATGCTGGTTTTCACACCACTTTTGGCTTTTAGAGTTGGAAAATTCAAAAGGGCTCTATGCTTTTGGCCAGGGGTGCCAAGTGTGGGACTTTGTATCCCTTACATGTATCAGGGGTATTTGATCATGTTGTTGCAATAACCGAGCAGCCAAGCACTTCTTTGTGGCATTGTAGGTTGGGGCACATGAGCCAGAATGGAATGAAACTCTTATCCCATTTGGGTTATGTACCGCTTTTGAGTTTCTCTGATTTTGAATTTTGTGAGCACTGTCTCTATGGGAAGCAGACTAAATCAGCCCATAAAAGAAGGGGAAAGAAAGAGTTTGAAATGCTTGATTTGGTGCATTCAGACGTATGTGGTCCCATGCCTACACGGTCATTAGGCGGGGCTGAATACTATGTGACATTCATTAATGATGCAACTAGGAAAGTGTGGGCTTATGCTATAGCTCGGAAGAGTGATGTGTTCCAGGTATTTCAGAAATGGCTGGCCTTCGTTGAGAATCAGTCAGGTAGAACGCTTAAATGCCTACGGACTGACAATGGTGGAGAGTATCTCTCTCATGACTTTCAGCATTTCTATGATACACGTGGGATTAAGAGGGAGCTCACATCCCCTCATACTCCAAAGCAAAATCCAGTTGCAGAAAAGATGAACCGTACCATTCAAGAAAGGTTGCAATGCATGCTTTCCAATGCAAGTCTTTCTGGTGGTTTTTGGGTTGAGGCAATGAAGACTGCAGTGCATGTGATCAATAGATCACCTAGTAAGAGTTTGGATGGTGGTATTCCTAAAGAGGCATGGAGTGGCAAGAAGCCCTCTTACTCTCATTTGCATATATTTGGGTGTGAGGCATATGCACATGTGCCAAAAGAGCTTCAAAAGAAGCTAGATCCTAAGTCTAGGAAATGCATCTTTCTGGGTTATGGTGAAAGTGGAGAGATGGGCTATCATCTCTAGGATCCAGAAGCAAAGAAGATCATACGTAGCCATGATGTGGTCTTCAATGAGAAGAAGATGCATAAGGCACCCATGAGGGATGTGGAAATGAGGAGAATCACTTTCCAGGATGTGAATCCACCTGCATATGTTGATAGACAGCAAGCTATCCATGCACCAAATGTGCAAGAAATGGTACCACCAAGTACTCCCACAGGTATACAATCAAGGGTAGATGATGAATCATCTATTGGTGGAAATAATGAGCCAAATGTGGCTGGTATGCAAATGGGACAGCAAGCTGAAATGCCTTTGAGAAGATCATCTAGAGTGTCTAGACCACCTGATAGGTTTGTTCCAGGGGTAGACTATGTGATGCTTACTGATTGCGGGGAGCCTTCTTGCTATAGAGAGGCTATGATGCGTGAGGATCAACGCAAGTGGGAGTATGCTATGCAATCAGAATAAGTTCACTTATGAAGAATAAGACTTGGGACTTGGTTTCTTTGCCACATGGAAAGAAAGCATTGCCATGTAAATGGGTCTACAAGATGAAGGTCACAGGTGATGATGTGCCTAGGTACAAGGCCCGTTTGGTTGCTAAAGGGTTCAAGCAAGAGAAGGGTGTGGACTTTGATGAGATATTCTCTCCAGTTGTGAAGATGACCACACTTAGATGCATGCTTGGACTAGTGGCATTAGAGGATATGGAGCTTATGCAGATGGATGTCAAGATAGCTTTCTTGCATGGGGATTTGCATGAGGAAATTTACATGGTGCAGCAGGAAGGCTTTGAAGAAAAGGGCAAAGAGCATTTAGTTTGCAAGCTGAAGAAGTTTGATGCCTTCATTCGGTCCCAGGGTTTTAGAAGGAGTGAAATTGATCACTGCCTCTACACTAAAAGGGCTAAGGATAATAGCCTGATAATCCTGGCACTATATGTGGATGATATGCTATTGGCTAGCAAGAATTCTTATGAGCTAGATGCATTAAAGGCCAAGTTGCATGAGGCCTTTGATATGAAGGATTTGGGATTTGCAGGTCATATTCTTGGTATGCGCATCACGCATGATCGGAGTAGGAAACTCCTTTGGCTTTCACAAAAAGAGTATGTTACAAAAGTATTGCAGCGTTTCAATATGGAGGGGGGGAAGGCAGTGAGTACTCCATTGCCTCGATATGTGAAACTGAGTCATATAGATAGTCCCAAATCAGATGAGGAAAGGGCTGTGATCGCCAAGGTTCCTTATGCATCAGTAGTTGGGAGTCTTATGTATGCTATGATAGCTACTAGACCAAACATTGCATTTGCAGTGGGAGTTCTTAGCCGGTATATGGCTAATCCAGGAAAGAGGCATTGGGAGGCAGTTAAGTGCATCATGAGGTACATGAACGGTACCAAGGAGATGTGCATTTGCTTTGGTAAAGGAGACATGCGTGTACTTGGGTACACAGATTCAAACTATGCAGGGCATGTGGATAGTAGGAGATCCACTTCTGGTTATGTGTTCACCTTTGCAGGTGGTGCAGTGTCGTGGATGTCTCACGCACAGAAGTGCATTGCTTTGTCTACCACAGAGGCTGAGTATGTTGCAACCACAGAGGGTTGCAAGGAGGCTATATGGCTTGATCGGCTCGTGGGAGATTTGGGGATTCATACAGGTGTACCGACATTGCATAGTGATTCCATGAGTGCTATTCAGTTAGCACGGAATCCGGTCTTTCATGCAAAGACCAAACACATTGAGGTCAGGTACCATTTCATCAGGGAGGTACTTGAGGACAAGCGCATAGAGCTTGTCAAGGTTCATACAGATGATAACCCTGCAGATATGCTGACGAAGAGTCTACCTAGTCAGTGGTTTGAGTATTGTCATGTATTTATGGGCATTGGATAGTATGCTCACTGGTTGTTCTCCCTAAAAGGCACATTGTCCTTTAAGTGGGAGGTTGTGGGGGTTAAAGGTCACTACGCCTTTACCCCGGTTATGTACAATACTCAAACACATATATTCAAACACATATATAAATGAATGAAAAAGAAGATTAGGGTGGTTCTGCACCCACCAAACTTGTGTGGCTCTCTGTCTCTCTCTCGTCTTCTTCCGTTCTTGCTTCCGTTGAGAACACTCTCATTTCCTGCAGTAATTGCACCTCTTTTTCTTCTTCTGATTACCCTGAGAGGATGAAGTAGAAGGCTGATTATTTGCTGTATTTTTAGGGACAGATTTTTGAAATCTTCCCTTATTCCGATCATTGGCTACAAAGGCCTGATCTGAGTGCATAATACTGGCATTCCGATTCACATGGCTCTGTTCCTCCTGCAGTAAAAGTGCAACCAATTGATCAAAGGAATAATAATTGGCATTGCCCATGGCAACCAACCTCAAGGTAGTGGCAAAACCTTAGTAAGAGTCAGGCAACCCATCCAATGTGCCTAATACAAGTTGTGAGTCAGGGATGTCCTCATCAATATTAGACAATTACTCCTTTAAATCTTGGATAGCTATAAGATATGCATCCATGTCATCACCCTCATTTAGATGAGTATCCTTCAGCTGCTTGCAAAGATAGGCAACACGGGCCTCATTGCATACCTGATACAAGGAAGCAAGCTTATCCCAAGAGTCCTTAGCAGTAGTGCATGATCTGATATGAGGTATAAGACTCTTCTTAACAGAAAGAGAAATCAATGCCTGTGCCTTAGCATCACGGCCATCCCACTGAATCATCTCTTGAGTAGGAGGTACAAAGGCATCATGGGAAGAACCACTAGATGTGACATCACTAGTGGAAGATGTAGCCTACCTAACAGGCCTAGGCTCATTGCCATTCACAATATTCCACAAATTTTTGGCCACCAAGACATGCCTCATCATAAATGACCACATAGGGTAGTTAACCCCATCGAGTTTATCATCAGCACCGAAGACCCCAAAGAAATCATCTTTGCCACCAGCCATTATGCAGTCAAATGCACAAGAATGACAAAAACAAAGAGCAAGAGCCTCAAGCTCTCAACTGCAAGTATCAGTGACTCAATGCGTAAGCCTCAAGGCTTTTCAAAGCATAACCTCAACTGAGCAAGATCACTACCAAAGTGTACTGCTGTCCACTGTCAAATGGTACATGAAAAGCCAAGTCCAGAGGCACAAGGGCATTGCCAACTATGCAACAGAAAGAACAGAAGCTTACCAGATGAACCTGTGAAAGAAAGACAACAAATGTCCACCAAAGAATGACCAAATATCAGCCCAGAAGATGAGAGAAGTCAATGACAAGCACACAGCCTGTATGTAGCAGTCAAAAGTGACTAGAAATCAGCAAATGGTGACTGAATATCACTCCAAATGCCACCAAAATCAGTTCACCCAGCAAAAGAGGGGATTCTAGTGCAAGATCTGAGTGTCACGGGCACAATGTCAAGTAGAAATGACCAAAAAACAGCAAAATACAATTGCTGTAGCAGTAAATCTCTGATTTGAAAGTGTATTCCAGCTCCAGGAAGCAAACCAATCACTCAGAAAGTGACAATGGTGCTGTCCAAGTTGAAAAACAGCAGGAAAATGCCTGAAATGCAGTCGCCCCAGCCAGGAATGCAACCAGATCCAGTTGCCCAGCTAAAAACCACCAGGAATAGGTGTCGCCCAGTTAAATGGTGCCTAGTAGGAGAGGCGACCAGCAAAAACACAATAGATCTGGTGCAGTTTTAAAGTTGCCCTGCTAAAAAACACTTAGAAAGAGTGTCGACCAGTAAATGGGAGTCCAAGAATGCAGTTGTCAAGCTCCAAGAGAGAGAGTCGATGCAGTTTCCAGCCAATTCAGCTTGTAGAAGTAGTCGCCCAGCAGAAAGTAATCTGGAGAAACTTTTCACGACAGAAACCTTCGGGATGGAAGTAGGAAGCCAGAAAGAGAGGCGACTTGCTGAAAATCTGTCCTGAAAGAAGGTAGGCAGCAAAAGTGAGATCCAGACGAAGTTTTTACGTGGGGGAAGGCTGGAAACCAAGGCAAAGCTGCTCTGATACCACTGTTGGGTGGAGTGAACAACGGAAGCAATAGGAGATGGAGGCAAGAAGCGAAGCGTGCTACTGAAGTTGTATTACCAAAGTTATAAAGAATACAAAAGATACACCTAATATAATGAAACCCTAACTGGGTGTCATACATGTACTAGGTGTCCCAACTAGAACTAGTACTAAGTGTACCAAAGGTCCTAACTGATAATATCTAGGCCTACAAGGCACATACCAAGGAATGAGTGACATCTATGGATAGCCCATAGAGTGGCCTACAGGATGTGGCCATTGCAATATGGCCCTAACTTTGTCAAGGTCCATACAAACCCCTTCTTACGATATTATATGTCCTAAGTATTTCACTTCTTTAGCAAAGAATTCACATTTGGATTCTTTTGCAAAGAGTGAATTATCTCTAAGTAGTTGGAACACTTTTTGCAAATGTTCCAAATGTTTTTTTCTGGTTTTACTATAAATAAGGATATCATCTAGAAATACTATAGCAAATTTCCCTAGATATGGCCTTAAGACACTATTCATAAGTGTCATGAAAGTTGCTAGAGCATTTGTTAATCCAAATGGCATTACTTTAAATTGATAATGCCCATACCTAGTACGAAATGATGTCTTAGGGACATCTTCTTCCCTAATTCGTACTTGATGATATCCTAATCTTAAATCAATTTTAGTAAAGTATTTTGCCCCTTGCAATTGATCAAAGAGCTCATCAATGCGAGGCATAGGATACTTATTTTTTATGGTGATTTTATTTAATGCTCAGTAATCTATGCATAAATGCATAGTACCATCTTTTTTCTCTACCAGTAAAACTGGTGTAGCCCAAGGTGAGGTACTTGGTTGGATTTGTCCCTTTTTAAGATATTCCGTTAACTGTCTTTTGACCTCATGTTCCTCCGTTTGACTAAGCCTACATGGGGGTTTACAAACAGGGGTAGATCCAAGAATTAAATCTATTTTATGATCTACTTCTCTCTCAGGAGATAAACCATCCGGTAAATCAGATGGAAAAACATCTTTAAATTCAAACATTAAATCTTTTAAAGAAGATTTATATTCTTTAACATTACAAAAAACAACATTACTTCTTTCCGATGCAAAAGACATAAAATCACCAATAAAAGTAAGTTCACAAAAATATACCTCGCATTCTTCTTGGTGTAGTAGTCATTCCAATTCCATCGAACAAATAAGAGGAGAGTTAGACACATCATGTTCTCCTTGACTCTGAAAGACTCTACCCTCTTTTTCAAACGTAATGGAGTTATTAAGATAACTCCTCTGTAAGCTATGCCCAAGATTATACAGCCATTCTTGACCAAGCATTGCATCTGTTCAGTCGAGATGCATGATTTGGAAATCCAAGGCATCCTAATAGCCTTGAATATCCATCTCTACACCATATATCATGGTGTTCCAAACTTTTTTATCATTGCCCTTTGCCAAAGAGACCACATATTTATGGGCACTGGGACTCTTAGGCAATTTTAATTTCTTAACTAACGAGTAGTTTAAGAAATTATGTGTTGCACTATCATCGACCATCACTCTTACTCTTTTCCCCTTAATTTTTCCATGCATCATCATCAAATCATGAGGACCAAAGGTGGGCTGCCACATTGCCGATGATATATAGCACATGTGGGTGCTATCCTCATGATAGACCTCTACCTCTATGTACTTTTCAGTACCATTAAGTGGTAACACTTGCACAAGCATGCACTTGTTTTTGTGGAGGTCTATTTGGGGCTTTAGCTCCCACTGGTTTATTTTTAGGATAGTTCCAAGCAGCATGGTCTTTGCCCAAACATTTGAAGCAAAGATTTTCTTGCCTAGCCCTTTCATAATCCTCTTTCTTCAAGAGAGGATAATTTTGTGTTTGAGGTTTCTTAGGTGGTGCTTGAGGAACCTCCTTCTTAAAGTGCCCCTTTCTTTTCAAATTGGAAAATCTATTGAACTTTGGAACAAAGCCTATTTGCTCCGAAGTTCCAATTCTGAATTTCCCCATCGTATCATCATATATTTGGGCATACTTAATGGCTTCCTCAAAGGTTTTTGGAGAATTTCTTTTCACCTCAACCTTATGAGTGTCTTTGAGACCTCTCATGAAACCCCTTATCTTTTGGAATTCATCAATTCCCTTCAGCTTAAGGATTGCCTCCCTATAATTTGCTCTGATACCAATGAAACATCACCATAAAGAGGGCCCAATTTGAGTTTTCCACCCAGCCATGACTTTCTAGATTTCTCCACTGATTTCACACCGTGAACTCCCTTGTTTCTTTTCTTTTCTTTTTTTAGAGCCTCTCTCTGGAAGCCTCCCCTGAACCAAATGCATGCCATGTGGTCTTTCTATGATGTCAAGTGTCCTTTTCAAGGTCCTCACCCTTTTAACCCCTCTTGGAATCCCTCTTAATGCTATATCTATTTTGCCTAGGCATTAATTTATGTGTCCCGTTGCACTATCAAGCCCTCTAGCTTCTCGCCTTATATCATGGTCACACGGTATTATAGTTGACATAACATCAGGTATGAAATTGTGATCCATAGGATGGCTTGTTCGAATGTCTCTAATTTGGGGATCTGAATTATAAGTCTTAGATATACCCAACACATCCTACAAATCCTTTGATATGCGTGTATTGCATAAGACACATGTGCTCCTTGCCTTCAAAGAATTTGCCAAGCATGCCAAATAACAGCTATGCTCACATGAAAGTGTGTACCATCCAATGCTACTATCAAAAGAATCATGGCATATTGGACATATAGGACCATCTGGATTGATCACCAGTGCAATTGGCAAAGTTGATGATCTTGTTACTGCTAGTCCCACCATGTCATGATCAAAATCAAAAACACGACCCCCATTATTAATGCGTTGTAATGTAATCCTCGCATCTTTAACAGCACGTGAAAAGCATTCAGCTATGAGTACTTGCTCTTTTAATTGTATTCTCAATATTTGTACTTGAAAATCTGTACTCTCTGTTGTTTTAAAATTTTGAATTTTCTCTTGCAAGCATAAGTTTTGTTTTATGAAGATTTGCAATCTCGTCATTCAATTGCACAATGATTTCTTGATATACTCGATCTTTTTTTCAGCTTCACTAGTCAATTCATGGAGTGCACCGTGCAACAAGATAGAAGGAAATGTAAGTGTTATTGTATTTGGGGATGTTTGCCTACCTGCAACTTAACTCTTCATCATCATTATGTTGTTCAATTGTGGCATTACATATCTCATCCTCTGATGCATGCTTTGTGTATCCATGGTGTATCATTAGTTGTTCATGTTGCATATATTCAAAGAAAAAACAATATTTAGAAATGAAATAAAACATCAAAATCTAAAATATTTGAAGTTAACTTGTCAAACTCACCTCCCCTTGATGTACTTGTTGCTGGCTCTGAGACACGTCTTCTCTTATAAGGAGCCCTACTAAAGAATTCTACCTCCCTTCCCATCTCAAACTTTGCATACAATTGTTGTGTAAAGAACATTGGAATGCAACCCACATGAGCAATTCTTCCATGGACTGAAGTACAAATCTCAGTAGCATGCTTTTGTATCAATGCATGTGTGTAGTCTTTTATAGCCCCCTAGAGCAACCCTTATTGAGAGTTGTGGTTGAGCACATGTAGAGAAAAGGTATGAGTAAAAGGCAAGCTGCCACATGGCATGGAGGAGATATCCCACATGTGAGCATGCATATGGATATAAGTAACCACTCCTATAAAAGTGAGGTTCATTTGAAGTAATATCAATCAAGCACTTTGCACTATCTCAAGATTCTCTTTATGAGTCCAAGCTAATCTATCTTGGAACCTAATTGACTTGAGTTATAGATGATGATCACTCTTAGGATTCATCCACCTTAGATTAGTGTTGTCATTAGAGTAGATTAGGGTTCATAGGAGAGCTTGGTCCATGTGCTTTAACATGGTATTAGAGCTTATGTCCTAGCTCTCCTAGATTAGATGTAGATTTTTGATTGAGATTTCTCTTCTATCTGGAGAAATTACTGTCATGCATTAGAAATTTATGTTCGTATTTCTTGATAGGTTCATGAGTGATTCCTTTGTGAAAGGGGGTGATTTCTCCTTCTCTTCTGAAGAGAGAGATAAAGAGAGAGCTTGTTTCGAGAGAGAAAGAGAGACTATTCTCTATTCTTCCTGAGAGATCGAGATCCAAAGTATGGTACTAAGGCACTAAAAACATAGCTTCATCAACAAGCAAATTCTGCCATCTTCAAGCTCAATGAGCCCTCCAACTATGCTACAAATTGTGCTACTCCTGCACTCGACCTATGACCTTCCAGCAATGACAAGCCATCCAAGGCAAGGTAGCTCAACGGGCTCCATCAACTTGCAGACAAGGAGCAACTGACACAACAAACGAACGTTGTCCACCATAGCTAACTCTACTCAACCTACAGCACTACCCATCACGGCTGCTCCACTACCAACTACGCTTCAATGGCCAATGACCTCTACTACACTCCACCAGCCTTTAAAAGCCTTCATAGATGGTCTACTCTAGCAAAGGAGACCTTAATGATGAGCGGCCTCCTTTTGTGCTACACAACAGGGACAATTGACGGGCCTCCAGTAACTAGCAACATGCTCCAAAATGTGATGGCTCTAACCCCACAGCATTGCAATGACACTTCCCCTCAACACCTTCTCCACTACTACAGCCTGGCAACCAACACACAGCTGAATCGCAAGGCACACTAGCAGGACGGATGCCCACAACAATGCTCCATTACCTCCCAGCCTAGCTCACAATAGCAGCTTTATAGTCTTTCACCCGAATAATAGCACTCAGATTTGAAACTTTATCTAGCATGCCCGAAAATAAAATTGATTTCAAGGAGCTAGCATTTTTTACAAAGTGTTTTTAAGTATGCCAAACATATAAGAGTGACAAAAATGTGTTTAAAAATCATTTTGGCAAGATTAATTTATCAATCAACAAGAGTGGTTAGCCTAGAAGGTTGCATTATAAGTCGCATTTCATAAAGAAACATCTTTATATACTACACATAATACACAAAGAGTCATATCTTAACAATAACAATACTGTATCATAAGGGAAAGTCACCACATCACAATAAAGGATAAAACTAAAAGAGATTAGGTGCTCCAAATATCGACTACCAAAATAGGTTTCGCATTAAATCTCACTGTTATAGTTTTGAATTATCACATATATAAGTGTATTGCATATAACTTTTTTAAATTGGTATCACTCATTCATGATTAGATGCACTCTATAAAGTATAACTTAAATGTATGAAGGTTCTTATGATATCATTTAACCCTTGTATCTTGAATTTAGCGTGAATTACAGCATAAGGAACAATCAATATATGATTTGAATTTGGTGTTCTACATGACATTAGGTCCCCTAAAAACTCTAACTACTCCATAGTATCCTATTGAAGACATATACAAAGTATGGTTGATTTTGGAACTTGTTAGACATGTCAAATAATTCATAAAAGATCAAATTTTGCCTCACCATCATCATTCACCAAAATTACATTTAAGGCCATAGACCATAATGAATATGATTATCTAGCTCCAAGGAAATACAAACAAAGATGCAATCCTTCTACTTGCTATAATCATTCCATCAAGATTATGATTTGGCCTTCATTCTTGACTTTTGGTTTAGCATTGAGCTAGGAGTTGTGGGGCATCATGGCTAATCTGCAATCTTGACGTATATATAGAATACAACAAACTCTTAAACTACTTTTTTTGTGGAGTTATTTGAGTAGGACTGACCTTTGAGTTGTGGGCATTAGTGGCAAGCTACAATCGCTTGAATGGTGAGGCATAATGATGAAGCTAGGATCATCCATAGAAATGTTGTTTCAAGTCATTCTTCTTGTAGTTTCATGAATGAAATGATTGAATGAATGGCTGATTATGTTATTCTTGCTATGTATTACAACTTGCTATTAGTAAGATATCATGGCTCTTGAGACATGAGAATGTAAAAGTGATGACAGTGGAAGATATGTCACTATGTTATTAGCATCCAAATGGAAGTGCAACTTGTTAGGGTATATTGCTCGGGGACTAGGATGCAAGCACACCTCCTTGGTCAAAAGAGTGGAAATGTTAGAAAATGTGCTGGTCATAATGTCCAATCAGCCATTGTTTCTCTTACTAGGGAAAGGCCTTCCTTGCAATTGGAGAGAATGCAACATGTTAATCCATCCAACATTCCTTCAATGTCATAAGGTCAATAGAATGAGGAGGTATTTATAATTTCATGGAGACAGGGTCCATCCATTTTTTCTACTGATAAAACTAAATATCCATCCTCCAATAACCTCATGGCTATACCAGAAAATCATAGCATACACGATGGTACAAATGCTCTTCTCCTTTTGTGTGCTAAAGTGGAAGTTGCTTGCTCCACAACACCTGATATGGTTGTGGAAAGTGTTTCCCTAAGGGCAAGTCATTTTTCTAATCCAAATGGACTCAAATGGCCAGAAGTTAAAAAGATTTCCCCCAAGCATGCTGTCCAGCAACCTTGACAAAGGGTTGTTAAAGCACATGGACCAAGCTCTCCTATGGACCCTAATCTACTCTAATGACAACACTAATCTAAGGTGGATAAATCCTAAGAGTGATCATGATCTATAACTCAAGTCAATTAGGTGGAGTTGGTACTTACATCCATATGCATGCTCACATGTGGGATATCTCCTCCATGCCATGTGGCAGCTTGCCCTTTACTCATACCTTTGCTCTACATGTGTTCTTGGCACCATAACTCTCAACACCTCCCCTTTATGCCATCCTTTGGCTACTATAATGTGGTCAGATGTGAGTTACAAGATCAAATCCTCCCATGGGTGCTTACATGGCTACTCTTAGGTGGTCAAGTTTGATTACAAGAATATAGACTAAAGGTGGATTCTCAATACATGTTGTTCTTGTCAATCTGTTGATGATGACTCCACGTAGTTGACTTGCTGGTTCTTCAATGTACAATCTTCTTCCTTGTGTCTCAGCTTCTTGCAATGGTGACACTTTGGTTTATTCTTCAATCTGCAGTCACTTTGATAGTGACCCATCCTTCCGCAATGGTAGCACTTCATTGATGTTTTATTAAACAATGCTTGTTCTTCATTATAGCTATTGCGTGTTGATGTCAATGCCTTCAACTCTCTTTCTTTTTCAAGAAGAGAGGATACACATTCCTCAAACTTTGGATCTGGCAAATTCTTCAAAGTGGTTGTCAGTGCACTGTACTCTACATGCATGCTTTTAAGGAGGATTGCAAGTGCATCTTTTTCCCCTACTTTTGCATTTATGCCTTCTAGTTGGGTCATAATGCTTTTGATTTTGTTGACAAATTGTGCCATGGATTCATTGAAGCTCATGTGCAAACCATATAATTCAATCTTAAGATGAATTTCTTGGTTTTTGGCTTTTGCAATAAACACTATGTTCAACTCATCCCATGCATCTTTGGCATAATCCTTGGATTCTATATGATGAATTATGTTTGGACCCAAGTGCAAACCAATGAGTGATAGTGATGCTTTGTCTTCCATGCATCATTTTGTGCAGTGGGTATGTCTTCTTTTACAATCTGCCAAAGCTTTTGATGCATCAAGAGGTACCTCATTTGTGTAGACCAGGTGTGAAATCCTTCCCCGGTGAACTTCTCAACAGTTGGGGTGCGTATTACCATTGCAAAGATCTTTGCCAATAGTTAAAAAAACTTTTGAATCTGGAAGTGTCTAATTGCATAAAACAAAATTAACTTGAAAAGAGCGTAGAGCTCAAAAAGGCGATCACTTTTCCTTTTTGGAGCATGTGCAAATTCTTCCTGATTGGAAGTTACGGCTTGTCAAAGTTTTGTGAAGAAGAGGGGGCCTTGATGATGTTGCATAGGGATTCATGTGGCATAGGGATTCATATGCTGAATTCCAAATTGGGCTTTAGTAAATTCCTTTGTCCTTATGTGACACTTGTCTAACCCTAACCTTAACCATGGTTTACTGTGGGTTACTTGACCATTGACCAAGCTAAGGTTAAACTAACCTTAGTGTGACCATATACTTAACCAAAGGTACTTCTAACTAACCCTAGTTAGTTATCATCTACCACGTGTCAATTTTGGGAAGCTTTAGCCGAAGCCTTAGCCTAACCTTACAAAGAAATTCTGAGGAAATCGATGGTGTCGCGACTCAATTCTCTGCCTGTCATCAATCGAATCTATTGTCATGAAGCTGCTCTATGTCATAGGAGTTGGCTTTGAGGTAGCTTACATGGGCCTTTGAAGAGCTATGTGTTACCATACATTTTTCAGCATTTTGTAATTACATGTAATAGTGTTTTGTGCTATTTATGAGTCTACCTTAAGCCCAAGAGAGTAAATCACCAAAAAATACATCTAGAACAAGAAGTGATTTTTTTGCCAAAACCTCAAAAGGACACTTTTATGTCCTGTTATGCTACCAAATCGTGTGTTAACAAAGCTAGTATTCTATTTTCTTAGGAGGTATTCAAACGTTTTAAGAGGCATATGCACATGTTGTATTTGTGTTTATATTCATTTGCATATTCGAGCCCATTCAATGGCCAAAAGAGAACTTCTTTTCATTTGCTTTCCTCCCTTGAGCACAGTGGTCTTGCATCTTTCATTCATCATTCTTTGCAAGACTAGCCTTTTGCAAGGACTCAAGTTGCCATTCATAAGTACAATAAGGGGATTTTGTACATAGGGAGGATGCATATCTGTTTACAGGGACAATAAGGTTGTAAGTCTTAGGGAAGCTCCGAAGGCATTGCAGATGAAAGATCTTACATCCATTTTGAGGAAAAAATTTGTTTTGGGGCAACACCCCATCTATTGCACTGTCAACTAGCCAAGGAATAGGAAGAAATGTGAACTAATTCCACAACCATCAGAAGGTAGTGGAATTTGGCTATCAACAACATCCTTGGTCTCATCTAGGTACTCCTTCAAGTTTGTGACTTAGAAATTCAATCCATAGTAGGTACCTCAATTAAGGTTATTGGTTCTTTAATGCTGAATGTTTTCCGGACAATCACGATGTGCCTTGCAGGTTTTTTGTAACTCCTACAGGTACCTTAATGGAAGCTATGCTTCTTGGGAAAAGCTCGATCAAAGACACTCACAAAGGGTTATTTGGTGATGAATCAACCCAACAAGGTATGCTAAGAACTACCAACTAGCCCAACATCCAACCATCAACATCACCATGCACTTCCACTTCTCAACCCCGGCAAGCACCTCACCAACATAGAAAATGAAGAAGAAGAGCAACCAAGCAAGTGTGGGTCTAAAAGCATCTACTAGAGGCCCAAGGGTACTTTGAAGGTGAATCATACATTTGGGTTCCAACAAAACCTTGCATCAAAAGCCACCCCAGTATGTTAAAAACAAACCCCCGACATCAAAGAACCAAAGGATTCCCTCCAAAAAGGAAGGTACAATATGGTTGGGTTACCACATGACTATTAGAGGGCCAGAGATATTACCTTGGAAACACATATACTTGGGTACCCAAGGTACTTAGTGCAACAAGATTACCTCCATCATCTTCCAGCAGTAATGATGACAAGGTGCTCAATAAAGAGCATAAGAAAGAATGGAGACCCAAGCCTCTAAAATCTTCATCATCAATAAGTGAGAGGCAAACATCAACTTTAGGCCTATCAATTATGAAAAATCAAGGCAAAGATTGGAGAGCAAAACCACAAGAACCTACCTTAAAAAAGGTAGAATCACAAGAACCTGCTCACAGGGACAAGGGAAAAGCACTAATAAAGGAGGATCACACACCTCGGATCTCCCTCGGATATCCTCTACCTCCTATCGGGTGGTTACACAAGAACGTGTCTCAAAAAAAGAGACATTAACACAAGATCCTATTTGGCCACCAATCTACCAAAATGCCTTTGAATTCATTGCATCATCTTCAAGGAAAATGGCAGTGACACAAGAACTTGCTAGGGAAAGAATGGAATCTGCCTTGGAAGGTACAAAAGAACCTTCCTAGTAAGAAATTTGGCATCAAGCTTCGTGCTAGCTACACAAGACACACCAACCATGCCAGACACAATGGATGTCAAACAAAAACCTTCCAATGATAATGACAAATCGTTTTCATTGGAAAATTTCTTAGAAGCAACTTTGGCTCAACAAAAATAGAAGATCTTCGAGACACTATAGTCCTTCTCACATTTACTGCAATGGACATTCATCACTTTATTAGATTAAGACAATGGAAGTTGAACAAGCTAGAGGATGTAATTGACAAAGGCACCAAAAAGATGGGATTTGGAAGGACTATTGAAAGCTAGATCAAAGACACTCTCAAAGGGTTATTTGGTGATGAATCAACCCAACAAGATGTGCTAAGAACTACCAACTGGCCCAACATCCAACCATCAACATCAACATCTACTTCCACTTCTCAACCTTGGTGGCAAGCACCTCACCAACACAGAAAATGAAGAAGAAGAGCAACCAAGCAAGTGTGGGTTCAAAAGGATCTACCAGAAGCCCAAGGGTACTTTGAAGGTGAATCATACATTTGGGTTCCAACAAAACCTTGACATCAAAAGCCACCCCAGTATGTAAAACACAAGCCCTAATATCAAAGAACCAAACGATCCCATCCATAGATGAAGATACAATACCGTTGGGTTACCACAAGTCTACTAGAGGCCTAGGGATATTACCTTTAAAGCACTTATACTTGGATACCTAGGTTACTTAGTGCAACCAAAGTACATCCATCATCTTCCAGTAGTAATGACAAGGTTCTCAACAAAGAGCATAATAAAGATGAAGAGGTCCGTAAAACTGATAAGGCATGGTGGCCTGTCAAACATGTATGCTCAACTATCATGAGTTGGAGGTTATCTTATGTGTGCATGGATAAACATCCATCGACATGGGATGTAGCATCTATCATATGCTCTTCAAGAAGGAGCTGATAGTATATAAGGCCTTGAATCCTGAAATATCACTGAGAAAACATAAGATATCCCTGAGGCATAGCCATAAGTGCATGTTGAAACACTGAGGTTCCCTAGGTCATGCTATGGCTAAACCTGATGATGCCCATACACTGGGGCAAGATTGCACTGATGCATAAATGTGCTCATGTTGAGAAATGATCTACTGATCTAAAGTGGTGGTGATAATTAGATCCAAGGGCGGTGCAATGCGACATGACTGAGTCGATCCTAGAAGGATGTTAGAGTATCAAGAACATTGATCTGTCTATACTACTAATGGAAATGGTGTCCAAGGATGTAATATGCTCCATATTAGAGGTGAAAGCATCAATGATAGATGCTAGAATGCATGCTGCTAGAGATGTGTGTGCCTTATATTGAGGACTTACTTGTTCTATATTTGCATGATCATAACTAAACTCCTTCTATGTAGATCTGCATTGGACATGATAATAAATGGAGTTGGATCCATGCATGAATGTGATGGATGTCACATCACTAGAATCAGATTGTGCTGATGTAGATGGGACTACCTCAAGCTGAGAGCTTACCGTCAAATGTGCCTCATGCTAAGGGCTTACCATCAAATAGGCATGATCAAAAACAATGGGCCAATCCATGCTAACATGCGGTAAATCTATGTCCGATCTTTCAAGAATAATGAGGCTTGAGTCGGTATCATAAAGTGGTATATACGCTGTGGCAATGAATGGTCGAAGTAGGTTCTCTTTCCACTCACTGATCTCATTCGGAGTCATGAGGACTGGCTTATCATCAACTGTGTGATTTGAATAACTCCATGCTAGTCTAGTGCTCTATGCAAGAGGCTTATCCGTGTACCGACGAGAGTGTTTACCCATGAAAAGACTATATGAGAGCTGCCATTGGGGTCTTCTACTCAAGCTACCACTGTGGGCTTACGCTAAACCTATAAATCTAAACCAAGTCATGATAAGAACAATTGTGTGCCAAGGATCAAGCCTATAATATAATGGTAACAACTGTGTGTCATGAGTAGCCAAGAGGTTGTACAAGGCTGATGAGTATGCATGTAGGAACCAATGCAAAAAAAAAGTCAACAAATATGATTGTACATGGGTGGCATGCGTGTGTGCATATATGCAACAATCCTGAATTCAAGGAGAACTCTACCAGGTGTCACACTCATGTGCTGAACTGCCGAATGCCAAGAGATTGAGCTGGTGTCAGATGTGTGAGTGTGTACACCGATGATAGATTTGAAGGGACTTGGTGGGAACTAATTGGGTGATATGGCAATGGCTTACTCTCGGCTTACTTGGCTTGGTGGAGAGTAATCTCCTCTATGGTTGTGCTAGTCTATAGCTAGATTGCATCAAACTCGCATCAAATACATCAAGTTCGTTGAAAAGGCTTATGTCTGTGTGTTTGTTTTTCTTTATTTTAGCATATGTATTTATTTATAAGCATGTAACCATAGCTTGTAACTATATTTTTAAAAAAATTCAATGAGCTAGTTGGAGGTTTGCTTAAGCCGACTTGGAACAACTTGTTTGTTGATGAATAATATTATACCATGTGCCGGTTGGAGGTTTGCTTAGGTTGACTTGGAACATCTCGTATGTGGTTAAAATTTATAGTATATATTACTAAAACTCTTCAAAGTAGGATTTAAGAGTGATGAGGAAATATTTGACTTTGAGTTGGTTGTTGCAGGCTCGCTTATGTCAGTTGTTTGCATCTCGTTCGAAGTAGTCTAGCCAGTTGTGGAGCTCACAATTGCTGGCTCATAGCAACTCAAAAAATTATTTCATGTATGTGTGGAGAGAGAGTGGTATACATAGGTTTACTATCCTTATGTTTTATACATTATTAGGTGAAACACATTAGATATGATTATCTTGCATATGACATTTTAATTTATGGCCCTTATTAGAACTCAAACTCCATAGTACATATATACGTAGAAAAATACAATATTGAGGATTGAGGGTATTAGGTTAACAATTTCTCCTAGCTTAAAAAGTAGTAGTAAAATTGTTTATAACTACTTGTGTAAGTAATGCTAGCTATTGCACCAGTGTGTGTAAAATACCGACATCTGTCAATAGAGCATGATGTTGTGGATGATCATGGTGCAGATAGATGCTTATACGAGAGAGAGAGAGAGAGAGAGAGAGAGAGAGAGAGAAGAACGTGGGAAAAGGTGATTTGCCATCCCACACCTATTTCAACAGGTAAATTACCACATTCACAATCATCCAATTATGTCGAGAGGGGGCAAGATAGTTGGATGATTTCTCTCTCAAGGTCTAACAAGATTGCATGGAGTATTTTAATTCAGTGTCCCAAATAGCCACATTGATGTGTTAGGTATGCTGCAATGGATTAAGAGGTCGTTCGATGATGAGGATTAGATGATGCTAACCTGTTGAATAGTCAAAAGGGAGATCTGAGATACCCACAGCATAGAGCACAATTATCAATCATTTTTTGTCTTTGGAGCACCTCAAAACTCCATCTGGATCAAAAGTTATTGCCATTTGAAGTATGTGCCGAAATTTGTCCAGGGGAGAGCACAAAATGATGAGGTGGCATGTAGTGATTCACCAATTAACGTGTGGCATTGCCATGTGTCATGATGACTTGGTATTATGTTGACCAGACTGGCACTACCACATGTCATGATGATAAGGTAAACTACTGAGCTATCAATGATGATGTGGCACTATGTATAGTGATGTTGTTGTCTATTGGTGTTGCCTCACTGATAGATGTTCTTGTAGGTGCTGGTGGTTAGTCGGTACATAGTAGAAGACATCTTAGAGCTCGTTGATAAAGATTCGTCTAATTGGCTCGCTCGTTGTAAAATCGGGTGGTCGTTGATGGAGGTCCTGGCAGTGCTGCCGATGATGTGGGGCCTGTATGCTTGTGGATAAGGGAGTTGTTGATAAGATCAAAAGTTGGATTCCTCTTGGTTGGTCATACTCACAATAAAATAGATTAAATGTCTAGTACATTCTCCAAGACGCATGAAAGGAATGAGGCATTCACTTTGGTAGCGATGATAGAGTCTGACGTTTATCACTTGAAAGAGACTTATGATTTGAGGAGATTTATTCAGTGTGGACCAAGTGAGGAATGCCGTACCAAGACATTGAATGACTTGAGCTTTCAGCATCAATCTCTCATAAAGAAAAAAGCATATCAAAGAACATATCTATATGGTAAGCAATATGCCTCTTCTCTAGATTGGATACCCATGAATGGCTTGCAGTTTTTGCCTTCCATTTGAGTCTATAATTTTCATGCTTTAATGCAGATAGTGAGTTGACGTAGGTACAAGCTCAAGAAAGGGATCTCGACTATGAAATGTGCATGTCTTAGAGAGAAGTTTGATAGAGAAGGCCAAAACATACTCTATTTGTATAGATAGTGGAGTGTTGTGGAATATTTTCTTTGAAACTAAGCCCTCATCTTGATCAATTCAAGAGTAACACTACTACTTTGTGCAATGATTTTGTATGAGCGAAGCTTTGTCGCTACTCTTGACACACAATGCTCTCATAGTTGTTGTCCTTGCTACATTATAGGTGGAAGATTGGCATACTCAAGGTCTAAAATCTTGCTTGTAGTCATGCGGCTTATAGTTCCAGCTCCCACCTCTACAAATGGCTCCTAGTGCATACGTGTACTTCATTTGGTTGAACATTTCAGTTGGATTTCACTTGTGTTCACTTCCTATTCTCTTGTGTTCACAATCTATCTCTATTCTTGTTCCTACAAAACTGACATACTGGATACACATGAATGAAATCCAAATGACCAAAAATAGACAACCCTTTCACAAGCTATTTTGTTTGCATCTCCTTCAACCTTCTATAATTAATATGCCATGCCAACATCTTCCTCTCCTCCGGGACAAGTTATAGAACCTCCATGTCTATCATTTGAGTTTGAAGCTTTAATCAACGTACTTGCACGAGACATGTACCTTGGTACATGATGATCTCATCAAAGATGAGAAGAACTCACTGAATCTGAATTGCAAGAATGGCAGAAATGTAAAATTCTATGCAAGGGTAGGTGATTTCCATTGTTGTGCAATGGTTTAGGACTACACATGCTAATCTATTGAAAGGGAAATATGCTCTTGGAATAGTTGCATGTCCGAAAAGGAAAGGGGCAAGAACGAGCACCAAAATCCAACCACGATTGGATGTTCTTAACATTGAAGAAGTAGACATACTAATTGTTTATGATTTTCAACTTACTAATGATGGACACTTAACAAAGAAAACGATAGACTATAAGAGGGCTCCATCCTATGCGACACATCTTGTTGGATCTAGGTCTTCATAGGGACATCAAAGAGAATGTTCATGTTGATAATGTTGAGAAGGATGGACCATGGACACTTTTGAATCGTTATTGAATCATGACAATGACCTTGATGATGATGAAACTATAGGTGTTGACATAAAAGAAGATGCAAGAGATAGTGCATGTACAATTTTTGGTTATGTAAGAATCTCCAAAAGTTCATCTTCTTTAGAATATCATTATACATAGAAATTGCCTAACTTTTCAATTCCTTTGATGAAGTTAGCAAACCATAAGGGTCCTATATTATGTTATTTTTAATTCTCTAAATTTGGACACTTTTATAAACATTGCTATCAAAAAGACTTTTAAATTCAGGCCATTTTTTACATAATCATATTGTGCAATAATATTTTTAATTATGATTAAAGAAGTATCAAATTTTTGTTTCTTAAAAAGATCCTTTGGTTCACGTTTGTGCCCAATGTTACTCAATTTAAAAGCAATAGTGTTACTTGCATTTAGAGATGCTTGCCCTGATTTTCAGTATCAAATTTTTGTTTCTTAAAAAGAAATATTTCCTTTGGTTCTCGTTTGCGCACAATGTTACTACTCACTTTATACGCATTAGTGTTACTTGCATTTAGAGATGCTTGCCATGATTTCCAATACATACTTTTACTACTAGAAAAATAACTATGCCCTTGAGCTTTAGCCTTCTAGAAAAAGAACTATGTCCTCATTGAAAGATAGAGGAAACAACTATGTCCTTTGAAAATTGAGCTTTAGCCTTCTAGAAAAAAAATTGTGTCCTCATGATTGAAGATATGAGCATATTCCCATAAGATTATGGCATTACTTTGACATTTATAGATTTGTTTGCACATAATAAGTTGAGCATATTTAGGAGCACAAACAAATTTCTTACAAGTCAAGTTATCAAGGGTTGTCTAGTGAGAAACGTGTTTTAGACAAATTTATTACAAGTCAAGTTCTCAAGGGTTGGCTAGTGAGAAACTTGTATGCTAGAGCTCCGGAAACTGTCCCAAGAGGAGGAGCGACCATGTAAACCCAAATATGACTATACTTGCCAACAACTATTGCCGGTGCCAACGACCTCACTGGATTCATGGATGCCCCTGAGATTGGCCTGAATGAAACATTACGCCAACATAATTAGCACCGTCTCTTCCAATATTGCTGACCTATCAAAACAAATCTTTCAGGGTTGTGTGAGTGGCTTTGCATACCCTGAGACCATGATGTTCAATGCAATAGTTACCGCAACTGCAATGGAAGCATGCAGACCTGTCTGCAGCCAAGACAACAAGCATCGGTTAATCTTGCAAGCAGGCAAGAATCTGACGTTCATGTAAGGTGCATGATTTATGTAGCTATGGGATGCAGCTCTCGGTTTTACGAGCTCCGTCACCATTAATACTAACGACTACATTGTCCAAACTATATTTCTGAGATTCACGGTATCATATAATTGTATTCCTCACAAGTCCAAAACATGAAATGAAAAATCGACTTACAACTCGTGCATCGCTTGACACTGCAGATGCCAAGAACATAAATTCCACTCCGACGATGTACTCCATCAAAAAAGCTCGAAATTCGCCCTCAGCCGGTAGCGTCAAAGCAAGGTCAACGTGAACATCGTAAAGCACTCTAGCTGCTAAGGTCCCTAAGATAGCGCCCAGCAGTTGTGCAACCACATACCAGGGCACCTGCAATTACTCCAGACCCACAGATTCAATTGTAATGTTCTTAATCAACAGAGTTTGGTTTATCCCTTAACAGACATCATTCTTTTATATCTGGGCAAAAAGATAATTCTCGCAGGAAAACGCCGCATCTGCAAGGAATTTCATTTGAATTGCAAGGAGTTCCATTGAAAACCTGGATCCAAGGGAACTGCCCGACGCTTGCAAATGCTAACGTGACGGAGGGGTTGACATGAGCTCCCGAAATGTGTCCGAGAGAGAAAATTATAATCATGATAGAGAACGCAGCGGCAGTAGCATGTCCGACGATATTCATGCCGCCCTTGCTCATGTAATCGCCCATGGAAACTCCGCAAAGGAAGAACATAAGAAAGAAGGTTCCGATCACTTCTCCGACAACCTGGAGAAAAATTTCAAAAGCCTATGCGAAATCGGGGGGAGCTTTCGAGCGGGTGATCATGAGGAGGATGCAAATACCTTTCTGAGGAGGGGAGAACAGGCGTGAAGCTGTGTGGAGCTGATAGCACGTTTCCAGAGAGGGAGCTGAGTGGTACCGGAGACAGCAGCAGAAACTGAGGATCCATCAGCGACGGCCAAATCGGGCTTGTCTACGTAGGGAGTCATCATTCTGAGGGCGTGCACGAGTGGGAACTGTTGGAGGAACTGAGCGATGGAATTATCCGATTCCTGTATTTTTAGATTGGAGGTCCACATCTGCGGAAACAGAAACAGAAAGAGCGTGTATAGAACGCGTGCATGCATCCGGTGTGATCGCGAGTTCATTATCTATTCTTACGAATTTCTCTTCCGGCTTCAACGGCCTTCATAGCCCTTTCGACATTCTAAATGAAAAAATTCAGGTTGTACATGACGGCCAACAATTGAACAACGTTTCAAATTTTTGCATATAGCTATATCAATTTACCCCTATTTACTTAGTTTTGAAGGCCACTCTCAGATTTTGTCCTTCAATATGAAGGTTAAGGTTACCATAGGACAGGCCTTCAAATTTCAGGGCTGCCCAGTAGCATATAATTCTTGTGGTCTGCTCGAGATTGTGTGGGGAAAAGAAATGCTTCAACACGAAGTAATGAGCTTAATTCATTTATTCATATGTATAATTCGTATTGTTTCAAAAGAAACGTTTGTTTATCCCAAGTTTTGCATAGTCCAATGTTAAACATCTATTTCCATCTTTCCTGAGTGTCACATTGGGAACAACTCAAAATCATTTTACATCAAAAGTGAAAATATTGAAGTGTTTAAATCTAGCTTCTAGAATATTTTTTATCGTTCCACAATAATCTAGCTATGAAGAAAAAAGGTTTGCATCTAAAGTGATCGCTCAATATCTTACGAGCTATCTTATATGAAGTTAGCCATGATCCCATAGTCAAATGTGATCGTCCTCTTCTATTCGATCCATTCCATGCAATCTAAGTTCAATCCATTCCACACAATCTAAGTGTTGGCAACTAAAGGTGGCAAGGGCAAGCACAACTGCAACATAAGTAGAAGAGCATAAGCAGATAACTTGCAAATGAGGGAGCTGAGAGGTTCTCATGGAAAGAAGAAGGGGACATAGGTGCCCTGAGCCTTGCATGAATACCCATGCATAATTACTATTTTTGGTAATTCATGCGCCATAAAGTGCTCCTCAAGGTAATTTGATTTCCCCTCAATGAGGCATCATCATTCAGCCATATAACATCCACACATGCGAAAATGATAGATGGCAATGTCGGCATCTCATCATGAGAAGGGAAATGGTGGCACAGGGCCAAAGCTTCTTGAATTTCTCACTCTACAAGGTGCCAAAGAGAAATGTGCGATGATCATAAAACCTCTTAATGATTTAGTATAGTTCAACCCACTTGAGCTTCAACTTGAGACCCAGGTGGGATCAAAAGACTAACACCACACCTTTCTCTTTAAATATTTGGGTCTTTGCATGCCGGTTTAGAAAAAGCGACCACAGTTGTGTGAGGGTAGCGAAAAAAGGGAATTAATGCAATGGAGGAGAGGGGAACGGAAGGGAGTGTGGCTGCGTCAGGCTGCGTCAGCAAGGACAAAAAGAAGAGGGGGGGAGGGACGGGAAGGGAGAGAAGGGGGAAGGTAAGGGAGGGAACAGCATGGGAGAGGGGGAGGAAGGGGGTGGGCACGATGTTAAAATTCTAGAGTGGAAAGTTTGAATTCTAGGGTTGAATTCTTTTAGGGCTATATATTGCAATCACACCCTCTCTTCTCTTCCCACTCCCTATGCATTCCCCTCCCTCTCCCTTTCCTTTCTCCTCCCTCTGCTTCCCATTCTCCTCCCTCCTCTCCCTCTGTCTTCCCCTTCTCCTCCCCTCTCTCTTTCCCTCCCTCTCCTTCTCTCTTCACCATCTCCTCTCCTATGGCCCTCCCTTCCTTCACCCCTCCCTACCCCTCTCCCACCCCTTCCTTTCTTACCTTCTTCCACCCCCCTCACATTGCCACGACAGTGCGAGGCACAAAAAAGAAAAAAAGTAAATTATTGTTGTTGTTGTTGTTGTTGTTGTTGTTGTTGTTGTTTGTTGTTGTAGATTATTACTAACCAATGGTAGTAGTTCTATTATTGATAGTAGCAAGCCTATTACGCCTATTATCGATGGTAACATGGTCACCATTGGCAATAATATTTCATGTTTCACTTTTCATTCAACAAGATTGTGTAGTCCATAGCTCCCATACCTAGCATGTATGGGTAAGGTAGACCACAATTGATTCATGAGAATCTAAGAAAGAAAGAGCGAGTGAGAGAATGAGTGTTCATTGATCTTGCGAAAGTGGTTGACTGCTCCAATATCTTGCATGTAAGGGGAGGGTTTACCACAACTAAAAGACAATGAATGTGATTCTGAACATGGAATAATGGGTGAGGTTTCCAAAGATTTTTTAAATTTGAAAATTTAGATTGGAATTTTTCGGTAAGATTGCAATCTATAGCTCCTATACCTGGCGTGCTGGGGTAAGTCAAACCACAAGTAGGTCACAAGAATCTAACAGAGGAAAACTATGAGAGAGTAAGTTCTCATAGTGCTTGTGAAAGAGTTGTATCTTGCATGTTGGGGTAAGGGTTTACGGTTTACCACAAGTACAAGACAATGACTAGGATTGTGAACATGGAATGATGGGTGAGCTTCCACCTTCATGATCATTTGCATTTTGCAGAACATAAGGTAGTGCTCACAAGTACTTGTACTCGCTTGTTTATCTTCGAAGGTTAGATTGGTAACTAGCAAGTTCCTGGCCATAATACTCCACAAGGGTAATCGCTGCCATCAAGTTTGTACTTCTAAAGACGAAACCCCAAATACATACCCGATGCATTCTCTGCCATTTTGTGAGCTGCAGAACTCCCAAACACTAACGGCAAATGCCAACTAAATCACCAAAATCTGAGTGCAAGTATTTGCAAATGAGAACCCTATGGCACGATGGCTACAATGGAATATGACTAGAACAAAACCCCCAAATCTTTTAGGCAATTTATATTCCAAATACAACGAACAAAAGGCAACTGCTGTACTTATACCACCAAACTGAGTATTGTTTAAGGGCAGCAAGCTATAGCAGTCTGTCAACTATATTCACGAAATGCAAACTGTTTTGCTTATTCAAGACCTGCAAAACAAGCTGAAAATGGAAGTATGGGGAGCAGTAAATGCCCCCACTAACAGGAACGTGGACAAACTGTAGGAGTCGAGCTGTAAATGCCCATGAACAGTGGCAACCAAAGTCGACCAAAAAAATCGCGACGAAAATGCCATAAACTGAGGTCACCTGTAAAGCTTGAAAACCTACATTGAATCTGCCACAGACAAAGGTGGCTAATGTGCATGGCCTTGCAGCAGGAGAACTCAACCAAGATAGAAACAAACCAAGCCAGACCTGTATATGGTGATAGGAGACCCTCAGGGATAGCAGAATACGAGGTATATGAGGTCTTTTTTTATAATGACCTACAATAAGAAACAATGGACTGCCTGTAGCAAGGAGATAGAGCAGTGGCCTGTTATGAGCTTAAGAATTGGAGGTGGACTGAGTTGACCATGGAAAGACCATTGACTGACAAAGAACAGAGCTAGAACAGGCCATCCCATTCGAAACAGCTGCTCCTGAGCTTGTTATATGAGCGGTTGTTGCATGTGCATTTATGACGCTCTTATTGCATGGACATAGACTTGATAGATTGATCAGTTTTTCTCTTGCAATATAGCCAACTATATGCTTTGTCATATGTCACCATCTACTTTCTTCCTTGCTAGTTGATTGCATGCAATCAGATTGTTTCTCCGAGATACCTTGCAGTATAGACACTATAAGCTTTTTCTGCAAGATATCAATCTCTCTTGGTTTATTTCATTCTATGTTCGTGACCATCTACACTTTCCTCCTTGCTAGTTGATTGCATGCAATCATTTAGCGGATTGCTCTGTTCATGCACTCATACCTTCTTCTAAGAGTATGGTTGTCTTATAAAATAGGAGAAGCTGGAGTTTGGTATTCAAGCCCCTTTTATTCTTCAATATCCCCCATAGTCATTGTCTACTTCGTCCTTATGTTTTTTCATCTATCAACACAAAGGTGCTCACTTATACGATTTGGCCATGATGAGATTTTCCACATGAAACGTTGACAACATTTTAGCTTTCCATTGCTTTGTATGTCATTGTTAATAAAAGGCTTTCTATAATATACCTTACCATTAACTTTGGGTTTTTGAAATGTTCTTCTCTTTTGACAATGTTTCCAACCAACAAATGAAATAGAGAGAAATTCTCAAGAAGTTCCTAATTATAGGATGAATGAAGGCACTTGAATCAGAATCTCCTCCTACATGAAACAAGCCTCGGATAATTTCTTCATCGGCAGCATTGTGAACTAGACAAAAGCATAATGAGACACCTTAAACCCAAAAAAACATTGAAAATCATTACATAATAGAACCACCATACTATAATATAGATTATGATCACCAATATATGTTTGTGAGGATTTCCAAGCATTGTTTACAACGCCAGTTCCCATACCAGGAAAACAGGGGAACAGTTATTCATGTCCTAAATGTATCACAAATCCCAACTCTTGTGCCAAATTTTATAGCCTCCTTTGCAAAGACACGTGCCTACATCCAAGGCACTTGTAATTCAACGCAAAAATTTATGCGAGCACTCTGATGCTCCATCCAAACCAAAAAAGAGGCTGCTCTCTCCTTTAATCGTTATTAAAGGAGAGAGTTCACCAGAGCAGATATTTCTAATAGGTGTAGCCCTTCACAAACATGCCCTTCTTTGCTTCTTCGCTTTCGTCCTCCCCAGTGTACTTTCCAAGTTGCGCAAGAGAATTTGCCTTGGCCCTGATCAGCAAAGCTTTCTGAGCAGCTTCTATCTTGTCGGGTTGGCCCTGCCATGCCTTCAACACTGAGTTTTGCAGAGCCCGTGCGTAGGAGAAAGACACATGCCAGGGATTTGGTGACTGATTCATGGCATTCAAGTTGAGTGTAGCTTCCACCTCCGATTGACCTCCTGACAAAAACTGCTCAGGCCAACATTGTCAGTAAAATGGAAACCTCATGCTCAAAATCGTAAGCTGAAGACACTTCAAGGCCAATCATGAGATACAAAAATTGTTTTAAAAATCCACCGGAAGGAGCTATTACCATGATTCCAGGGACAGCAGGAGGAACCCTTCTTTGCAACAATTTCAGTGTATATTCAGCAATCACGTCAGGTGATTTCCTGTCCTTGCACTCGGCTCCAGGGGTAACCATACTTGGTTTCAATAAAATGCCTTCATATACAACGTTGTTCTTCGCAAGAAAGTAAAACACTTCATTCCAAACCTTCTCTGCAACTTCAAGTGTCCTATCAATGCCATGATCCCCGTCTAAAAGAACCTCAGGTTCCACAATCGGAACCAAACCATTGTCCTGCATTACAATCATTAAACGATTTAAATTTACATGAATTAAAGTCAAGAAAGAGTCAAGAGACAGACACCCTCAAACAAGAAGGTATTGAAGTACATCGGCTGAGAAGTATAAATGGAGTAGACTTTTCAACCAGTAAATGGAAACACACCAAGATCATGTCTGTCCGCTTCAACCAGTAAATGGAAACACGCTAAGACAATGTCTGTCTTTTTTCCCTTTAAAATTATTGATTCGTTATCTCTCATAGCCAGCTCAAAGCAAACGATAACACTGCCTCCCTCAGTGGTACCGTGGTAAATTTACCATACAAGCTTTTCAATGCTGGATGCAATAACGCCAACTATAAGTAACAAGAGAGTCAACTACTCGTGAGCACTGCCTTAGATAGGAATGGAACATAGACAACCACTAGCTTGAAGAAGGGTGTGCGGTTAAAAGGACGTTTTCACAAAATTAAAAGGAGAGCGCTGCCTAGAAGGCAGTGCTAACAAACCTGAGAAATAGCAGCATATCGTGCAAGCCCCCATGCAGCCTCTTGGACTGCCAGCTCAGAAGGCCCATTGGGAATGCTGATTACAGTTCGCCTGCCATCATGCAAACAGGAATCTTAACTGAGAATTCATACAGCAACACCGTCTTTGCAGGGCAAGTGTCTCATGGAGATGTGGAATATATGTTGTCCTGCTCACCAATAGCAAACATGAAATTGAATTATGTGCTATCCTGCTCACCACTTCGCAAACCTTGCGCCTTGCTTATAGTATTCAGCAGATCGTGAGGCAAGCCCGTCAAGCCCCTGGCACCACGACTCATCATTGGATCCGGCCAATGGTACCAGACCCTACAGAGTTGCAAATAGTCGATCCACAGGTTGCATGTAATATAAAATTGAGAAAGATGATCGAGAGAACAACAAATCTTAAGGAGTTAAATGCTCACGAGAAAAAAAGATTGCATAGCTTGTCGACCTTGCTTGAGGAGTTATGTGCTCACAAAATAAAATGATTGCATACCTTGTCAACCTTGATTCCCGGCACTATGTTCTCCTCCTTCAGGCAGTCGACGAACTTCTTGCCATCCACTGTTGACTGGTACAAAGTCTCCTCGAAAAGGATAGCTCCGGATATATACTGCCCAAGCCCTGGGGTTTTGCACAGGAGTTGTCTGTAAGCTTGGCGATTTGTTTCAGTGTTCTCCAAGCCAATCGAGGCAAGACGCTTGCCGCAGGTAGCGTTAGATTCGTCCATAGCCAAAATTCCCCGGCCAGGAGAAGCAATGCTTTTCTGATCATAAGCACAAGTCGATAAATATTAGAAGCAAAGATCTTCCTAACCGTGCAGCATGGAACCAAACGAAAGAGACCCACAACAAATGATGGATCGGGATGGAACAAATCTGTGCAAGATTGAGCAAAATATAGAGCAGATGCACGAGAAAGTGCATGGATCGGATGAAATTCCGCAATCGACGGCATACATAAAGGAAAATTAGGCCAAAATGCAACAATTCAGAGGCCAAAACGCGGACGCAATCAAAAATTCAACGAGATTACAAGGGACCCAAAATCGATGGAAGAAGGAAGAGGAAAGGTACAGCGGTTTTGATGAGTTCATCGGTGAAGGCGCCAGCGCGGATGGAAAAGGAGACGGTGCGGGGATGGGAGGGGGAGGCAGGGGAAGAGGATGTGAGGGACCGGCCAAGGAATTGAGAGGAAGAAAGGGAGGAGGAGGAGGAGACGAGGGAAAAAGCCATGGCTATGGCGAAGTATGGAGCTTGGGAAGGTATTTGGCTATGGCGGACGAGAAGCTTGAAATTCAGTGTTCGAAAGGCACATAGTGCTCAAAAAGACGAGCTTTTGGGGAGAAGACAAAAAAGTCTAAAGCAATAGAGGCAATCTAGGCACGTGACGGAGCAATCTAGGCACGTGACCTAGTTCATACACAAGCCCGGTCACACCCACATGTCCGTCAAAGGCCTCCGCCCGACGTCGGCCCAAAATTCGTTCAAGCCCCATTTGCAAAAAAAGGACAACTTGGAGGAATAGAACGGGTGCTGGCACTTGCTAGCACACCGCTACTGCTGCTGCAGTTGATGAAGGGGTGTGTGATGGGGGAAGCATTCAATGCCCTCTTCTTCATTTTCTCTGGGCGCGGGAGCTTCCCTATCCAGCCCCCTCTCTACTAGTCAACCATTGCCTAGTTCCTGTTTGCCAATAATGTGTTTGTCTGACGGTGTGTAAAGGGGTGGCAGACGGACACCCGCCCAGCACCAAAATCTTGGTGCCCTCAAACTGGGCGTAGATTGGGTGAGCAATGGCGGTGTGTGGCTCCACCCTTAGCAATCTTAGCAATCTTGCATGTCCCATGATCCCTGGTGGACATGCCTACCATGGGCTAAGTCTTTAAACACCCTTAATCATAATCTACACACGGTGTCATTGTACGCATGGTGTGTATCATTGCACATTACCTGAGGTGGCACGACATTATGCATGCAGCTAGCCTTCGATGGTGGAAAAATGACTATTGATTGCCCCACTTTACTTGCTTGAAAACAAGCTCGTGCTACTGCGATCGCACGAACCCTTTTTCCTCACAACACACAAGTGGTTGCATAGCCATTTCCCCAATCCTTTTGACTTGCCTTTGTCACTTGTCAACACTCTCATCCATCCAATTCTTCTCCCTACAGAGTCATCAGCGGTTTGCCCGCTGCATCAATCACCATCATCACCTACCTCAATCTCATGCACCTATTGCAAAGATTTTGCTACCATTGACTGTTTGGCAATTCACGAGAGACTTTCATGAAAATTCATTCATTGTCACCTGCCCCATAAGAAAGGCCCTCTTCGTGCCTCTTCCTATTGTTGTTCGACTCCTAAGGTCGCAAGTGTTAATGAATTTATGAATTTTATTATGATTAGTGAAATGAGGATGTTGAAGACATTTTAAGAACTCACTTGTTTTTTAAGATTCAACTTGTGGGTCTCAAAGTATTACTTGGAACATGAAAGTCTTTAAACTTCTTCAACCATTTACATTTACGGTACAAATCAATTGAGATTCGTAATTGAAATGACCACAACACTAATAATTTCACTTCCGTAAATGAAATCTCCATCTTACTTTTGATGGTTATGTACTCACAATTGTAATCATAGTTGCAATCACAAATCACGATGTAAAAATAATTATAATTGCTTAATCTTATGTTACTACTTTCTATGAATATGACTTTTAACCTAAAACATGCTTTTTGTTAGATACACGAAAAATAGTTAAATATTCATGTTTTCCAAATTCAATCATCTAATGTTATTCTTTTTCATTAGAATATCTACATTAACTTATTTTTCTATTTGTACTCTTTTATCTATTTATTCTTATTTTCCTCAAATTTTGGATGTATTAATGTAGATTGTACAACCAAGTAATGTTAAATTATCATTTTGACATACAGATTAATACAGAAAATATATGAACAAAAAGATTCATATGAAGTTGGCCAATCCCTCATAATGTTAGGAATAGATATGCATGCTAGAGAAGACGAGCTTCAATGCCCATCCTACATGTATTAATTAATGTCATCACCAACATCAAAAGAAAGACAATGCTAGGATCTTGCAAAGAAAAAGTTTTTGCCCATTTCAAATAAAAAGTAAATAGTTATTATAAATAAAAGGTGAGCTTGCCTCATTTAAAAAATTATGCCATTAACTATAGAAAAGCCTTTGAGTATTTAAAAAATGAATCTAATTAAAATACGTAAGAAGTAATCAATGTTTCATGAATTTAAAATTAAAGTTAGCTCTTAATAAAAGCCATAAGCCAATTAATCATTGAGCATAAGATAAAATTGTTATAAGTACTAAAAATAACGAACAAAATCTAAGTATTGACAGCACTTGACCAACAAAGTTAAGATATCACCTAAATCTAGCAAGTATAAATTTCAAGAATAGCAGAAAACTTATATATACGTCACAAAGACTGAACATTTGAATTACTACTTGTTATATTATTTTCTAAATCAAATCAAGATATAGCTCAATCAAGCTCTTAACATTGACAAGGCTATTAGCATGATACCTCAACTAATTAAAGCTTAGAAAACGCCAAGTATCAATAAATAATAGAGATTCATAACCTTTTCTAGCTTGAAAGAAATAGCTATCTTACAAGTTAGGGCTTTATTCATCAAACTTAGGTGTTTGAGGGAAATGTCCTAACAAAGTTTGACTTGATCAAAATCACTCAAGGTGTAGAACTAAGCTAAATGAAGGCCAAGAAGCTTATGTAGGGTTAAAAGTGTAAACTAAGGTTGATAGATAACATGATTATCGAAGATGAGAAGGAATATATCCACATGCTATCTCACTAACATCTAAGCTATGAAAAAGCAAAACAAGGAAGAAGTAGCTCTCCCTCATATCATATGGTGCTTTTTGATAGTAAACTATATGAAAAGCCTTCATTAGATGTGTTATTATGAAGTAATCCGAAACTAGAATCTTGCTAAGGCCTCATGTGAAAAAATTCATCAGTGCCAACTAACACTATATATGTAGCTAATAAAACACAAACACAACCTCATCAGGATATTTCAAAAAAGCTTATGCTTGGAGTCATGTGGTAAATAGTTACTGAATGGACCATGGGGGATATTAAGGGGACTGAATAATCAAACTTCAATTTGTCCTATTGTATACGATAAGTGTACTCTTAGAGCAAGTTGCCTTTGTCAATTGAGAATATGGAACTGAACAATCTATTGCCACATGATTGCATGACATCAAATAGTGAGGAGGAAAGTGTATCCAGATGCTTATGAACATAGAATGGAATAAGAAATGATAGTGATATCACAAAGAAACAACATACTAAAAGAGAAAATTCAATAAATGTCAAGTTGAATATGCTTATGTCCATGTACAGTGGGTGCCCCGAAAATACACATGCAACAACCCTCTCATACACCTCGTATAATCATGGAGGTTAAGTTAAACAAGATTCTTCATCAACAAATTGCTTACAAACATAAGCGACGAGATATTGAATCACTTGTTAACATATTGAGAAGACTACATATGCCTAGTAGCTCGTGACACAAGAGCAAGAATCCATGTTAGGAGACTTGTTAGAGGCAAACAATTTGATGTTTGATTGCTTGGGAATTTGCAAGGGTTTGTAGTCATGCAAATGATATTACTTCAAAACCTTTTGGGCGTACTTTCCTTGTGTCAACATGATGCCTCTTTCATTCCTTCATATTTCTATATTAAGAAAATAGTGGAGATTGTTAGGAGTATTGTAAATTGCACTATTCATAGTGGACTATAAGGGCCATTGAACTCCTCACATGTAAGGTTTGACCCATTCTCAGTGAGTATTTTACAAGGGCCATTGAACTCCTCACATGTAAGGTTTGACCCATTCTCAGTGGGAATTCGCAAGGGTTTGTAGTCATGCAAATGATATTACTTCAAAACCTTTTGGGCGTACTTTCCTTGTGTCAACATGATGCCTCTTTCATTCCTTCATATTTCTATATTAAGAAAATAGTGGAGATTGTTAGGAGTATTGTAAATTGCACTATTCATAGTGGACTATAAGGGCCATTGAACTCCTCACATGTAAGGTTTGACCCATTCTCAGTGAGTATTTTACATCAAGACCTCTTCATCAAAACCCCTCCTAGTCAAATTGCAGTTGCTCGAACCCATGCATATAAAAACATTAAAGATTAAAAAATTATTATGTTGCATTTTCCCTCGATGGATGTGTAGTCTAGATATAGGACTAGTATGCCTTAGAGTTAGATTGAACTCCACAAAGCTAATTAATCCCTTACCCAAAAAATCTTAATTAGTTCCTAATAGCATCATTCCCTTCCGATCCTAGCATTAGTATGCATACTCACAAAAACTGATACCCCATTAGTACTTTGGCAATAGGTAGCTTCACACTTGGTGAGTCACTTAGAAGCTGGGTTACTAGCATCACGACAAACGCACATAGTTGCACTCACATGCCAGCTTGTAAAGTCACTAGTTAGTGAGTCACTTGAGAGGTGGGTCACTGACATCAGGACAAATGCACACAGTTGCAATCGCATTGTAAAGTCACCACCTAACATATCTAGCACTGGTTCTTGCACTGTTTTCATATTAAGCCTCAAAAATTCTCTAGCTACCGCCAACACTTTATTGCTACATAGGATTTGATTTTGTTGTATATATTATACATAAGTTTTGATTTTGTGCACACGGCCTGTTCATTATGGCTAGAGCTCATGACGACATCATCTTCTAGACCACAATAGCAGCTCAATGATAACAACTATGGAAATTAGAAGTCCAAAATGGTAAGAGTCTTCTAGTTAGTTAAAGAGATTTTGTGATGTCGTCAAGGATTACGTATTTACGTAATCATGGAACTCTTTACATGATTTTTATTCTTGAATATCACTTTTATGAAATCATGCACACAATGACCACAAAACCTTGTCAGTCTTTACAAGAAACTAACTATATACTATCGATATCGGCACGTGGCCAAAATACCACCATTAATAAAGCTAAACGACTTCCAAGAAAATCCAAATTATCGGCAATCACTATAGTAGTACGAACGGGCAAATTCAGCGTGAGTTTGCTCAGTATAATAACTAATAATACTAGAAGTTGTATTAATGGAAGTTATACCTTTATCACTAGTAATGTTATCAGAGGTGTAAATATGATTACTGGTTATATATTAGTGCCACTTCTATATACACCATTCCAAAGTAATTTTAATTACTTTTCATTTGAGAGGTAACTATCCTTTCCTATCATTAGCCCCATGCTAGGGCCCCACCCACAAAGTAGTCCTTGGACCCTATGCTCACAATCACAAGATCTCGATGGGGCCACTCCTAAGGTCAAGTCTCCGAACTCTCTCAAAGGGGGAGGTGGTCTTTTTCAAAATTTTTTAAATGATATTTGTCTCATGTACTATATCTTATACAATACATGTTGCACGAGCATGCGGATTTTATATATGGAGATATTGTATCCATAGTTTTTTATGCAAGATGGAAGTTTCCACTAGCACTAATAAGCACAAGCATTCACTAACATTGAAGAAAAACAAGCTTGTTACCTAGTGTTGTGAGAACAATTATTAGACAAAATAAATTGATTGCAAAAGAGAGAGATGGAGACCGTTATAGACAACACAAACTAGCAATTATGGATTTGCATCATGAGCAAGAATATGCTCGAAAACATTGGCTTGCACCAGAGTTGTAGGTGACTTGTAGGTTCTTGCAAGAAGAGGGTGATGCATTTGAGAATTGGACATCTTTGTCCTTGGTTGATTATCAACAAAATGGTGTGGCTGTTCTTTGACGCCTTTAAATATTGGAGTTTTGATGTTCACATGCCTAACCAAGTACGTATGAAACAAATTAGGATACATGTTGTCAAAAGGTTGAAAGGAGAAAAAGCATCAGGGAGGCTTACACTTAGAGATGCAATCTGGGCATATCTACCTTATCTTTTCCTCCAAAATACTTGCTATGTAAACTCCAGACTTTCTTTCATTTTTAAAATCAATGGACTTATGAAATGCCTCTCCTCTCGTGATATAATCATCACATTCAACAACAGAAATCTTTGTATATTTCTTCATCCATTTGAAACGATTGTGCATCCTATGTTAAGAAAAATACTATGGTGGATGTGATCTTTTTGCTCAACATATGCTTTGTTGTCCACAAGGCATTATAACTAGGAGGCCTAAAACATACACCATAATGTGTGATGCAATGCCCTGCATTTGGCATGTCAATGTTATCAACCATACTCAATGGATAATCATAATGCAAAATTGATCAACCAAGAACATATTGATCAATCTCTAAGTCATGGTTCTGAATGCCCTCTACAGTTGATGGTTACCTCATCCACTCCATTACTAACTCCGGTTCTATGTAGTGTAGATGTTGGTGTTTCTTAATTTTTTGATTGAGGCATGCTTATAGCAACACTATTGAGAGTAGCATCCTCACTATTTGTATGTATGTGTGTGTGTATATATATATATCTTATACTTGTTCAGAGTGCACTTAATGGAAGCAGAACGAAAGAGGGTCAGTGAGAGGGAGAGCCAGAAGATGGCCACACAAGTTTTGGTGGGTGCAAAACACCCAAATCTTCTATGTCATCCATATATATATGTGTGTGTTTGAGTATTGCACATAACCAGAGGTAAGGCATAGTGGCCTTTAACCCCCACAACCTCCCACTTAAAAAGGCCAATGTACCTTTAAGGGAGAACAGCCAGTGAGCATACCATCCAATGCCCATCAAAACACGACAATACTCAAACCGCTGACTAAGTAGACTCTTCGTCACCATATCTGTAGGATTATCATCTGTATAAACCTTGACAAGCTCTAGCTTGTCCTCAAGTACCTCCCTGATGAAATGGTACCTTACCTCAATATGTTTGGTCTTTGCATGAAAGACCTAATTCCATTCTACCTGAATAGCACTCATGGAATGACTATGCAATGTCGGTACACTATATGAATCCCCAAATCTCCCACTAGAAAATGAAGCCATATAGCCTCCTTGAAACCCTCTCTGGCTGCAACACAGTTGGCCTCTGTAGTAGGCAAAGCAACACACTTCTGTGCATGAGACATCCACGACACTGCACCACCTACAAAGGTGAACACATAACTAGAAGTGGATCTCTTGCTATCCACATGCCCTGCATAATCTAAATCTGTGTACCCAAGTATATGCATCTCTCCTTTGCCAAAGCAAATGCACATCTCCTTGGTACCCTTCATGTACCTCATAATGCACTTAACTGCCTCCCAATGGCTCTTTCGTAGATTAGCCATATACCAGCTCACAACACTGCAAATGCAATGTCCAGTCTAGTAGCTATCATAGCATATAAAGACTCCCAACTGCTGATGCATAAGGAACCTTGGCCATCAAGTACCTCTCCTCATCTGAATCTGGACTATTTGCCTGACTTAGCTTCACATATGGAGGCCCCCCCTCCATATTGAAAAGATGCAACAATTTTGTAGCATACTCCTTCTGTGAAAGCCAAAGGAGTTTCCTATTCTGGTCACACGTGATGCGCATACCAAGAATATGACCTGCAGGTCCCAAATCCTTCATGTCAAAGGCCTCATGCAACTTGCACTTCAATGCATCTAGATCATAAGTGTTCTTGCTAGCCAATAGCATATCATCCACATAAACTGCCAGGAGTATCAAGCTATTATCCTTAGCCCTTTTAGTGTAGAGGCAGTGATTAATCTTACTTCTTCTGAAACTTAAGACCTAATGAAAGCATCAAACTTCTAATACCATTCTCTAGGAACTTGCTGCTCTTTGCCCTTTTCTTCAAATCCTTCCGGCTGTACCATGTAAATTTCCTCATGCAGATCCCCATGCAAGAAAGCTATCTTGACATCCATCTACATAAGCTCCATATCCTCTGCTGCCACAAAAGTATGCATCTAAGTGTGGTCATATTCACAACTGAAAAGAGGATCTCATCAAAATCCACACCCTTCTCTTGCTTGAATTCTTTAGCAACCAAACGGGCCTTATACTTAGGCACATCATCACTTAGTGAACTTCATCTTGTAGACCCATTTACATGGCAATGCTTTCTTTCCATGTGGCAAAGAAGCCAAGTCCCTAGTCTTATTCTTCATGAGTGAACTCATCTCTGATTGCATAGCATACTCCCACTTGGGCTAATCCTCATGCATCATAGCCTCTATGTAGCAAGAAGGCTCCTTGCAATCAGTAAGCAGAACATAGTTTACCCCTAGAATAAACCTATCAGGCTGTCTAGACACTCTAGCTAGTCTTCTCAAGGGCATTTCAGTTTGTTGTCCTGCCTACATGTCAACCACATTTGGCTCATCATTTCCACCAATAGATGATCCATCATCTTCCCTTGATTGTGTACCTGTGGAAGTACCTAGTGGCACCATTTCTTGCACATTTGGTGCATGGACAGCTTGTTGTCTATCAACATATGCGGGTGGATTCACATCTTGAAAAGTGATTCTCCTCATTTCCAAATCCCTCATGGGTGTCTTATGCATCTTCTTCTCATTGAAGACCACATCATGGCTTTGTATGATCTTCTTTGCTTCTGGATCCCAGAGATGATAGCCCATCTCTCCACTTTCACATAACCTAGAAAGATGCATTTCCTAGACTTAGGATCTAGCTTCTTATGAAGCTCTTTTGGCACATGTGCATATGCCTCACACCCAAATATACTCAAATGAGAGTATGAGGGCTTCTTGCCACTCCATGCCTCTTCAGAAATACCATGATCCAAACTCTTATAGGTGATCTATTGATCACATGCACTACAGCTTTCATTGCCTCAGCCCAAAAACCACCAGAATGACTTACATTGAAAAGCATACATTGCAACCTTTCCTGAATGGTGCAGTTCATTAGTTCTGCAAGTGGATTTTTCTCTGAAGTACAAGGGGACATGATCTCCCTCTTGATCCCATACGTATCACAGAATTGTTGAAAGTCATGAGAGAGATACTCTCCACCATTATCTGTACGCATTTAAGTGTTCTACTTGACTAATTTTTAACCAAAGCCAGCCATTTCTGAAAAACCTAGAACACATCGCTCTTTGAAGTTATCGCATAAGCCCACACTTTCCTAGTTGCATCATCAATGAATGTCACATAATATTCAACCCTGCCTAATGAACGTGTAGGCATGGGATCACATATGTCTAAATGCACTAAATCAAGCTTTCCAAGCTCTTTCTTTCCCCTTCTTTTAGGGTTGATTTAGTATGCTTCCCATAGAGATAGTGCTCACCAATGTCAAAATCTGAAAAACTCAGATGCGGTAGAGTTTCATTCCATTTAGACTCATGTGTCCCAATCAGCAATGCCACAAAGAAGTACTTGGTTGCTTGCTTATTACAATGTTCAACATGATCAGACACACCTGATACATGTAAGGGATACAATGCCCCACACTTTGGCACCTCTTGCCAAAACCATAGAGCCCTTCTGAATTTTCCAACTCTGAAAGCCAAAGGTGGTCTGAAAACTAGCATCATCTAGCTGACCCGCTGAAATGAGACTCTTGGTCAGCTTAGGCACATGTCTCACATTTTTCAAAACAAATGTAAACCCATTTGCAAAAGAAAACTTTACGTCACATGCTCCCACTATGTCATAGGCATAGTTATTTCCAAGGCGCACACAATCTATCTTTCCATAGTCATAAGTGAAGAACCATTCCCTATGGGGAGTAACATGAAATGAAGCATTAGAATCCAAAATCCAATCTTGGGAAAATGCATCATCTGAAGTGGTAAGCAGCTTTGCAAGTAGACTAGACATGAAGAGAATGTCATTGTCACTATCATCAGTGGTTGCATTGATCTCCTTGATCTTCACTTTTCCTTTGTCCTCCCTTGGACTCTATTCCTTCTTATTTGCACCCCAATTTGCATTCTTTTTCTTATCCTTTTGCTCTCTTTTTAGCTTGTAGCAATTCTTTTTCATGTGGTCCTTCTTGCCACAATGGTAACAGTCAATGTTCCGTGCCTTGGGATTTGCTACGAGACTTTCCTCTTTCTTGGGACTTCCCCCTGAACTATGATCTACTCCTTTGCACATTTAAGGCTTCATCCTGCTTATTGCCATCCATAGACTTCCAAGAGACTTCCGTCTAATATCCTCATCCAACAAGCTACCCACAACATCATCAATCTTCAGTACTCCATCGAGTGCAGAGTTATTGATAGCTGTATAGAAGGTATCCCATGAGGATGGCAATGAACACAAGAGGAATATTGCCTTAGTGTCCGCATCAAATTTCACCTTTTGAGCCCGAAGCTAGTTGAAAATAATATTGAATTCATTCAAGTGAGAAGCAATGGAGACCCCTTCCTTCATCTGTAGCTCAAACAACCTCTTCATGAGGTAACTTTAGTAGAGGAAGTTTCCTTCTCATAAGTGGCACATAATTTCTTCCATAAATCTTCCGTAGTCTACTCATTTACTACTGTGAAATAAACTCTCTACAAGATGAAGTCTAATAGTAGAATTTATTAATGCATCCAACTCATTCCAATCATCCTCAGACATAGCAGGCTTATCTACAATCCCTTCCAAGGGTTTAATCTACTTCTTTTGAATAAGCACATCCCTTATCTTCTCTTTCCACAGAGAAAAGTTTGTCCCATCAAACTTTTTAATGCTGAAAACCTCATTTTCAGACATGGAAGAGGATGCCATGATGCAAATATAGCAAAATCCCAAATGTTAGTACCTGCAAGAGAGAAATCGCACCAAATACTAGGTGCACTCAAATATGTCTACCACAATGGCGGGTAATATCACCAAAAACTCAAACGTCAAAGCATCAAAATGCATCTGACTCATGTGCATATACTATGCATCCATATGAGCAAATCTAGCCCAAAAGAAAATGTCAACCTATAATGACAAAACAATGGCAAACCCAATGCCAAGAAGACCCAAATGCCTCAAGCATAAACATTGTCCATGGGCATAAACATCAATAATGTCTCATCTAAGAGAGAATAGCACTGTCTAGTGCATCAACTGCAATGTGTCAAAGCTGTCCCTCAACATAAAATAGCATCCATGTGCAAATTGTGCATCAAAATAGCATCCCACAAGGTAATTTGGGCCTATCAGTGCATCTAACAAGGACTACAATGCATCCAAATGGCCAATAAAGCATCCACTGTAACTCAATGCAAACCATGAATGAGCAAACATGGCTCAAACTGCAACAAGAGTGATCTGCATAGAGTACGCCCAAAATCACGGCCTTAAGGCAATGATCAATATTGTAAAGAAAATATGAGATACCTTTAAAACATGAATGTTACTGCATATCCGAACTCAGTGATGCAATTTGCACATTTCTCCTTTCTGCCACAACTCCAAAATCTTATTTGGTGAGGGAGTAAAAGCCAATGAACCCTTGCGTTGACTTGAAATTGAAGCTTTGATTGGTTTTTTAACACAGAGGAAAAAAGGAGACAATTCAATGTCTTAGAGAGACAAAGATTCTCTAAATCTCCATGGAATCTTGCAAGAACTGATAGGTAGGGGTTTTCGGGCCTCCAAAATGCAATCGAACAGATGTTTTTGGAAACCGTGGTCCCGATCCCTGGGTCCAACACACGGACCAAAAAATGTTTTAGTAAATCGATCTGTTTGTAAACACCGCTGAAGTGTAAATGATGAGCAACGTAGAAGCTTTAGGACCACTTGAATCCACTGGAACTGACAGATCTGCAAATAGTTGCTTCAAAGTGAGTCAGAAATCTAATGAAATGATCCCAAATTTAAGAATGAAGGGGTTTTGAACTCCCAAAGTGCAATGGACACCAAAAGCAAGCAATGGTTGCCTCTACAAGTCATTTCGGACTCTCAAAGTCGTCAAAAGAAGCAGGGGAATCATCAGAAAACATCTTTTTGCTCCAAAACCACCTGCAAGCTTGCAAAAACCACTCAAAGACTTCTAGAAACTATTTGCAGGCTTCCACAAGGTTCCAATACCACTTGGGTAGCTCAAGCAAGCTTGCTCCATCCTCCCATAGAGCTGCAGTAGTAGATTCCAGGTGCCAAGCACACACAGGGGCTCAACTAGACTACCCACAAGCATCAAATAGATCACCCGGGCTTTGATACCAGTTGAGACTGCTCTCAACAAAAGAGGATGAGAGAAAGGGAGAGCTAGAAGAGATCCACACAAGTTTTGCTGGGTGCAGAATCTTCTATGTCATCCATATATATATGTGTGTTTGAGTATTGTACATAACCGAGGTTAAGGCATAGTGGCCTTTAACCCCCACACTGGTATTGTTGACTTTTGAGCTTTTGTTGGAGCAGAGGTAGATGCGACATTGGAACAATCGCTTATAACTTAGTAAAATGCTCTTTTCTGTCTTTTTCCACTTGGCTATTAATTATCAAGCAACTACCATTGCCCCACTGTGGCAAATTCTAATACCTCCAAATTTCACGTCATTGCCATATTTGGATCTTGATTCAACATAGTCTCGCAGATTCATTACAAATTCTCGTTCTAAATCAGACTTATGTTTTTCACTCCCAATGTTTTTTGCTCTTCTTTTGTGTTGCTCGAGTTGTACCTTGACTAGAACTCATTATTACTATTTGTCCTAATATCGCCAGTATTACTATTTATAGCATTAGTATTATTACATGTACCACTAGCCATATTGGGGACCTTATCAGTATGTATACTTGTACTATCCATATCATGGGTATTACTGTCCATTGAGATAATGCCTATTACCATCGATATATTGTCTTGTTCACTGGTGATACCAACATGGTCACACTATTTTCACACATTTTTTGAATGAACATGACATTTGTGAATGACAAGTCATGCAAACATGAAAACATTAACAAAATCATCACCAAAGTAGAGAAGAGACCTGAGCTTCCACTACAAGTTTGACAACTCCCCTCACTCAGATCAACTTCAAGAGCTCATGAAGTTGGATTTTGATTGAGATGAAAGATCTCATCTTGCACTAAACTTCATAAACTTGAACGTGAAAGGTGTATCCTTCAAGGTCATATATTGGTCATGGTTACATTGGTCAAGGTCAGACATTGGTCATGGTTACATGGAATGTCCTTCAGAAACCGTTCAATGCAAGCAACATGTCACAATACTCTTATAAGTTGAATATCATCCCCAACCTTCCAATTAAGTCGAGTCTAGACTACTTACTCAAATTGAAGGACCTCGCCGTTCAACTCACTTCAATCAAACAAGAGGCCAAACCAAAGCGACTAGTCTAGTTTTCCATTAATGGACTAGGGAAGGGCTATGAATAGTTTGTGTCTGTAATAGTCACATGAAATGCACTGCTCATGTAGGAGCACTTAAGATATGATCTTAACACAAATTCCAAGAATCATGACAATATTTTCATAGCCCAAGAAAGAAGAGGGTCCCACAAAGGGAAAGGCACGAACTTCAATTGCCTCAACAATCAAAGGATAGTACTAAGGCAAAAAATCTTAGTTTTCATCAGAATAGAATCAAAACAATGCACAGAAGGGGACTGGAGTCCCAAAGGCAAGGGAAACTCTAGAACGAGAGAACAAGTTCTCCTAAAAGAGGAAGAAACTTCAATTACTATTTCATCCCAAGCTATTGGGAACCAGAATGCACAAACAAGAAAACAAATTTACCCATTGGTGGCTAGTCCAACAATTCTCAAAAATCTCATGAAGGAAATCAACAATGGCAATTTGCACAATATGCCTATGATGAATACAACTTTCAAGGTTATTAGTAGAAGGTCCTCATATCACAATATATTCCACTTTGAGAAGCTCATGACTCACACATAAAAGGATGAAGCCACTTGGTGGTTTGACTCTAGTACGAGCAACTGTAGTCACTTGAGAGGGAATCATTCTCTGACCTAAGTCCTAATAGGAACCAAAGAGAGAACATTGTGATGAATGATGATAGACCTCACAAATATGCTCTCTCTTAGAAGACCATGACTGAAACATAGAGGATGAAGACACATGGTTTTCAACTTTAGTACAAGCACCCACATGGCCCTAAAGAAGGAATGGTTCTTCGACATCCGTCCAAGTAGGAATCCAAGAGAGAAACTTGTGATGGGTGATGATATACATGGTGGTCTGACTTGAATGCAAGCAACCACACTCAAGAGGGTCACTATGTATAAACCCTATATATTGCATGCTTTCAAGGCCTATTTATAAAACCCCTTATATGTGAATTTTTCATTAATAAAATGCACCCTTTTCCTATTCAATCTGTAAAGAAATTTCCAAATCCTTTTTATAGCACCCCTTTGTATATGAAAATGTGAGAAAAAATAAAATTAGATATATCCACTGTTGAACTCATGTGATAGTCACATATATTATTGAGCGTGAGAAGGAATAGTTCTTTGACCTCCATCCTACCATTGTGATGAGTGATGATAATTCTCACACATTGAAGGGATTGGGAGCATAACCTCACATAGCGATGCAAGCATTATACCATTGCAAATGTGTTCTATGAAAGCACATAACCTTATTTCTTTTGATCAAGAGTGGCATGGAGATCATCTTCAACAAGTATAAATGCACAATGAGGGAGCTTGAGAGTCCTCACTTCATCATTGCTCAGGGTGTCAAGTTCAGCCATGTGATCAAACTTGCTTTAGCTATTCCAATCAAGATAGCTCTAGCATACTTGCTTTAGCCATTCCAATCAAGATAGCTCTAACTATGTTGTGGCACAAGAGGTATGGAAACCTCAACTTTAAAAGCCTTGTATCCCTCATAAAGACAAAAATGGTATATGATCCTCCACATATGTATCTCGATTTTTAGGAAGGCGATTGTGATTTTTGTTGCATAGGTAAGCAACACAAATATCCCTTCTCAACATCTTAGTCTTAAAGCATAAACATCCTTCAGATTGTGCATTCTAACTATGGGGTTCTGTTTCCACATAGTCTACTGACAAGGCATTCTACTTCATCACATTCAATGATGATTATGACTTGGATCTACTTATTGAGACAAAAGTCTGACACACCCAACACCTTCGCACCAAAAAAGGCATTCCCAAGAGCCCTTTGTTGAGTATTTTTCTCTAATAATTATGCTCATGTTCTTGATGCATTAAAGAATAAACTTGATGTCAAGTTAATTGATTGCATCTTCATTTATCAGGCAAAATAATTTTGATGATATAAATACCCCAATAGAATCGTCGAGCTTTGTGAAATTTGCCCTATTTAATTGAAGGAGAGATACTAATGTGTCACCATCCAGCACAACATTTTGTCAGAACACTATATGTTATGCTGGAATGTAAGGCTTAGAATGCATCTTCCCAGTTGTTATCCATGTCACAACTAAGTATTAAAAAATTCACATATAACGATGTTATGTCTAATGAAGATTTGTTTGGTTTTGTCTTGTCATGTGATTTGCATTTGCAAAGAAATCATACTCGGTATTCCCAATTCTATGCATCATCAAATGTACCCTATCCAATGCCATTTTGTTGTTTGATTTGATGTTGAAGTTGTTGATGAGTGTAATGTCATCCCACTGAATAAGATGTATTTTACAATATGACCACATTTATTGTTCAGTATGTATTTTGAATGTCCAAAAAAATTAAAAGCTCATGTTTAATCATGGCTATGGGTCTTAATCCATCATTTTTAGATGACCAAATCCTGCAAGCCAAAATCACAAACCAAGGAGAAGAAATCAACCATCTATAAAATTATAACAATTTAAAAAATATAATTATACCTGAACATTGTGTGTG